>NW_025763665.1:3600000-3963949 GCF_020744475.1 Fusarium redolens | reverse complement strand
AATTAGCTAATAATAAGTTTTTAATAATAATAACTATAACTAGATATATTAAGATATATTAGGAAAAGTTATATACTATTTATAATAAAGTGCTAGATAAGTAAAAAGCAAAAATAAAGATAACTTAAATTACTAAATGCTTTAAGGTTATATAAAGACCTAATACTAAAATGCCTAGTATTAAAGGTTTAAATTAAGGGAAAATAGCTAGATATATAAATTAATTATAAAGCTAAATGAAATTTTATTAACCTAGAAATAGTTATATAGCTAAAACTATTATAAAGAAAGAAGTAAGAACCTTACCTATTACTTAATATAAAAGGATAACTCTTTAATTATAATAATAAAATTATAAATTAAGAGATTAATTACCTTAAGGTCTTTATTTAAGGAAAGAATTAAGGAATAGACTTTAATATACTTCCCCTAAATAAGGAAGTTAATATCCTCCTTAATATAAATTAGTTATAAAAGAAGAACCTATATATTAACTAGAGGACTAGCTAAGTTACCTTTTTTTAGTAATATTAATAATAATAATAAAATAATTATAATAAATAATAAGAAATCTTAAACCCTAATTAAAAAGGATAGTATAGGCAAGTATAAAGTAAAGAATTTATTACCTTTAATAGGAGTATAATATAAGTATATAAAAGGTAAAAAATAATAAAACTACTAGATCTTAAGTCTCCTTAAAACCTAATTATATAACCTAAATAAATAATTAAAATACTAAAAGAACTTAAGAAAGAGAAATAGTAAGATAGACTTAAAAACATTTTAGAAAAATACTATATTTATAAGAAACTATTTAAAAAAGAGCTTAAAATAAAGGTATTATAATATAGCTATTAGGATTATAAAATATAACTTAAAATAAATAACTTATTATTTTAAAAGATTTATAACCTTAATAAAAAGGAACTTATTACCTTAAGAGAATACCTAAATATAAAACTAATAAAAGGGAATATTAAGATATTTAACTTATTAATAAGATTCTTAGTAATATTTATCTTAAAGAAAAATAAGAAATTATAACTTATTATAAATTATAAAAGGTTAAATGCCCTTATAATTAAGGATAAGACCTTACTTTTACTTATTATAGAACTTAAGAATTACTTATAAGGTAAATAAATCTTTATTACTTTAGACTTTAAGGGAGCTTATAACCTAATTTATATTAAAGAAAGAGATAAATAAAAGATAGTATTTAGAACTAAATTTAAACTCTTTAAGTATTTAGTAATGCTATTTAGACTTATTAATATATTTATAATATTTTAGTAAATAATTAATAATATACTTTAATAGTACTTAGATATCTTTATAATATATTACCTAAATAATATTTTAATTTTCTTAAATAATAAAGAAAAATATAAGGAATATATCTATAAGGTTTTAAAAGCCTTATAAGATATTAACTTATTAATTAAATTAGAAAAAAGTTACTTTTATATAAAAAAAGTAAACTTTTAAGATATATTATTATACCTAGTAAAATTAAAATAAAATAAAATAAAATCTTAATAGTAGTAAATTAGCCTTTACTAATAATAGTTAAAGAAGTTTAAAGCTTTTTAGGATTTACTAATTATTACTAAAGATTTATTAAAGACTTTAGTAAAATTATAAACTTACTTATAAAACTTATAAAGAAAGATAAGAAATTTATATAAAAATAAGATATATAAGCAGTATTTAAAGCATTATAATAAGCTATCCTTAGCAAACCTATATTAGTTATATTTAACCTTAATAAGGAAATAGAACTAGAGACTGATTTATTAGATTTTGCTTTAGGAGGATAAATTAAATAATAAGATAAAAAAGGAATGCTTTACCTAATTATATTCTATTCCTATAAACTATATAAGGCAGAACTAAATTACCTTATCTATAATAAAGAATTCCTAATAATTATTAACTACTTTAAGGAGTTTAGGCATTATCTTATAAGAAATATATATTAAATTAAAGTTTATACTAACTATTAGAATATTTTATACTTTACTATAATATAAAAACTTAACTAATAATAATTATATTATATAAAATACCTATATAAATTTAACTTTATAATTATTTATTATAAAGGTTTAAATAATAGATAAGCTAATACTATTAATTAATACTTAGATTATAATACTAATATAATAAAAGTAAAGAAATAACTCTTAAAAAAGAATAATAAAAAGAATACTAATTTATATAATAAGTAAAAACCCTAAGACTTATAAATAACTATAAACCTATAAATTAAGAAAAATAAATAAATAAAATTTAAAAAAATACTATAAGATATAACCTTTAAGATCTTATTAAAAGTAGAGCCGAAATGCCTACTTATAATAACAAACTATAGGTACTTAAATAGTTTAAAAAAGAATTAATATAAGATATATATAGATATCCCCTATATAGCTACTAAGGCATTAAGAAAACCCTAAAATGTATCTAGATATATTATAATTAAGAAGAAATTAAAAAGATAGTAAAAAAGGTTATTAAATAATATAACTTATATATAAAAACTAAAGCATAATAATATAAACCTTATAGCCTACTATAACTACTAGAAGTAGTAGAAAGACTATAAAGTTTAATTATAATAAACTGTATAACTAAGCTACCCTTATTAAAGGAACCCTTAACTAAAATCTTTTATAATAATATTTTAATTATAATAAATTAACTTATTAAATTTTCTTATTATATACCCTATAAGGAAGATATATATATAAAGTAACTTTCTTATATCTTCTATAATAGGATAGTTAGAAAACATAAACTACCTTATAAAATCTTAATAAATAGAGGAATAATATTTATAAGTAAATTTTAGCAGGTATTAATATTATATATAAGACTAAATTACTAACTCTTAATAGCATTTAGACTATAAATAGATAAATAAACTAAATAGATAAACTAAGTATTAAAACAATACCTATAATATTATATTAATTATAAATAAAATAATTAGGTAGAAAAGTTACTAAGTGCCTAACTTGCCTATAATATAGTATATAATAAAAGTATTAAGATTATACCTTTAGTAGCTAATTTTAGATTTACCCTAGACCTATATTATATAGTATAAAAATAAAAAATAGTTAACCTAGCTACTATAATTAAAAGCAAAGACTTAAAAGCTCTATATAAGGAATTAAAAAAACAATTAAAATTTATTAAAAAATAAATAAAGAAATACTATAATATAAAAAGGATTAAGAAACTAACCTTTTTAAAAGGAAATATAATTTACTTAGCTATAAAAAACATTATAATAAAACAACTAAGCTATAAACTAAACTATAAATATATTAAGCTATATAAAATAAAAAGAAAGATTTTAGAAAATAACTATAAACTAGACCTACTACTAAAAGTTAGGCTTTATCTAATCTTTTATATTTTACTACTTAAATTAGCAGCTAATATAATATAGGTTAAGACTAGTAATAAACTAAAAGAAATTAAAGGACTAAAAGTCTATAAAGCAGAAGTAATTAGAGATATAAGGAAAATTAATAAATAAATAAAATACCTTATTAAATAAAAGGATTACTTAGAAAATAAAAATATATAAGAATTATCTAAATACCTTACTAATGCCTAATAACTCTTAAAGAACTTTTACTAATAAGCTTAAAAGAAATATTACCTAAAATTAAGTTCTAATTAACTAAATCTATAGCGCCTAAGGACTAAGCCTTAAAAATAATTATAAATTCCTCCTAAATCTTACCTAACTCCTCTTAAGATTATATTCCTTATATAAATAACTTATTACCTTTTTGCTTTAATAAATACTTCTATTTGTAAATATACTTTAACTTTATTATAATAGCCTTTAAAACTGCTTTAGTTTCTTCCTCTTCCTTTTCTAGCTTAATATAAACCTTTTTATTCTTCTTAACTATTAAGAAATTAGAAAAAAAAGGAATAAATAAGATAAGAAACTTATAATAAGAAGTAATACCTAAACTATTATATATTACTTTAGCCTTAATAAAGTTTTAATATTAATAAGACTAATTACCCTTAACTTAATAAGAAAGGCTATTATAAAAATACTAAGAATATATTATAATTTTATTATTAAACTTAATAATATACTTAAAAAGTTTAACTGCCTTTAGTATTTTTAAATAAGGTTTACTTTTTAAAATATAACTTAATATTTTATTAGTATTAAAATAAAAATAAAATTAAGTTTAAACTTATAATTAATAAATAAATAAAAGGATAGATATACAGGTCTTGAGGATAAGACTTAATAAAGGGGAGAGATTATATTATAACTCTAGTAGTTATATTATATAAACCTTATTATATTTCCCTAATTATAAAGAAGGACTTAAATTAGTAAGTTAAACTAGCCTTTTAAATAGTTTAGTTTACTAATAAGATAAAGACTAAAGACTCTTATTTAATAATCTATTTAAACTAATATATAAATATTACTAGTTTATAAAGGACTAATTCTATTTTACTAATAGTCTTTATTATAACCTTAAGTATATAAATTATATTTACTAATACCTTTATAGATTCTAGCTTACTAGCTATTAATAAGACTTCTTTACCTAAATATACCTAACCTGCTTTATTTACTATTAAGAGATATAATACTTTATAACTTCTTAGTATAACGCCCTATAACTTTATAAATATTAAACCTAGTATAGACTAGTTTACCTATTTAAAACCTATTTTATTATAATAATACTAAGTATTATAAAGTATTATATTTTTTAATAATTAAGTAATATATATTAGGCTTATTAATATAAAGATATTTTATTAATAACTAATAAGTTAAGTTTTATAAAAGTGCTAATAAGTATATTTTATATACTAAAGGTAGTTTAATAGCTTAATAAGAAATAATAGTAATCTAAAGGTTAGATCTCTAAGGATTATTAGTAATTTATAGTAATCTAGTCTTAGAGTATTGTAATTTAAGTAATCTAATAGAAGAGGATTATTACTAAGAGAAGTAATCCTTTTATAATAGGTAGAAATTATAAGGGCTATATAATATAGCTATATAGGTTATAATAAGGCTATAATTAAAATAATTAATTATAATAATTTAACTTAATAAAGCTTTACTTATTATAAAGATTATAAAGATTTAAATTATTTTAAATTTTAAAAATAATTAAATATATCTTTTAAGGTAAATTTATAAACTTAAAAAAAAGTAAATTTTAATTTATAGAAATTCCATTTTTAGTATTATAATATTAAAGAAATAATAGTTTAATAATTTAAAAAATATTTATTATTTTAACTTTATTAGTAAAACTTTATATAATAAAATTTTTATATATTAAATATAAAATTATTTTATTAATTTTTATTTAGGCTTTAATTAATTAATTAAAGCTTAATATATATTTTAATATATTATTAAGAAATATTATACTTTAATAATATATAATATTATACTTTATATTAATTATTAGTAATATATTTATAATTAATTAATTAATTTATAATTATTAATTTATTTATAATATTTAACTTAATAATTAAAATAATTTTTATATAATATTAAAATTAAAAGAGTTATCTAACATATATAAATATAATTAAGTAATAATTATTTAAAGATATATATTAAAGCTTATATTAAGATTAACTACTTTTATCTTTATTATTATAGAGAGTCCCTTGGAGGGAGCTTTGGAGGAACTGGTGGTTGAGCTTTCAATACTGAAGGAGATAGACTCTCTGTTTCGTTCGCTGAAAAGCTGGAACTAAAATCATTTTCTTGACAAGTTCTGTTAAAATACTGAGAAAATGAAGAAATTCCGCGATGTTGGTATGGAGGCCGTAACCCAAGAGAATTAAGGTGTATTGTTTGCGGCATTGCTTGGAATTCTGTTATGTTATACTGATCTTCACATGGCGGTGATACCGGATAAGAGGACCTGGGTTTATAAGGAGGATCCGAATTAAGGCCTGAAGATCCTCGGAGAGGAGTGTGCAAAAATGTGCCATGTAGTGTGCTCGGAGTGCGTCTGGTCGCCTGGATATCGGCAGAGTTGAGGTATCTCTGTTGGCTATATGGCATCTCCTGACGTCGTCCTTGGTCAAACTGTGTATCACTTGCCTCTGGTGTTGGAGCCCAACATCGCTGGCTAGTAGAGCTTTGGACATTATCAGCAGCCCTGTATGGCGGAGGCGCAGAAGAGTGGAAAGGCTGGCCAGACTGCGCATTATTGTCGTTAGGAGCAGAATCCGGTACCGTGTCTCGATTTCCCTGGGTTGAGTGTCTCCTGGCTGCTGAAAGCGTTAGATGGGATGGAAGAAGAAGACATAACAGAGAGATACTAACCAGCTTTGCCGCCCATGATGTTGCTCAGGAGAGCAATATTGTCGATACCAACAGACTTCTTTCGCGACAATCCGACCTTCTCGCCTTGCACTTGGTCTGGCACTGGAACTGGAGCCTGGAGAGCGATCTGCCGCAGAAAGGATATCTCATTCAGCACCGCGCGATGGTGGCCACTGACCACAGGGATCTGTGTGTAGAAATCTGTAGAGTCAAGGAAAATCCACCGCGACCGGCGCTTGAAGGGTATCCTGCCCTGGTTTGCCTCTGGCCTGCACTTCTCTACAATCTTGCATACTTCGGCGAGCCCTTGGTGTGCGGCCCTGATGATGGTGTTAACGCGATCAAGCTCTATGGGTTTTCGCTCCAGGATATCCAGATATTCCTCGCGCAACCCGACAAGGTGCTGAAGGTCTCGCTCGCAGGTGCGGACCAGCTCAAGGCTCCGGCGCACTTCGTCATTGACTTGGCCACTCTCGATGGCGAGGGTGATCAGTTGATATGTCACGCGAAGAGCTCCAGCTACGGCTCCCACAGCTGGAAGAATCTCTGCCATAGCAGCAGGCGTGTGTACTTCGGGGAATAGTGTTGAGGTTGTCAAGAGTTTTGTAGGCTGCGTACGATTGATACGTCAGTGTCGTTTTCCGGAAGAAGATCTCCGTGTCTGATGGGATACTGTACCGGGATCATGCCAAGAGGAACGAGGGTGACATACCCATTTGCGGGACGCAACGTATTCTCAGGGCCCTGCAAGTTGCCGCCACTCTATTGACTTCCGCTTCGCTACGGAGCTCATCGAGCGACTTTCATGACGATCGGGCGATATGCGGTTCAGCTCGACGACGAGGCGGCGCCATGTGGCTGTATATCGGTCATAAAGACAAGGCTGCCAGTTAGGCACCTTGTGGCGTACGGGATGCAACGTATTCTCAGGGCCCTGCAAGTTGCCGCTACTCTATTGACTTCCGCTTCCCTACGGAGCTCATCGAGTGACTTTCATGACGATCGGGCGATATGCGGTTCAGCTCGACGACGAGGCGGCGCCATGTGGCTGTATATTGGTCACAAAGACAAGGCTGCCCGTTAGGCACCTTGTGGCGTACTAGGGCCGTTCAGCCGCAGTGGATCAATTAAAAGGAGTCTGTGAATGAAATGCTGGTGAAATACCGATAATTAAAAACTGTGAATATAAAGAATATGGCTTCAACTCTACTAGGCACTACACAGTTGCCAGACGTGGCTCCACAACCAGCTGGGGTGACGAGAGTCGACGCCCATCCCGATGGCTCAGCTTCTGCAAGCCGATGCAGAGAACGACAGCCCTTGGTGTACTTATGTCTTTGTAAATGAACCGCCAGTCGCTAGTGTGAGAAAGCAATGCATAGCCGAGTTTAGCTGCCTCAACGATGATGGAATGCATGTGGTGGCGCTGTTTCTGCAAGTTATCTTGATCAGGCGTAACGAAACAGTGGAGAAATGGATCCAGTTCCTTAACAAGCTCCTCTGCCTGATGTCTCACTGCACGCTCAGACACCTCGAGGGGCGTTCTCTCGCTGGGGTTGGGGTGAAGCAGCAGGGCGGACAGGGTACGCCACTTTGTCAAGACGACTGACATAACTAGGAGGAGGAAGAGAGGTTAGCCGTCTGGTTCAGAAGGGCGCAAAAAGACGCCATTATGATCTTACCATTAAAGTCTTCTCGGGACTTATCGATTGAGCGAATAGACCGGAGGAAATTGATTGCAGGTCCTGGTAGCAATGATATGCCGTTCCGAGAGTTGCAGTCAATGCTGTTGAAAAGAACATGCGAGACAACATGCTGAAGGGCCAATCGACGAGAAGCAGGATGCAGACACCACTTAGCGACAGCCTCAGCTTCGAAACCCGAGGAATCCTGGCTGATGCCCAGATTCGTGAGTTGCTCAGCCAGAACTGATACACCGATATCTATCGGTTTAATGTGGTAATAGTTCTCGATGTGCTGCTCCATGATAACTTCTAGCCGCTGCAGCAAGCCAACAACCTCTCTGTCAGGTGTTGCTTGCAAGATGAAATTTTCCACCTTGATTTTATTGTCTGACGACTCCATACTCCCTGGGCTGTCAGTATCTGGGTTCTTAGGGGCGCGGACGACACGGATTGCCCTGCGATGCCTCGGACGGCTCTTAGTAAAGCGCTGAAGGAGCCATGCGAAGCAAATACCAACAAATATACCAGCAAAGAGGCACCCAATGGCTATTCCAGCAACAGCACCGGGCTCAATTCGGTTATTTGCGTTATTTCCCGTTTCCTGAGGACTGGTTTGGCCGGCACTAGCATCTGTTCCACTGACAGTTGTAGACGCGGAGGTAGGGCTCGAATCTGTTGTAGTCACGGAAATTGAGGTAGGTTTTGGTTCCTCGGGAACCGAAGGAATGTGGGGAGAACCCACGTTTGTGGTAGTCCCGTAAGAGGTGGAGGAAGCAGGTTTGGCTGACATTATGACAAGAGCATTGTTCAAGTATAGGGCAAGTGAGAAGAACATCGATGTGAGCAAATACCAAGGGTCTTATAGAACGACAAGGGAGCACGCCGTCGGTGCGGCGTGACGAAACCCCCCGGTTGTTCTTGACGTACTCTGTAAACTCTGCATCTCAGTCGTGCGAATGCATCAACTGAGAACAGAATACCATAAGCACTAGTACCAAGCCTGTTGCCGTGGCTATGGCCTTGTCTGAGTGACCGCCGCCGCCTCGAGACGGTCTAGGCCTTTTGCAAGCCACGTTTGGTGGAAAGAGGCGTTTCATCCAATAAGTACTTTTCCGAGGACCCTAATAAACAATCATTTTTAGATTTACCCATGCATTTCCCGTCTAGTTCCAGCTGACAAGCAAGTTTAAACGTTTATAAGATTGCGCCTCATATTTCAATTACTCCTCACCTTCGCTCACCAAGTTTCATTCATTTCCAATACATTCTGGCATTGCGTTACGCTAACTTGTCCCACAATCTTTACACCACCTCAACCACCAAACTGCAAGGCAGAGCGCCGTTCCTGTGTTCCCAGGATGACTAAAAGGCCAGATGCCACAGTAGCCATCGATCTTGGCACGACCTTCACAGGTGAGATGACAAATTCTTTATACGTTATAGATATATTCCAGGTAGCTGACCAGTTGGTAGGTGTTGGTTTGCTATATTCCACTGGCACCATCGACATATTGGATAACTGGCCGGGAAATAACCAGCAAAGCGAACGAAAAGTTCCAACCCGTCTGGTCTATAACCAAGACAATACTATTTCCTCATGGGGGTTCCAATGCGATATTATTGATTCTCAGCTCTCATATGGGAAGACGGAACGTCGACTTTTCAAGGTTTTTCTTGATCAAGCCACCCACGACGATGCAAAGCAAGGAGGCTTGACTTATGTTCCGCGGAGCACTCAAGACGTCGCGAGGTGCATTACCGACTACCTTCGAGAGATCTACCGTCATGTGAAGAGCACGTATGAACGAAGCACTGGAGTAGGAAACTGGGCCAGCTCGACCGTTATCTTTCTCTTTAGTGTACCTACAACTTGGAAAGGTATGGAAGTCATCAACACATTCAGATCAATCATCCGTGACGCTGGATTCGGTACTGAAGGCCCTGGGCACTCTGCACAGATCGATCTGACCGAAGCCGAGGCTGCGGCTGTTGACACTTTGAAGAGCGGCGTGGTTGAGTTCGGAACTGGGGACATATTCCTGACTGTTGATGCTGGCGGCGGCACGACAGACCTTTCCCTAGTGCGTGTCACTTCTGTCGAAAACGATATTGTACAGATATCTCAGATCGCCGAGGTCAGCGGCATCGGTACAGGGTCAACTCTCATTGACTCTGCTTTCGCGAATCTGGTCGAGCACCGATTGTCTTCTAACCCGGGCGTGCTAGATGGTTATCCAGATCTCCCTGGTACCTTGATGATGAGTGAGCGTTTCAAGATTGTCAAGCACCATTTTGGTGAGACCTCATTTTCTTCCCCAGTTTATAAGATCCCAGTACCTGGCCTACCATATGATTTTAGCCATGGGGGCCTTCGAATTGAAGAAGGACGCATGATCTTCGATAGGTTTGTTCCAACAGACAATTCAGTTACATCATACGATGAGTTAACTCAAACATAGTGGTGAAATCAAAGCCCTTTTCGATCCTCATGTCGAAAGCATCATACACAAAATCAAGGAACAATTAGACTGGATGGCAGAGAACAAGCCTACTGAGCAAGTGGTAGGGTTCCCTGTCGCCAACACTCTTTTCTCCCGTTGATACAAATCATAGACACGCATGATTCTCTCTGGAGGACTAGGCAGCTCTGAATATGTGCAAGAGCGCATTCGGGAACACCTCCACCGGTTCAATCATCCCAGCGCTCGCAATTGCTCTGTCATTCCTAGTCGATTCCCTCAAACTACTGTTGTAAGAGGCCTCCTCCAAGATCACAAGCAGCGGATAGAAACAGGAAATAAACCAGTTTTGGCTTCATACATCGCTCGAGCAAGCTACGGTGTCGTGGTCCGGGAGATATACAACCCAGAGCGTCACTTTAATGAGGAGATTGTGCAGGATGACCATGACCCTGGCCAAAGATGGGCCGTCAACCAGATCCAGTGGATTATTCGCAAGGTATGCGTTCGAGATATTCCGCCTACAGCCTTTCCAATTATACTTACTTAGGATATAGGGGGACTCGGTGGACCCGAATGAACCGTTGGTGAAGCAGTTTGTTATCCGATTAAAGCCAGGCCAGACAAGTAGGTCTTGGAACTCCCAGATTGTCATTTCGCGGAGCGAGGTTGATGTCCTCCCCCGAAGTCTGCGGCAAGGTATGTGCTTGTGACTCCTCCCAGGATGGCAAATAAACTATGCCTTAAGCCTCTGAATTAGAAATCCGGCTAACTAAGTCTTCTCCCCTTCTGATCAACAGCGGGTGTCAAGAAACTGTGCAACGTGAAAAGCAACCTCACAGGCGTCCAAGAACATGAGCTTGAGCTAAAAAAGAAGCGTGGCTTCTTTTGTTTTAGTGAAGGATACAAGTATTATAACTGCAAGTTTAACATCCATGTAATTGTAGCTCCGGCTGATATACGCTTTGAGTTATGGTTCCGGGGCCAAAGGTTCTCTAGAAATCATGACCCTATTAAAGTTGAGTGGAAGTAGGGAGGACAGAGGTTACAGGTTAAAGAGATAACAGCCTAGGCAGGACTATACTATAGAAACCTATATATATATCATTCATCAAGTTTCTTTATGTTTATTACAGTATTATGTCTATAGGCCTAGGTGTAAAGATACAAATACTGAGAAGGTATTAATTAAGATGTTTCAGCGCTGCGATACGCTCCATCATGAAGAACGCCCATGGCACTTACTTGAACCTATTGGATGGCCTTAGCCTCGAGAAGGTGTGGACATGGAATCAGCAAGTCCCGCAACCCATCGAGGCTTGCGTACATCACTTGATTGAGGAGCAGACGCTGAGTGCCTCGGATGACTATGCAGTTAAATCATGGGACGGGAAGATGAGCTATTCAGACCTAGATCGCCATTCAAATGATCTCGCATGCTACTCGGCATCTTTGGGAGTCGGACCTGGTAGCATGGTGCCTGTGTGTTTCGACAAGTCTCTTTGGGTTGTCATGACTATGCTGGGTGTCCTCAAAGCAGGAGCCGCATTTGTTCCAATTGACCTCACACAGGCCCCCGAACGACGAGAGATGGTCTTGAAACGGGTCAACACGAGTATTATCCTAACATCGGAAGAGTTGAAGACCATCTTACCCGCAACCCAGATCGCTACGTCGTGGCAGTACACTCTGCTCTCACGCAGCATCTCGAGTCGGAGTATCAAGGTAAGAAATTAACTAGAGTACAGGGTGATGTTTTATCAATCATGTATTGTCTCTTCACGCCTGAATCCAGAGGCATCCCGAAAGGTGTCACTCTTCAGCATCGCGCTGTCAGCACGAGTTGCAAATATCACGGCCGGCGCATTTGCTTCAGCAAAAACACGCGAACTCTGCAGTTCTCTTCGTACACCTTTGACGCTTGTATATTTGACATTCTCATTACCTTGATCTTTGGTGGCTCTATCTGCATTTCTTCGCCAACTCAACGCCTAGATGATGTCGCCGGATCAATCCATGAAATGAAGGTTAACACGGCTCTCTTAACCCCAACGGTCGCGCGGCTAGTCAACCCATCTGAAGTCTCCTCTTTAAGGACTATGGCTCTTGGCGGTGAAGCTGCTTCCCCTGCCGACTTCGCGAGATGGCATCACCTTGATGTTGTTATGAACGCATATGGCCCTACTGAATGCGCCGTCACTTGCGTGATGAATGATGAACTCCTTAACGCGGCCCAAAGGGATTGCATTGGTATTCCTTCTGGTACTACATGCTGGATCATTGATCCACAAAATGAGACCAAACTTGCCCCAATTGGTGCCATTGGCGAACTCGTCGTTGAAGGAGCTCAGTTGGCACAAGGTTACTTGCATGATGAGGTTCGCACAGCCGAATCTTTCATAGATAATCCTTCCTGGCTACTACATGGCTCTAGGTCGTCTAGTGAGCTTAGTCCGGCTGCAGATATTCCTGAACGACGAGGAACACTTTACAAAACAGGTGACTTGGTCAGATATGTCAGCGACAAGGGTCACTTGGCCTATGTGGGCAGGAAGGATGCCCAAGTGAAGCTTCACGGTCAACGTATGGAACTAGCTGAGACGGAGAGTCATATCATGGCGTGTGTTCGCGAGGCCATTCAAGTCTCGGCTCTTGTTGCAAAGCCTGGGGGACAATCAGCTGGTTTGGCTCTCGTGGTATTTCTAGTGCTCAAGATGCCAGTCTCTTGACCGTTTCTGAGCTTCAACCCGACGCCAATTCATCGCCAGATAAGGGAAATGCTCGAGTCTATTTAATACCTCCGTCAGTTGAAGATGAACTGGCGAAGAAATTGCTAACTTACATAATACCTACCATCTGGCTTACCATCGATCAGTTGCCTATGACAAGCTCTGGCAAAACGGATCGCAAGGCGTTTCAGCAGATAGTCTCTTTTTTCACCGTCTCCGAGCTTGCTGCTCCTAAAAGAGTTCGGTCAAGCCGCACAGTGATAGCCGAGGCAGGGAGACGAATGAAACAACTTTGGGCCAGGGTGCTTGGCCTCGATGAGTCCAGCATTAGCCCTGATGACAGCTTCTTCCGCCTTGGGGGTAATTCCATTGCTGCCATGGAGCTAGTGAGTCAGGCCAGAAAGGACGGGATGACACTCTCTTTGCACAAATTTTCCAACAGCCAAAGCTAGACCAGTTATCGGCACACCTAAGCATGGACTCTAAGGCTGCTGAGGTACCTACCGAGGTTGAAGCCTTCTCTCAGCTGGGTGGCGATGTTAATATCACAGACTGCAAAGACAGGGTCGCTCATCTCTGTGGCGTGCATGCGCTGGATATTCAAGATATATATCCTTGCACTCCACTCCAAGCTGGGTTGATAGCTCTGACGTCGAAGCAATCAGGGAGCTATGTTCTGTGGAGCATTATGAAGCTGGAAGCAAGTATTAATCTGCAGCGATTCAAAGAGGCATGGGAAAAGTCAGTCCAATGCTGCTCAATTCTACGAACAAGAATTGTTCAATACGACGGCATTGGTCTGGTTCAGGTGGTTTTGACAGACACCCCGGGTTGACTGGCAGCACTTAAGCAATCTTGAACTATTCATTGAGCAGGATAAGCACGCTTCAATAGGTCCGGGAGAGCCACTCACCCGCTTCTCAATTATTAAGGATAACTCGTCAGCCATGTTTGGTTGGTCTATCCATCACGCCCTGTACGATAGAACCTCAGTACCACTCATCCTGTCACTTTTGAAGCAGTTTTATCGCCGCATGAGCCTACAAAAAGCACCAGATTTCAGCCTTTTTCTTAAATATACCTTGGAGCAGAATGCGGAGAATACTGATTCATTCTAGAAGGCCGCTTTCGACTAAGTCGAAGCCTAACAATTCCCATCGCTACCCAGTCCTACTCATATTATTAAGGATAATTCTACTCTGCAAAAGGCTTTTTCTTTTGCACCAGCTCTAGGAGATCTGGATGCTATCATGTCCACGGTTGTTAGAGCCGCGTAGGCCTTGCTAGTTAATCGTATCATAGGGATAGAAGATGTAATCTTTGGAACCACGTTATCTGACCGCAATGCACCTGTTGCTGGTATCGAGAAAATCATCGGTCCCACCATCGCCACGATCCCCATCTCGGCTCGCGTCATGTCAGATTCGACAGTTTCGGAATTCCTTGGTCAGGTATAACATCATGCCACTACTATGATCCCGTATGAACAGACTGGTCTACTTCATAAAAGCTGCGTTGTTAGCGGGTGGATAACGTTCCATCAGATATGCTTACTTTGCGCCCCAGGCACAGATGCTAAGAAGCACATGAGATTTGACCGTTTGGTTCACAAGCGCTTGCAAGAACGTGGATTTATGAAAGAGGAGATCAGACTGGTACACATTCTCGAAGTATAGCTCTACCAGTTCGTTGACCAGGGATGGTGCGATCCCATGATAGAAGTTTTGGTTTGATGCATCTGGGGTGGACTGTGTAGGAGCTAGCGGGATCAATGGCCCTGAGTGAAATGAAGCCGAAGGCTTAATTATAGTCTTAGACTTTGCTATTCGCCGGGGTGCTCGAATCTGGGATCGACTGTTATCATAGCGACATGTATTTTTCAGTCTGACGCATCTTCCGCAGCTAGGCCTCTCGCCCGGGCAACGGATCTTCAAGTCCAGAATCAGCTAAAGTCACTTGTGTCTTTCAAGGAACGGACTGCAGCCCACCTTTTGCCTTTTACAGATATCGCAAGCCTTGCTGGGACGCCCAGGGGCGTTCGTCATGACAATCTGGTGTAGTTAATACCGTACTACGTACTAAGTAAGCAGAGGTGACCATGCAGCCAAGTGAGGTGACGTCATGGCAAGGATTCGCAAAGGAAAAATGTATTTCCCGAGCCTCATTACAGTGATAGCAGTATCCGTAAGCTGCACGAGGTCCTGATTACACCGCCAATTCCACGGAGTGAAACATATATGCAGCCACATAGCATTGACTGGGATTATTCAGCATTTTTAGTGGTTGAAATCGCACTGAGTGCGAAATTCATGGATGCGATTTTGAAGAAGGGAAAATTTTTCCATTGCGATGGCCTGCATCGCTCAGAATTGAAGGGATGCAGTTGGCAAAGTGTAAAATGTGTTGCGTCAGAAAAATCGCACCATGCGTTGTGAGCGACTCGGAAACGCACACAAGGCGATTATCATGTCGCACCCCTGGTATGGTGGCCTTAGAAGCTCTATAATTCCCCGACGCGGGAACGCCCGGTTGGGTAGGCAGGAAATGTTTATCTCCATCGTTTTTGCTGTTTTACTCGGTTCTGTATGTCTACCTCTTTCAAACTACCTCATGCAACTACTCAAAATGGACGACCTCACCGGGTTGCAGCTTATAGCCCAAGGAACTTCGTGGACTGACCGAGCACTAGACATCATTACTATACACGGATTGCAGGGCTACGATACCTGGGAGCATCCTACACACGGACTCGGGGACAGCAGTAAGACTGTTTTCTGGGTACGGGACTTCTTACCCAAGGATCTCCCTTCAGCGAGGATCTTCACCTACCACTATCTCTCTACTGCCTTTTGCGACGGTCAGGGCATCACTCAAGCCGCGGATAAACTTCTCAACAAGCTAAAGAATCTACAGGCAGATAATATCGAGGTGCGTCTCACATCGCATTATGGAGCAGATCCATTCCCGTCTCTTCCAGTTCCGCAGTATCGAAAATCGGAAAGGTTTGTAAATGGACTAACATTCCGTTATCAGGGATCTCGGCCATTAGTCTTTATTTGCCATAGTGTTGGTGGTCTAATTCTCCAATGCGCCCTCAATAAAGCATTTGATAACAAAAGCGATACGGCACTCAACGAGATTATCACAGCAACACAGGGAATCATCTTCTTGGGGACGCCGCATCCAACTTCAGAACTAGATATAAGCGTCTCAAGAATCGCCGCAGCCAGTGAGACAACTAGGTCCATTATGGTAGACACTCAATTTATGGCACAGGTACTTGTCAGGTTCGCGAGCTTATCTCAGTATAATCCGCCGTGGAAAGTCGTTCATTGCTACGAAGAGTTGCCACTACCAGGTACTGCTTTTCGGGTGAGTTAGTCCTTTGTATTGACTATTGGAAACAAACACAAATAACTGAATCTTTGGCGAATAGGCGGTCAACCCAAGCCAGGAAGAATCGTGGGCTTTGCCCCAATTATCGCTGTATAGTCATCATCTTGTAAGCAGTGTGAATCTATTTTTCTTTCTTTACCTCTATCTAATAAATTGACAGGATTTGTGTCGTTTCAGAAGCCAGGACGATGTCTCCTACATCAAAGTTCTGCAATCATTGAGAAACATCACTTCTGGGCTCGGCAGCTCTGTCGTAGATGAAATCGAAGTACAGACAACTCTGTCATCCGTCGAGCATGGTAAAAACCCTCTCGTCACTATTACATAATTCCGTTGACAGGATGTAGAGGTTCTTGAAAGTCTGGAAATTGAAGACACATCGTCCAACATCCGAGACGCCTCTCCAGGAACATGCGACTGGATACTGAAACATAACACTTATAAGTCTTGGTTGGCCAAGCCCTCCCAGCCTCTATGGATCACTGGTAAGGCGGGAACTGGTAAAAGCACCCTGATGAAACATATCATAGAGGCTTGTCGTCTGGAGCACACATCAAGCCAGGCTGTGGTATCCTATTTCTTCTCCGCCGCCGGCGCAAACCACTCTGTGGCGAGCCTTTTAAGTTCGCTCTTGCATCAACTTTTAAAGACGACTCCGAGTACGCGATCCTTCGAAATATTTTCCAAATTTCATCAGAGAAGGGAGCATGAGATCTCCGACAGCGCAAGGGATATTGATATCCTGATGGAAAGCTTGCTTTTGTTGGCCGACAAATCGACGGCACAAGGTGATTCCATTTTCTTCATTATAGACGCTTTGGACGAGTGTGACGATCCCGATAAGCTTGTTACTCTCCTCTGGCGTCTTAATGGTTTCAATCCCAGTCGGAAACTACGGATATGTATATCCTCTCGACCGAGCAACTTTTCCGTGCCAGGCGCGGAAATCCGTTTGGAGGATAATAACTCGCTCGACATACAGCGATATCTTGGCGAAAGCCTTCTAGCCTTGGAAAATTATCTACCCTCGACCTCGGATGTCAAACAGACAACTCAAGCTTTGGCGGAGAAGGCCAAAGGGATGTTTCTTTGGGCTTCGTTGAACATATCACAGCTGCGCTGCAATGGTCACCTCAAGACACCCAAGTCCGAACAGCACTCCACGTCCTGGCTTCCAGCAACCCTCGATGCGGCATACGAGGCGATTATACAGCAGCTATGGAACCGGCATGATGAAAGCCGCCGAGAGATGGCACGGGATGCATTCACCCTCGTACTATGCGCTCAGCGGCCACTTTCGATACTCGAGCTCCGCAGTGCCCTGGCCGCGATGCATTATGATCCTGATCTTCTATCTCCACTAAGCAAGAGTGAAGTAAATGAGTGGGGTATGTGGAACAAAATGAACAAGATACAGGACAAAGCTTCGCTAGACATGAGTACTCAGCTGATGCTTCTATGTGGCGGCCTTCTTGAGGTAGCACCGCGGCAGGCCAAGTTCGCAAACGATACGACGTATCCAGAATCGACCGTGCAATTCATCCACCAAACCGTGAGAGACTATCTCCAGGAAAGGGGGTCCTGCGTCCTTGAGGGCGACAATCGCACTTCCAAATTGTCTTTCCCAGAACTCAAACTCACTGACTTGCAAGCCTGCAATGCCCAGTACCACTTCCGAGTTGCTTGGATATGCCTCCTGTATGTTGACCTCATATACATGCGCTCTAACCTCCTGAATACCGAGACTGCCATCACTTCAGCCCTTTTTCTAGAGTATTCCCTATCGTTTGGCATGGCACACCTTAGCTTAGCCGAAAGAGCCGGGGTAAACCCCATGAAGAAGGAGATGTGCCACCTTTCTCAGTTTCAAAAGGGGTTCGTCGACCAGTGGTCTTTGCTACACAGCCAAATATTCAAGGATCAGAAACTCTTTGAGCCGCACAAGACTAAGGCAGTACATATCATGTCATACTATGGCTTACCGTGGTATGACACAGGCCTCTGGGGAGCGAGGCTTGCAGAGATAAACGAGGAGGATCATTATGGGCGTACTCCTCTCTTACTGGCCGCGGCTATGGGTCATCATCATGTCTGTGAGATCTTGCTTGACAATGGTGCCGACATGGGTCATCGAGATTATGTCTATGGTCAAACTCCATTGAGTCATGCCGCAGCCTATGGCCATAGGGAAGTCGTCGAGCTTCTACTCAGCGAAGGGTCTGACTACGACGACAGCAGCAGTGGAGTTACTCCTCTGTGGTTAGCAATTCGCAGTGGTCATCTAGACATCGCGGAGCTTCTCTTACAAGCTGGCGCAAATCCTAACGCCTCTAGCATCCATACTGGTGAAGCATGCCTGTCCCATGCTGCCTCTCTTGGACACATCAGAGCCGCCTATCTACTTCTAGACCGAGGCGCCGAAGTCGATACACGAGACAAGAATGGATGGACTCCGCTTCATCACGCCGTCAGCCAAGGCCGAAAGAAGATAATCGAGTTGTTGCTTGGGCTTCTCACGTCACAGGATCTCTTTAAACTCAAGGACAACCTCTCTAAAGACAAGGGCAAGGGCTCTTGGATCAATACCGTCTTGACAGCTATCGTTATTTTGGCATGTTACCAACGTGGTGGCGAGTGGCAGACGCCTCCGGTCGGCAACCAGAACAGCCAGGCGCTGAACACATGCTCTGATGACCGACTGCTTACAAACCGGGGCACCAATCGACAAAAACACAAGTTGGGTGCAGGAAAGGATGAGGATGACAACGAAGAAAATATCAGAGGTAATTCGGAGAAAAGACCTCGTCGCTCAGAGCCAAACGGGGACCGTTTCGCCTGTCCGTATCATAAGAAGAACCGGGCGAGGTTTTCAAGCGGACCCTGCAATGGAAAGGGATTTAAGAATATTGACCGCCTAAAGTAAGTCCATCTCTGAATGTTTCACTGCAGGACCCGAGAAACATTAGCTTGGAAGCTCGTAAGTCGAGAGTCTAACTAACAGGTGTATAGATCGCATCTGAAGCTCATCCATGACCTTTCTATCGATTGGCGGCGATGTCACGTCTGTAAAAAGCGATTCCTCCGCGAAGAGCTGGATGGGCATAGCCCATGTAAAAGAAAAGACCTAGGAGATGATTATGAGGATGGATATGATTTGGACCAGGCTCAAGACCTGAAATCGGACAGAACACGGCCCAGCAAGAACCCTCCTGAAAGTTGCTGGAAAGCAATATTCAGAGTGCTGTTTCCCGACTGGCCCGCGAACCTGGATACCCCAAATCCATGTGAGTCTACAGCTTGTCGCATAAGATTCGAATATTTGAAACCGATTACTAACTTACAGGGCACCCCAGACCAAGTGAATGCTGTCTCGACGTATTGTGCAGATGCCATTCAACAACACCGCAACAGAGTGATGAACCGAAACACAATCTCTCAGCTCTATGCTTGCCAAAGCAAAGATGAGATCCGTCAAGTTCTAGGACTACTCATCGGGGACCTTGAAAGCAATTTTGGGCATACCCCGATAACGACTGACAATTTGCCTCCCAGACCCGTGTCCGCTATGTCTCCGCAGCCAACAATCAGCACTCAGCATCCGCAATATCAGCTTCTGCCAGTTTCTCAGCCGAATTTCATCTATAGTCATGGGCGTCGCTCACAATTCCATACACCAGCTGTTTCAAGCTCCGATGCAAATTCCAGCCGTTTCTTCCGGAGCCATGATCAGTCTGACACGTTCACAGAAGGCACAGCATTCTCGGACCAAATGTCAACAGGGTTTGACTCCTTTGGGTCTCACCAGGGTATAAATAGCAGCAGCACTCTGCCACAGTTTCAACCACAAATGACTTTATCAGTGGCTCAACAACCGACGAGCAACATAAGCCACCAACCCGGATCGAGTTTTGCGGTAGGGAACCAAGGAATGACACCGGATGATCGTTGGATTGACTTCTCGCACGACTCCCAACATCAGGCGCAGCCTGTAAGGGGGGATCTGGTACAAGGCGATCTCCAGCCAGGGGATTATGATGAGAACGAAATCCTGAGCATGGCGCATTTTTAGGCTAGTGAATGCGATAACAGCTTAGCATCGCAGGCTTGGATTGAACGTGTTGAATCCCGGCCAGTTTATGGGAAGGAAAGGCAAGCTGCAGCTTTATCAAGATGACAAAAACCAAAGTGGTGGGGAAGGTCAAATGGTTGACAAGAGCTTGGCTGAGTTCGGATGTTTGAGCAGGGAGGTTTTGGATTATGAGAACGCCAACTGTTACCATTCCTTTAGGTGTCGTCCTATGCCGTAAATTTATTTATTTTCTCTCTTCCTTGACAATATGAAGTTCCTACAAGTCAAATCGTTGCATCAGATCGATTGATTTCTGACCCTTCCACATAGACTCATTCCTCTGGCTTCCGTCCCCAGACAACCCGTTGCTTAAAGTAAGCATGATGCTTGCCCGAGTTAATCTCCCTTCGAGCATGCGCAATGTAAACATGAATCTCTGCCTCCGACCAGCCCATGGTATTAGCCACAAAAAGCACAAGGCCTTCAGTATCCGAGAGGAAAACATGACGACCAAACTCTCCCAGTTCCTTCAACTCCGGGTCCTTGGGCCAGTCACCGAGAGGAGCCTGTCATACCATGTGAGCATTCCAACAACTATTGATGTTAAAATCATTCTCACCTTGTACTCGTATTGCTGAATGTCAATAAATCCTGCTGCCTCCATGGCTTTCCTCTGTAGCTCTTCTTCGTATACACTAAAGCTCATGCCGAATTTCTTGGCACCTTCAATGAATAGCTTGCCCCACTGGCCTAAAGCAGAAGTCTCCTTTACGGTATCGTCATCGCTGGTGATAATAGCTGATGGTTCAAAGCTTTCGACCCAACCACCTGGCTTGCAGGTCTTGTAGGCCTCTCTGAAGAACTGGTACCAATCATGGATACTTCCGGCCAACCAGCGGAGATGGACGTAATCTGCTGAGTTGGGAGCAAATGTCCATTCTTGAGTACAATCTTCGATTTCACTGAAAGATACGTGTCAGTAGACGAGGGGCAGGTCTCAGTTCTGGTGACTTACAATTTGAGATTGGGAGAAACCCAAGCGGGTTGAATTGGCGATATATCGGTGCCAATAACCTCCACATTGGGGTGTTCATCTGCAAAGTCCCTGGAGCCAAAGTCAGTTAATGTTATTAGGAGTCCAAGTCAAAAACACACAAAGCCCAGATTCCTATAGAAGAGGAAGTTCCAGTTAGTTTTATAATAGCAAAGCGACGTCCCAACAGCACAGCTCACCAGTGCCAGTTCCAATGTCGATTGCTTTCTTGAAGAGAAGTGTTAGCCTCCCAACCAGTCCTCAAAGAGGCAAAAGGTATACTCACTGTAATCTTGTCCTTATCAATCGGAGCAAGATAAAGTTTTCCGCCAAGACCTAGAGTTAGACAATGATGGCTAGCGAGGTGGTTAATCATGTACTAGTCTTTCTTAAACCTTCACCAACGTACTTCATATCCAGTGTTTCACTCTGTCGCTCATCGTTCGAAGCCCTTGTTCAGTAAGCCTCAATCCGGCATAAAACAAAGAGTCACCCTACCAATACTGAGCATTTCCAATTTCGCGATGGTATGTACGTCCATGAAGCTTGCGATACTCAAAGATACTTGAAGTCATTGAGTCTGTAGAGGCCGAGAGGCTTCCGTCGCTGAGTGAGTTTCCATCGTCTTCGTTCAAGTCCTCTTCCTTGGCTAAGGTTAGCATCAACACTGTGTAATGTCCACTAAGCATGAACAAACGCACCTCAGCGAGTTGCTGCCAGTGTGCGGCTGAAAGAACGCCATTATTTCCAACATTCGGCTCGGGAGTTCGAGAGGGACTTTTTGAGGGACTTTTGGCAGGGCTTTTGGTAGGGCTCTTGGAGCTCTTGGGGCTCGTCGTAGTTGCAGGTGGCGTTGACATTATACGAAACAGAAGTCAAAGCGCTTTAGTGGCGGTTTATCTCAAGAAAAGGAATATCGCGCAATTTTTGCAAGAGAGACGAAGAAGTTAAAAGGGCCAGAGACTTGAGAAGCGACGGCCACGTTATGATATGACAATGATGAGATATATCATATATCCCGGCTCCATAGCGGGGGAGAGTTTGGAGTTTGACGAATTGGAATTATGAGAAAAAGCCAGTTCGCATATAATCCTTGACTTTTGGCGAAACGAATGAACCAACCAACAAGATTACGGTTGTTCGTTGTGTTCATGCCAAGGGTTATTTGTTGGTGGGGGGCAGCACATGTCAGATAATACTACCCAGAAAGTTCAATAGCTAACGGTACATACAGTCAAAGAAAAATTGAGGTATAATAGGGCTTGAATCAATTCAATTCGAGCCAATAGCTAATATAAGCGCAATATGAGACTCTGAACTTGGACGATAGATAATGAAGCGGGAATAGGAAAAGCGTGACATCTCAACCCATGTCCAAAGCAAGACAAGGATATTAAGAGACTAACCTAATATGGTATACATTGAGATGTCTAATCAACATCAAAAATAGGAAATAGCTAGGGAGTTAACTGGAGACAAAGGCTTCAATAGACACTAGCAGCCCGCCATTGTGATTACGCCGGCAGTTTTAAGTGGTATATTTGAGTAGTCGCTTCATCTTGACTTATTTCTCCTCCTTCTCTATTCCTCCATTGTCTTTCAACTTTGCAGTCCACAAAAACATGTCTCCCAACGCAATCTCAACTGGTACTGAAGCCAAGCAAGATGACTATCTTGTTGGCTTGGAGCAGTACGGCCTTCAACAACCCTCCGCCCAGCAGAAGATCACGCCCCTTGATATGAACATGCCGAGACTTTATGGAATTCGTTTGGTCCCTGTGCTCCCCATTGACCTCTGGTGCGGATAAATTGCAGATGTATGTTCGATGTCTCAACAAGGCTAAGAGGCAAAATCGACTTACCTCTCTAGATACGAGAATCTGAAGAAGGGATTGGCGCATACCGTCTCGTCTATTCCGTGGATTGCAGGAGTGATCGTGAGTTTTCACACTAAGAGCTTATATTGGCGGCTGTTAATCGAATCGTTATAGGGTCCAGAGGAAGGACAGGATCCCAAGACCCGAAGGGTTCAGATTGTCGACTCACCAAGTGGATTCAAGTTCCCGTAAGCGATGTCTTCTTTATCCTGTCACTCAAGCCTAGCTAATCAAGTCGATTATAGATACAAAGATCTCAGCGACACCTTACCATCGTATGCAGCCTTGAAAGAGAAAAGCTTTCCTCTCTCCGAATTCTCAACCGCGCAACTCGGTCCCATCGACGTCATGCCACAAGGTCCTCACTAACCCGTCTTTGCCGCTCAAGCAAGCTTTGTCGATGGCGGTCTCTTACTCGCAGTGGGAGTCCACCACTCCGCATGCGATGCTGCAGCTTTAGACGCTAAGTCTTTAACTTTAAGTAGTTAAACTTATATAAAACTTAATATATTTCTTTTATTTTCCTTAACCTTATAATTACCTTACTTCTATTTATAATACATATTATATTATAAGATCTTAATTTTCTTTAATAATTTCTTAGCTTATTATTAAATATCTTTAAGTTATTTATAATATAAGCTATTATTAAGGGCCTTAAGGAACTTTCTCTACCTCTTCTTTAGCTATATCTTTTATATAATTTCTCTTTTAAATTTATAAGGCTTTACTTTTTAAAATTAAAAAAAGCTTTATTAATTAAAACGTCTATTATATAACGTGTTTTATAAGCGAGTGACCCATATAAGCGAGTGACCCAAAAATCCCTCAACTTACATTATCATCATTCAATTCAATATCTTTCAACAACCCGATATGCCACAGCCTTCATATGAAGCTAGGATACTTCTTGCCCTTCAGGCCCTTCAAAATGACCCGAAATTAAGTATCCGAAAGGCGGCGACTGTATATCAGGTCAATCACCGCACCTTAGGTCGCCGCCGGAATGGCATTCATTCAAAGCGTGATATAACCACAAAATCACGGAACCTATCTGATCTAGAGGAACAGACGATAGTTCAATTTATCCTTGACCTAGATTCCCGAGGTTTCCCCCCTCGGCGCGATTTTGTGGAAAAAATGGCCAATTCTCTACTTGCCGATCGCGAGGCATTACCAGTCGGCAAGCTCTGGGTTCATAACTTTATCCAACGACAACCAGAGCTAAAGGCATGTCGATTTCGGAGATATGACTATAAGAGAGCTAAATGCGAAGATCCGACTATTATTCAGGGCTGGTTTCGCCTCGTAGAGAATACGATCGCGAAATACGGTATCCAATTAGCTGATATCTGGAACTTTGATGAGACCGGCTTTATGATGGGTATGATTGAGCCCGGAATGGTCGTCACAAGCTCAGAAAGGCGAGGGATACCAAAGAAGATACAGCCTGGAAATCGTGAATGGATTACTGTGATTCAAGCGGTCAATGCAGAAGGTCAATCGATCGCACCATTCATCATTGGTTCAGGCCAATATCATCTTGCCAATTGGTACCGAGAATGCAACCTCCCCGCCGATTGGGTCATTGCATTGAGCGAAAATGGATGGACCAATAACCAGCTAGGTCTTGACTGGCTACAGCACTTTGATCGATCAACAAAGGACCGATCAGTTGGTTCTTATCGTCTCTTAATCCTCGATGGTCATGAAAGCCACCACTCTATCGAATTCGAGAGATATTGTGAGGAGAATAAGATTATTACCCTCTGTATGCCTGCTCATGCCTCTCATCTACTCCAGCCTCTTGATGTAGGGTGCTTTGGGCCGCTGAAAAAGGCCTATGGGCGAGAAATAGAGCGTCTAATGGGATGCTCTATAAACCACATCACCAAGATCGAGTTCTTTCCTGCCTTTCATGCCGCCCACCGAGCTACTATTACAGAAAGTAATATCAAAGGAGGTTTTAGAGGAGCTGGGCTTGCTCCCTTTGACCCAGAAAATGTCATCTCAAAGCTTGATGTGCAATTACGGACCCCGACACCTCCCGCAGAGGTCACGATACCTTCAACCCCTTGGACTGCAAGGACCCCAAAGACACTACTAGAGGCCCAATCGCATTCTAAATATCTACAGGGAAGGGTTAGAAACCATAAGAGCAGCTCCCCAGAGTCAATTATTGAGGCTGTTAAGCATTTTGAGAAGGCAACAAGCGTCCTTATCCATAAGATAGTCCTACTAGAGGATAGGCTTCAACAAGTTGAACAAGAGAATCGGATAGTAAAGCGACGCCGGAGGGGGAAAAGGACTAGACTACAGAAAGGAGGGCCTTTGACTATAGAAGAGGCATCACAAGCAATTGATCAGATGGATGTTGATACGCAGGTAGCAGCCGAATCGTCGAGAAGTGGTGGTCGCGGAAGGTCTAAGGGACCGAGGGTTTTACATTGTAGCAAATGCGGCAGGGCCGGGCATAATACAAGGACCTGTCAGGAGGAAATTGAGGTTAATTTAGAAGAATATAGCGATTAGTTTTAATTGATCTGATAATTTGTGGTATTTTTATTGCCGATTTAATTGAGAAGGTTGAGATTTTTGGGTCACTCGCTTATATGGGTCACTCGCTTATAAAACACGTTAAAAAAAAGTATATAAATAAAAAGGTTATATAATTAAAGATTATTAACTTAATATAAATAATATTATTTTTATTAAATTAAGACTTTTTAATATTTATAATTATTATATAAAATTTATTATTTTTATCTTTTTTACTTTACTTTAAAGCTTTTTTAATTTTACAAATTATATTATAGGCTTTAGTTAAAAAACTTTTTTTTTTTAATTTATAAGTTAGCCTTAAAGGTATATTTAAGTATTTTTAAAATTTAATATAGTTTAAATATTTATTACCTTTATAGCTAATAAAGGTTTATTAAGTTAAATTATTATAATTAGGTACCTTAATTATAGCCTAAACCTAGCTATATATATATTAGCTAAAAAGCCTTATTTGCTTATTAGCTAGCCCTAACCTTCTTCCTTTAACCTACTTTAAAGGCTAGGATATTTAGTTTTTAATATAATAAAGTAAGGTTATAATTATATATCTACTCTTTTATTAACCCTTATAGCATACTATGCTTTAATTATCTATTATATTTCTATAATAAGTTATTTAACCTAACTTCTAGCTATAATTATTAATAGTATTATAGCTACCTTATTATAATACTTATTATCTAAAAAAGCTTATAATTACTTAAGCTTAATAAGCCTTATTTAACTAAAGGCTATAATATAATCCTTAAAATAAAAAAAGCTTTTAAGTAAAATAAAAAAAAATAAAGTAATATATTTTATAAAATAATTATAAATATTAAAAAGGCCTAATTTAATAAAGATAATATTAATTATATTAAAATAATAATTTATTATTATAAACTCCTTTTATTTATATAGTTTATTTATAAAATCTTTTTAATTAATACAAGCTTTTTTAAATTTAAAAAATAAAGACCTAATAATTTAAAGAAAAAGCTATATAAAAGCATATAATTAAATAAAAAGAAAAAGAAGTTTTTTAAAGCTTTTAATACTAATTAAATTTTATATATTTATTTTTTAAATTTAAATTTAAAAATTAGTCTTAAAAGGTATATTTAAGTATTTTTAAAGTTTAATATAATTTAAATATATATTACCCTTATAGCTAATAAAGCTTTATTAAATTAAATTATTATAATTAGCTACCTTACTTATAGCCTAAACCTAGCTATATATATACTAGTTAAAAAGCCCTACTTATTAGCTAGCCTTTACCTTCTTTTTATAACTTACTTAAAAGGATATTATATTTTAATTATCTATTATACTTCTACTTTAAGGTTAGCTAAAGTTTATTTATGAAAAACTATGTTATAAACTTATAAGTAAGTTATCTAACCTAACTTCTAATTATAACTACTAATAGTATTATAGTTATATTATTATAATACCTATTTAAAAAATCCTATAGCTACTTAATAAGGCCTTTTATATTAAAATACCTAACTTAATTTCTTATTTTATAATAGCTTTTAAAGATTATAAATATAAAAATAAGCTTTATATTATAATAATAAAAATTAAAAAAAATTATAAAATACAAAATACTATTTTTATTAAATAAGCTATTTTAAGTTATAAGGTCTTTTTACTTATATATTATTATTATAAAAAGTTAATAATTTTTAAAGGCTATTTTTATAAACAAATTAACTTATTATAAAAACGAAAGTAATTCTTTATAATAAATAGGCTTATAAAAATAAGTAATAATAAATTTATTAATAACTTTAAATTAAAGATTTTAATTAAAAACTTATATAAATAATAGCTTTATAATATAAAGAAATAATTAGTAAAGCTAATAAAAGCTATAAAGATAATTAATAACTAGTAAAAACTAAGCTAATTATAATTTTAAATTATAAGAGTATAACTATATAATATCTAGGATAAAGGTAAGGTAATTATAGTATTTTATAAAAGACATATATTAAGTTTTATATATATTTAATTACTTAAAGTTAAATATATTTAGTATTTATAGTAAAAAGAGAAATAAATATTTTATAAGATAGATTATATAGTTAAATAAGTAAATTAGCTATAATATTAATATATTATTAATATAAACAGGGGCTAAATAACCTTTTTATTTTATTTAAAAATTAAGGATTTTTAAAAATAATTAAAAAGGTATTAAAGAAATCCCCTTATAAGCTTAAATTAATAAAAAGTAAGAAAGTAGTTATTAAAGACTTTAAAAAATAAGGCTTAAAAACCCTAGGTATTTATATTAATCTTTTAAAAGGTAAAAGAATTCTTTTTAAAAAAAAAGCTAAATATTATATAATAAGCTATAATTACTTTTTAAGACCTTATTAAGTAATACTTTTTTCTTCTTTTATAAGGTAATATTTACCTCCTTTTATAATACCTCCTTTAATAGCTTAATTTAAAAGGTCTATTTAACTTATAATAAAGAGCTAATATCTTTATAAAGAAAGCTATTATAACCTTAATAGCTAGGAGCCTAGCTAAGTATCTTAAAAAGCCTAATCCCTATTTCTTATCTCTCCTTATAATGGAAGTAGGTTTAGGGCTTTCTTTATATAAGGAATTAGCCTAAGGTTTATATTTAATAACTAAGAAAATAGTTAAGAAGATCCTAAAGGATATTACTAGCTTTTTTACTTTTTATCTCTTACTATTTACCTTTTAAGCCTAAATCCTTAATTAAAACTAAAGGAAGTTAATTAAAAAGGGTTTTAAAAAGGTAAATAAAGCTAAGTTAGAAACCTTCTTTTAAGACTTCCTTATATTATATAAGTACGCTAGGCTAGAAAATACTAGGTATTTAGGCTATATATAGCTTAGAGTCTTATTTATATATAACCCCTTTTCTTTATAAACTTTAAGATTATTAAACCCCTTAAAAATAGGCATCTCTATCTAATTAAGCCCTTAGACTTACCTTATAGCTTATATAAAGCTATAGCTAGCTATAGGTATAAGGATACTTATAAAGGTATTAATAAAAGGTAAATTATAAGGTAAAATATTATAAATAAGGCCTTTTTAAAAGCTCTTAATAACTAGCCTAACTTAAAGATTAATATTAAATCTATAATATAATAAAGGACTTCTTTAAGAGTTAATTTTATAGTTACTATTAGAAATAATTATTACTTTTATAATATCTAAATTATAGCTATTTTTAGAAGCTTTATAAGAGAAATGTTACGATTCGTGCCCGTAACAGCGCTGTAAGGCTTCTATAAGGCAGCTGTAGCACACCCATAATTGCTTGCATAGCGATTATGGCCCGATCCTTTGCCCTGTGGCTTAACGGCTTGTGCAACCGTTACTAGAAAACCCCTTTAATACCTTAAAAGAAGCTATTAAAAAGAAAAGATAAAATATTAATCTCTTAAAGCCTTTTTCTACCCTTTTATTTTCTTAGCAAGCAGCCTTATAAATTAGGAAACCTTATAGATATATAAGTAACTTTAAAAGCTTTTAGGTCTCTTTATAGCCTTATAACTAGACTTAACTATAGGCCTAGCCTTAATAAAAACTAAAGCTATCTTAGCAGCTTTTATAGCTTAAGATCTACCTAGGAAAACTTATTCTTAAATAGCCTCTTTTTACTTTCTTTATATATCTCTTTATCTTATTATCTTTTTTATTTTATTTTTATTTCTTTCCTTTTACCTCTTTTTTATTTCTCTTTTTATTTATATATAACCTTTCTTTATATGTCCTTATTTATCCCTTCTTTTAAATTAAAACTTATAGTTATTTTTAATTTTTATTTCCTTATATTGTTTTATAAAATCTTTAAAGATATTTAAAAAAAAAACTTTAACTTAAATAGTATTAAAGTAAAATAGTTTTCTATAGCTTAATATAACCTTACCCTAACCCTAACCCTATAAAAGGAACAAAAATACAGTTATAAAGGAGATCGCCATAAACATCCCCCCCATCGTTTTCGCTACGGCCCCTGAGACCACCACAGGAGGCGCATCAGGCGCCACTGGTGTAGAAGCCGGACCTGGCCTGCGGTGAAATGTTGGTTTTGGAGGCTTGGGTTGTCCATTCCCTCCTACCGGTGTGGGCTTTGGTTCAGTCTCAGTCACTACAGCCTGCTCTCCTTGTCCATGACTGCCCCTAGTGCCAGTTGGTCCGCCTTGGTATGTCTGAGGTTGATCAAACTTATGTCCTCCTTCGCCGTCATGTGGTTCGTTGCCAGCGGCAGGCGAAGTGTTTTGTGGCCGGGGCTTTTGCCAAATACGAGGGTCTGACTCATCGGGGCGAGGTTTCTGTCCATACGGGTTGGGCTCATGATGCTGCACTTGGTGAGTTTCGTGAACTGAGTGATCACCTGTCGGCTCTACCACGACTGCGTTCGCTGGAACATCCAAAATGATTGTGTTCTCGCCGTAGTGGCCACAAGCATTGCAGTCAACTTTGATGGTTGTCATCTCCACCGTTTGTAGTTGCTGATACTGGCAGTGACGGCAGGGAGGAGATCTCAAGGTCGTGTAAAACTCGGTGACGGTTAAGTAAGATGGGTTATTGGGGTTAATGACTGTATATGTTATAGTAGTAATTATAGGTGCCACAGCTTTGGTCCTCGTTAAGTTGCCTGCATTGAAGGAGATAGTTGTTGGAAAGGGGGGGATGATAGGCCTTCTGCCTTGTGATTGAATGACAGTAACTGAAGGCTCAACGGTGATGGCAGAGTCAATGAAAGATCGTGTGCTTGAAGATAGAGAAATAGGAATGGTAGGATTACCAGTAGGTAAGAGAGAGTTGTCTGTCTTCACGTCCACAGTGCTGAGAACATCCGAAGTAATTAAAGAACCAGAAATCGCTTCGATCTGTGCATATAAGGTAAGTAGAATGCCTGGCGGAGCTTCCCGACGGCTAAGGCCCCGATGAGACTTGAAGCTAGTTTCGACCACCCCGCCGCAGAAGAAGCCTGGGTCACCAGGGCACAGTATATCGCAACGACCAGTCGCCACCGTATCGGCAGAGTCTAACGTATCCGCTGCATAGCAGGATCTGAATAAGGTAAGTTATATACTTGGATTTCATAGCTAGGAATTTACCTCAAGTAGATACCAATATAAGCGTATCCGGTGCCGATTCTTACACATTCTTCCGTAGTCATGTCTGGTGCTTTACCGATTAATTCAAAGCTAGGGTAGCCAGCTGGAGAACCTAGACAACCAAAGAACCTAAATGTCCCAATCACAGGTAGGTTGGTCGGCATGATAGATGAGGCAGCAACTGTCGATGTTGGTGCAGTTGGCATATCCCCAGCTGTTGAAGTAATGGCTAATAAGAATGTGGAGTTAGATAGGGTGTATACAGAAACGACGAACAGCATATCGGGTTTATGTGTCTACGGCTGTAGGAGACTTACTATTACTACAGCTTGTTCTCTCCGCGGACCCTGGGGAGGAGGGAGTAATTAAGTCAGTCGAGGGCTCAGTCTGTTGGACTGTGGTGTCTTCCGTAGACTCTGTTGTCGTCGTAATGTCAGGGTTGGGAACTGGATCCAATATTAGTACTGAGCTCGTTACAGCTGTTGATGTTATAGATGACTTGTAGCAGGGCCTGTTATGGCAGATAGGGTCGATGATGATCTGTAGTTGTCTGGGCTTATAACATACTTGCAGTATCCTGAGTTGAGATATCACTACTCAAGCTCTCGGTGGATTCATCCGTCGAGGCTGAGACTTCTGAACTAATGATGGGCGTTTTAACATCGCCTGAAGAAGTAGTGGTACCATCAATGGGGGCATCAGAAGTACGGATCGTCTCTGTACCCGTTGTACTCTCAGTGGAAGAATCCAGGGCTGTTGTAGTGATGATATCAGAAGTTGACTCAATCGCAATGATTGAAGACTCTTTCGTCGTATCACTTGTCACAAGAGTTGTTGTGGTGGTATCTGGCAGTTCTTCTGAAGATGTGACCGTACTGCTGGCCTCGGTTAATGTTTCTGTAGGCGTAGTCTCCTGAGCAGTGGCGGTGGGCTCTTCAGTTGTAGTTATAAAGTCTTGCGTAGTATTTGTGGTAGGCTCTGCTGTGGTGGTAGTGGTCTCGTCTGCTGTTACTCCGATCCTGATTGTTCCAGACACAGTTCCTGAAGCCTTGGTCGTAGAGGTAAAAGGCGCCTCACCCGATGGTAATGTAGTCGTAGTCGTCACATAAGCGAAGCGGACATCAGTATCACAATCAATACAACCCTCAGCGTTGATCAGAAGCGCCGAGTCCCACTCTGAATCTCCTTGATCACAAATGGCAATGACCATGGTCTGAGCACCAGAGGTGAGGATATCAATCCAGAGAGGTGGCGATGAGCCGGGATATGAGGTCACGCTGTCAGGCGGTGTGATGCCAATAGGCTGCGCAAGATAAGGACTGACCGCAGTTATTCGATTCCCATTGGGATCGAAGGCATATTGCGTGCCGCCAACAAAGATGCCGATGGGGTCAGCAGAGCCGCTGGACATTGTCAGTTGACTGGTTGCTTCTGGTTCACTTGAGAGTGCGACTTACCCTTCTTCTTCCGACGCAAGTATAAGCTCAACTCTGACACCGCTGTAGGTTGGATTGAGGAAGAAGTCGACAGTTAATATCGCTGCATTGAAAGTGTTTGTACCGCAATAAGTCTCCGAACCAGGTACTCCGTTGTTGACATAGTGGTCACCGTTGGGTAGAGCTCCAATAGCAGCGCCAGAGGTGAGTATCCCACCGCTTCCGATACCAAAAGGTCCATCGGCAAACGTTCCAGAACTTATTGATGCGCCTGAGAATGAGGCCTGGAGAATGGTTATGCCTTGACCGAATATCGCAGAGGCCAGAGCGTTTGCATCATTAGTTGTTACGACGCTGAATGCCTGGGAGGCCGGCAGCAGTACCGCAGAGGCAACAAGCTGGAGGCTGGATAGCTGCAACCTCATTATGAATAATGTAATTCACATTGATAAAACAACTGTAATCCCGGCCTTCGTTTATTTGCCAGCTGAGAAACTCAGCAACAGAGGTGCCAAGACAGGTTTATCTATACCCTCTATCTATTGAACTTGTCTTAAAGGTCGACACAAGGGAGAGTCCAATATGCGATTAAACAAGTGGCTAAAACATCATTCCCCTATTGCGGCGATTATGCTCACATTCATTTTCATTCAACAAACCTCGATATCGGTCTCAACTAGCCTGTAGCTAGTGCCGGTGCAGGTTATGGTTCTTATTCCTTCTCGGGTATTCTTATTTGCTCAGACGTTTGCTCTGCAGGCTTGTCCTGGCTAAGCTTCCGTCTATGGACGATTATAGAAAGCCTAGTTCAGATAACGTTATGACCGTAGCTCTCCCATGGTGTCATGCCTTACCTTGACATTCAATCCGCATCGCAAACAACTACTACCCCTGAAACCACCATTATTCCGAACGCCGCTCTAGGCCTGCCAAAGTCATCAGTAACTCCGAACATAGTCAGAAAATATCACACGACTGGAATAAGAACTTGACTCGCATACTCACCCAAAAAAAAAAGGTCTTTGGAAAGCCTAGCCGTTCAACTTGTGATCCTCCCTGAAACTGTGCGGACCGCTGGACAAGCCAGGAGAATGACATTTAATTAATATGAAACATCCCACTATGTACAATTCGTGGCTGGGTTGACCTCATTATAGCGGCGAGATGCACATGACAGCTATTGCCATAGGAACCATTGTTCGCCTTGGAGCTGCTGTCTACTGTTATATTACGCTGAGCGACCTTCACCTAAGGATAACAGACATGTCGTCAGGCCTGCATAATTGCGCTGTTCCTCATTTCACAGTCAAGGGAGATTTTCTGTATCCACTAATTCAGCTCATTACAACAGTACAAACAGGTATGCAAATGTCTTACATTAATATAACAATAGACTCAAGCCACTAAATTTTATACAATCGACGACTGCCGCTCCTGGCGTGAATCTGCATTCAAAAGCACAAACGTTTCAGGTGGTCATGAAAGGGCAGGGACAACACGATCAGGGATATCAACAACCAAGACAGTTCGTGCCCGCTCCTAGTCTCTTGTCGGTGGCGCCGGAGTCTCCCTCAGCCTCGGTCGGACGCGCCAAGCATCGGGCCCGGAAGACACGGGGTTCATCTGCAGTACTCGGCCACCGAAGATCGAGACCAAACCATGGGCACTTATGATGTCCACATGGCGCTTCCAGGGTCATTGGAGAACCCAGCCGCAGGGAGGCTCGTCAGGCTACTTACCCAAGCAGGGTGTTAGTCGAGCTATTGTCCCGCACCGCTGCGGTCTGCCAAGAAATGCGGCGGCTCAGACAGAAGACGGTGAAACGAGCGGCCACCTACAAAGGCTTCGGCGTCCACTAGAACCACGCATGCCTCTGGCCCTTCGACCTCAATTACCCTCTATTCGATTGCTTTTCCCCGACATGTTCGCAAACCAGAGCCATCGACGGCACATCGAAGCTTGCATGGCACCCGCGGAAACGATTTTGGTGTTGTGCAACTGCGAGAGTAAAAAGATGGCAAAATCTGTGCAGCCGACAACATCACTATAGGAAATCCACAATATTACATCTTGGCATCAGCTTCTAGCAAATATCGTCTGAGCCCGTATAACTACTACCGATGACGAATCAGAGTAGCTTGATAATCGACCCGGAAGCACAAGTTGCTGATGCGAAAATGACTCAAAGGACTTGTCTGATTGGCAGAGATGTATACACCCCCAGTTTTTAGAGTTTCGCGTGACAGCTAATCCAGAGCTTCTAGTTGGACGACCTGCATGTTCTGTACCGAGCTGCCTCATTAGCTCAATTGTGCATGGAATATTTCTTCACCTCGCATTAGAAGTGCTGACGTGTTCCCACATTATCGCGGGGAAACCTCCGATAGGCTTCAACGGCATATGCTGTTGTGCTAAGTGCATAATTCGCTCAATCAAGGGTCCTCGAGCGGGGCCTCGTGAATATATGATCTACAGACCCCTCATTTGTCAATAGCACAAGAGCTTCGAGGTCTCTCTTTGTTCGTTGAACGTATTACAGTAACGAAATTACTTACTATGACCGATAACTCTCCGCAAGACCTCGCGGCGACGGCTACCACTCAGCCAGAGGGCCACTTGGAAGTTGATGTGAGTTGTTGATGCTTCGCTACGACCATGATGCCTTTTTGCATGCTAACCAGTTTCTCAGGATAACTTGGATGCCAATGATTCGGTTTATCATTCGACGTTAGTCAGCTGCCCTTGATTATTTGTTTCTGGCTTAATGACACGGATGGCAGGATCGGAGGTTCGAGCTTTTTGTCGTCCCTGAATTCAAGCATATACAATTATAGGTGAGATATACGCGTAAGAATGACTATTAATGAGCTGACTGACTCATTTTGTCATGTTTCACAGATACGAAGTGAGTTATACTGAATATACCCCGGTGCATTATTAACATCACATAGAATGGACGTCGATATCATGCATTCCGAGAAGGCACTTATCCCGTGGTATGTATCAGAGCACCACTTCTTGACACCTTTACTCAGTCATATCTTAGCCCAACGATGAAGATGAGCAAGATCGTATGGACCTCGTTCATCACATATACAGTATCCTTCTTGACGGAAAGCTCCACCTTGCCCCAATTGACGAGAATCCTCAACGTGTACTCGACCTCGGCACAGGGACTGGTATCTGGGCGATAGATTTCGCAGAGTGAGTGAAAACATGAGCCTCAGGGTATTAGCCCGCTAACATGCTTGGCGATAGCGAGCATCCCTCGGCAGAGGTTATAGGAAACGATCTCAGTCCCATCCAACCAGAATGGTAAGAAATAACCTGCCATGTTGCGTATCATTGTGCTAACAACTTAGGAACCCACCAAACTGCACCTTTGAAGTAGATGACTACGAGGACGAGTGGCTATACCGCACAGAATTTGACTTTGTCCACATGCGCGAGTTGGAAGCATGTGTAGGTGACGAGGATCTTCTGCTACAGCGAGCTTTCCGGCATATATGTTCAAACGGCTATGTCGAATTACAGGGCGTAGACGCGCGCTTTGAGTCCGATGATGGAACGCTCGATAAGGGGCCTAATGCCAAATTGTGGATGAAGCACCTAATCGAGGCTTGTGCCAAGTTTGGCAAGCCTGTTGACTGTGCGGATAAATGGAAGGATAGGTTGATTAAGGCAGGGTTTGTGGATGTTCAGCAAGAAGTCCGAAAGGTATGTAACTTCTCAGTTGGGTTTTGTCCTGTTTTACTGAGTATTGAATATAGTTGCCTATCGGACCTTGGCCGAAGGACCCAAAGCTTAAGGAACTTGGTCGGTATCAGGCTATCCAAGAATCAAAGGTCATCGACTCATACACGCCCAAACTGTTTGAGTACGCGCTTGGTTGGAGTGCAGACGAGATTCAGGTGTTGATGGCACAGGTTAAGAACGAGCTAAGAGACCCGGCTATTCACCTGTATCTCCCTGTCTATTTTGTTTGGGGTAGGAAACCTTAGTTGAGCCAACTGCAGGAGAAGTTGTGAGCTATAGCCAAGCGAGAGAAAATGAGCTGTTCCGTATCATGTTGCAAAGTTCTGACGTCAAGGATTTTTCCCCATGTACAAATTGCGAGCACTTATTCATGATCTGTTTTGTTTCCCGGTCCCTTGGCGAGCCTACCGCATCAGAACGTATTTCTTGCCGCTCTTTACAATGCACTAGGCTTGGATGTGGATGTCGCACTTTTTGATACAGTCATCTCGTTTCAGAGGCCGAACACACAAGCCGCAGAAAGCAGTGCAAACGATGTTGATTTCACAATTGAAGGTGGTGTTGACCCCTCAAGAGGTAAGTTTTATATGCCTACTATGTTGATAATATGAGTCATGAGAGTATTGATGGGCTATCTCACAGTATGCAATCTCCATTCGAGCAGTCGATGATGGCACAGAGTTGCTCGTCCTTATGGACTATCGCGTCGCCCTCATCTCAACACAAGCCCATCGGCTGGCTCACTGTTTCAGCGCCGCCATTGCGTCCATCGTGAAACCGGGAAGCGCAGGTAACTGACTGATCGAGGACGTGGAACCTCTCGATGACCTGACTTGGAATCAACTTTGGGAGTGGAATCATCATCTCCCGCCTCGCGTGGAGAAATGTGTTCATGAGATGATTGCAGAGCAATTCAAGATACAGCCTACAAGACCTGCTGTCTTCTCATGGGATGGTGAAATGACCTATGCTGAACTCATGTCGTCAGTACGCGCCTGGCATGGCACTTGGCCGACCTGGGCGTCAAAACTGTACTGAACTGGTGATATGGTTCGATATAGCAAGAATGTCGGACTTGTCTATATTGAGCGTGCAGATACGCAGGTCAAGGTCCGTGGACAGAGAGTCGAATTAAAAGAAGTTGAGGTTCGGGTTTCTGCAACACTCCCCCACATGCAGCAAATCATTGCAGATGTCATTGTCCCAAGCGGCAACAAGTCAAAGGCAATGGTCGCTTCTTTTGTTGTTCCTCCCGAATCTGCAGATGAAAGACAGGAAAGAGATTCCGGTGAGGCGATTCGGGTCTTCAGATGAAAGTCACGACTAGTGAGTCTGGCTTCTCATCTAGACCCATCGACTTGGCAAGACTGCAGAAAGCCTGGGATATCGTTGTCCAGCGTCACGATCTTCTGCGCGCTATTTTCGTTCTTGACTTTCCTGGGAACGACCTAATTTATCAAGTCATTCTGTCAAATGCCTGCCCCAGCATTGAGATCCGGTATGACTCCATCGAATCAGTTGTGACGCAATCTCTCTTGTCACGCGATTCTCCTAGTTATACGTCGTCGAATCTACAGCACCAACTTGCCATACACGTATTGAGTGACTACGAAGCACGTCTGACCTTGGAGATCAACCATGCTATTGTTGATGGACACTCGACAAAGCTGTTGGCCCAGGATCTACAAAGAGCCTACCGAGGCGACGCTACCCCCGCTGTTCCATCTTACGCCGGTTTCGTATCCTTCGTAGGTAACCAGTCACGCGATGAGGGTATACACTACTGGACAGGCCTTCTCGAGGGGGCTGAACTATGCAACTTCCCAGACTTGTCAGCATCGAGTCCATCGGAGGATGATGAGAATGGTACAAACATCTTCGTTCCGAACCTGGACACGGCGAGAATTCGGAAATTCTGCAAGGATCAAGAAATCACGTCTGCTACCATGATCCAACTGGCCTGGGCAATCGTCCTGCGGTGGTACACCCGCTCACTGGACACGTTATTGGGTATATTGTGCTCTGGTCTTGATCTACCAATAGATGACGTTGATGGCATATTCGGGCCTCTAATTGGCATGTTGACTTGTCGATTTACTTTTGATGAGACGAGTGTAGCCGAGGTATTGCACGACTTGCACACTCGCTACCTTGAGGGTCTACTGTATCAAACTGTATCATTGGCAGAAGTCTATGATGCACTGAATTTGGGAACCAATGGATTATTCAACAGTGTCATCTCCTTTGAGAAGGACGACTCGCTGGATCAAGAAAAGAGTCAGCCTGGGAAGCAAGAAGTCAATCAAGATTTCGTTGATGGTCAGAAGTCCCATGTAGAAATCGGCTTCTGGCGTGAATCACAGGCCACGAGCGGCGACTTCAGTACATATCCCTTGACTGTGGCATATCAAGTCTCTAACACGGGAAGTCTACATTTGGGCTGCTATCTCGATTTACGTATACTCCCGCAATGGCGAGCTGACAGGATTCTTGAATAACTAGGGATCTTAATTCAGCAGCTGTCAAAAATGAATCCGGAGGAGTAGATTGATAATATTGACGGTTTGACACCATCCGACAAAAAGTTGCTATGGGCATGGAACAAGAAGATCCCGGATCCTGTAGATCAACATGCCCACGAACTTATTTCGCACCGCGTCAAGTCCCAGCCAGGGGAGTCCGCGATCAATGCATGGGATGGTAACATGAACTACAGAGAGCTCGATGTTGCGTCGTAGAATCTTGCAGCACATCTTGTTGGTACTTTTGGACTGACTGCTGGGGTACTGGTTCCGTTGTATTTTAACAAATCCATCTGGGCTGTTGTCACCATTTTAGCCGTTATGAAAACTGGTGCTGCTTTTGTGCCGCTTAATCCTACGCAGACTCCCGAAAACAGGGAGATGATATTGCGGCAGCTTGATTCTAACATCATTCTAGCATCCCAACATCTTGCAGGCGAGCTCAAGCCAGAGGTGGCCCTGAGCGAGTTGTTTCCGTGGGTCCTCAACTTCTTGCAAACTTCTTCATGCAAGACCGTTGCAAGGATTATATGTCAGAACTGAAAGACCCCATGTCTCCTGCATATGTTATCTTCACTAGTGGCTCTACTGGAAAACCCAAAGGTGTTGTTGTTGAGAACCGAGCTATGGCGACCAGTTGTTGGCACCATGGCTTGGTCATAGAGCTGAAGACGACATCGAGGGTGTTGCAATTTGCTTCTTATGCCTTTGACGCTTCCATTCAAGAGATCATCACAACTCTGGTCCATGGGGGCACTATATGCATTCTCTCTACTCACGATGTACAAACCGACCTCGAGGGAGGCATTCGAAACATGGCTGTCAACACCGCCTATCTCACACCTACAGTCACGAAGTTCATCGATCCCGCGGCTGTTCCTGGGCTCACGACAATCCTGCAGGCGGGGGGATCCTCAACCTTAGGAGACTTCACACGTTGGTCACGGCCAAAGCAGAGAGTTCTTCATGGACATGGGCCAACAGAATGTGCAATTCTCTGCTCTCTTGCAACCGTCGAGCTTGATACACCCGATGAAGTCAATCCTGCCTGTATTGGTACAGCTACGGGAGGAACAAGCTGGGTTGTTGACCCAGACGACCACGAAAAATTGCTTCCGATCGGAGCCATCGGCGAGCTTCCCATTGAGGGTCACATCCTGGCGAGGGTTTATCTAAACGACCAGGACAAGACCAACGCCGCGTTCATCAGCTTACCTGACTGGCTGATGCAAAATGACCCTAGCCGCTGTGGCCGCCTCTACAAGACAGGCGATTTGGTATCATACAATGCTGATGGGAGTCTCACATACCATTTTCGCAAGGATACACAAGTCAAGATTCGTGGGCAGCGTGTTGAGCTCGCTGGAGTAGAAGCTGCACTGTTTCAGTGCCTTGATAATGCTGTTCAGGTCGTGTCTGAGATCATCCACCTCGTTGGCCACGGCGCAAACCCGATGTTGGCGGCTTTCGTGGCAATGGCTAGCAGCGATGAAGCAGCATCGTTCATTCCAAGACACAGCGAAGGCGAAGTTGGTATTCTCCCCGTTTCCGAATCCTTTGAAACTCGAATGTCTCAGCTAGTGCCAAGCTACATGATGCCGTCGGTCTGCTTCGTCATCAAAGACTTGCCCTTAAACTTCTCTGGCAAAGCGGACCGTAAAAAGGTGAACGAGATTGGCTCATCCTTCTCGGTAACAAAACTTGCTGCCCTCAGACGGATCGAGGGGCTCAATAAGCGAAAACCTTTGACAGATGCCGAGCAGTTGTTATGCAACATTGTGGCCAAGGTGCTAAACCTTGACGTGGCTAGCATTGGGCTTGATGATGACTTTTACCGGCTCGGTGGTGATTCCATCACTGCTATCCAACTTTCGTCGGCCGCACGTTCTCAGTGCCTTGATATCTCAACGGCAATTGTAACAAAGCACAAAACGATCAGTCGGATATTGGAAGCCAGTAATTTCAACTCCCACTGTGGTCTGCCGCCTACGAACAGCCACGCTCAAAACCAAACCGTGCATGACAGCAGCGACAATAAAGTCACTCTGACGCCGGTCCAGCAAATGTTCTTCCTTCAACAAACCCCAGAGTTTGCTATGACCAGTTCTTTTATCTTCGGCCGAAAACACTCATCACGCAACCTCGACTTAAGCCTGCCCTTCACAGAATCGTCCAGGCCCATCCAATTCTCCTTGCTCGTTTCAGGCAAGATAGTGCTGGGAACTGGCAGCAGCTCATCTCCGATTCTTTCGAGGACTCTGCCTGTTGCATATCTCAGACCTGCGCTGACTATCAAGAGGTTGCATCGGTCATTCGACAACAGCGAGGCAGTTTAGACCTCACAGTTGGCCCGTTAGTTGCTGTCGTACTCTTTGAAGTCGGTGGGGATCAGACGCTTTTTATCGTGATCCATCATCTCGTTGTCGACTTGGTTTCTTGGCGTATCATTCTGGGCGATCTGGAACTATTGCTTACGTCGGGTAACGTTTCTGAGGCATCTCTAGAACCGACGACGTCGTTCCAGACTTGGTCGTCCCTGCAGGCCCAGCATGCTATACACTTCAACAAAGCTCCTGAAAAGCAACGTACTATTCCACCACCGCAGATCTCATACTGGATCAACCAATGTTCTGAGACGAACTGGAGCGACGGCGCAACAATACTCTCCTTGTACATCGATGAAAAGACAACATGTGCCATCTTGGGAGCTTGCAAGGATACCCTGGGCACGAGACCTATTGAATTGATGATCTCAGCATTGCTCTTTTCATTTGGTCAGACGTTCAAGGACAGAACATTGCCAACCGTTATGAACGAATGTCATGGTCGCGAGACATGGGATGAGTCGCTGGATTTAGATCTCTCCAGAACAGTCGGCTGGTTCACCACGTTATATTCCATCCATTTGATCCTAACACATCCTCCACATCCGCTGTGACTTTCAAAGCATCTGATACCGCCCAGAAACGTCAAGACTTCATCGTTTTAACGCACCAAGCTATGTCTACCGAGTCCTACGCCGACAAGGGTGCGGCATGGTTCACCTCTCAATTCCCCACTTAATATTAGGGTGGAGGGGGGGCTGCTACTTTGTTTAAGCCTAAGTCCAACAGACACAATCAGACTGACAGTGTAGTGTATGCAGGGAACAATATCTAAAAGCCACTTTATTACTATGACGTGTTCTAGATGCATCTGCCTCTAGAGTGTGCTACTAGCAACACCCATGTATTACTAGGCTACCTTGTATTTACTGGAAGAATTACTTTTATATAAACTCATTTATGGGTGTTATTTTTTTTACAATATAAACTTAAAAGTTGTAATATTTAAGAAAAGGATACACTTATCAGGGCATAGCCGTATCAGTTGCCTTGTCTACTTGGTAAGATGACCCAATGATTCATATCATAATCATAGGTTTTGTGGCTGGAACTTTAATAAGTGGGAAGTTTATATCAGAAGTGCTAGCGCATACGGGAGAGTGTACTAAGGTGTTGTTCATAGCCCATTTCCTTTAACTAAAGAGCCTGGTGCACGCTTGCTGAGGCCAAGTTCCTCAATGCTGTGAAATTTCAACCGGTCTTATTTCATCCCAAATACGCATTACTTCTATTGAACTGAAGTCATTATAATGTTCGGACGTCGACGAAGACCTATTCTCGGTGCCGCTGTTGTTGTCGGCGCATCCCGGGCAGCCGCCAGGCATGAAGTACAAAAGCAAGAATTTATAGCCACTGAGCGGGAGGCTGAGATACAACGGGGCATTGAGCTGCGGAGGCGTGAAGAGGAAGAAGAAGAGCGACGAACACAGCGCGTTGTCGATGAAGCCATGAAAAAGGCTGCCCTGGAAGGAAACGCAGCTCAACAGAGCGCCGCTACAGTCTCGACGCCGCCCCTGCCGCAGTATTATGATACCTATCCAACGATGCAAGTTCAAACGCGGGATATGGGGCTGTATAACTCAGCGAACGACGCCGGACCCATCATCCAGCCGGTACCAGCATACCAGCTAGGACCTCAGTCCGCTGAGGGGAGACTCCAGACCGCTCAAGAAACGCCAGGATCCAAAACTGAATACTGCACCCAGTGCGGCTTCGCTTGTCAAGCCATGGATAGGTTCTGTCGTCAATGCGGTGTAAGACGGGCGTCCCAAGGGTGATCTGATTGTATCAAATTATCACTCCCTTTATGAGAAAAGGTCGCTGTTTACTCAGAGGTCATAAGGCTCCAATACATTCACTGCGGGGAGGTATAGCCAATCAGGGTACCGTAATCAGCTAATACTAGCTAAATTGCATGTCACTAAAAGTCAAGAAATTGTAAAAGCGTAATAAGTAATAAATATCTATTGACAAGATATCATACTAATCGTTACAGGAGGTTAACCCGTTACAGAGGTGACTCCTTTACATACTCTTCCTTAGGCAAAACCCTTATAGCTTTCTTCTGCGTAAGGTCAAATGGAACAGAGTACGGAAAGAAGCCTTATGGCCTCTCAGGAGATTTTAAAACACCTCTGAAAGGCAGTGGTATAAAGATGTAGTTTATATATTTGAATATGGCGTATCTATGTAATGGCTATGAGCTAAATTTAGAGATTTGGGCTTGATATCGAGTTCCTGATAAATACAATTTAGAGCGACAGCTAATGGCTCCGTTATAGCTATACTATCGATGATTAAGGGCGATCTTTTCTAACATCGGCAGCTTTCAAGTTAATTACGGGCACCACGATTACCGCTTCTTTATTAAAGGAGTCATACGGTGGCACGCTTCTATACAAACATGTGTCAGTCACCTGAAACGTCTTATTGGATTGGTCTCCACGCCACCAGCTACGTCGGGTATAGGTTAACCTGCCACGATCATCATCAGTAAACGTCCTCGGCCAACCTGAGTTACAACCAAAACCTATAAAATGAGTTTCTGTTCTTTCAAGGTCGTGCATCTTTCAAGGTCTGGATTTTCCAAAAGTTTTGCATCTAAACCACCAACATGTCTTGCCTTAACCATCAACCAGACGAGAGTCGACACTTCAAGCAAGGGCGGCGGCACCATCATCATCACAATGATAAAGATGATTCATATCGTCGTCATCATCATCATCGTCATATTCACAACAGTCGACTGGATGACAACGGAATGAATTATTACGAACGGCCAGAAGGGTGGCGTCACTTGAGCGATCGACTAGGTGTGGAGACCTTAATTAGTGAGGCTTGTTTCCAGACTAATTCCTTTTGGGGTCTGCGCTTACAAAATACGCTTTCAGCCAAGATGATTGAAATGAGCGGTGATAGGGGCGTGCAGAGTCCCAAAAGACGCAGCAACAGCCAACACGCGTTGCAAAAGGGTGTCCGTATAGGGGCGGAAGTAGCGTATCGGATTCGAAATGATAGAGGGCCCTGGGCTGGTGAGAAAGCAATCAAAGTTATCAGTGCAGCTGTAGCATCAGCAACCATTGACTTATTGCTGGACACTGATTCAAAAAATCATCCCCTGACACATGCTGCCGTTGTGACAGTTGAAGGAGTTATTATAGATAGAATCATAAATGGTATAATGAAGTTATGAAATGTGTATATTATCTCCTAAGAGCTCAAGGGGCTCCAACCAGGTCACTATAAGGGGTCATAGCCAATTAAAATTCATTAAACAAAAGGTACTTCGGATGCAACCTTAATTATGTAGTGGTAGAAGTACCACTAGGTCTCATTATTACAAATCGGTACATCACATATCTTACACCCATACCTAGTCTGCCAGCTGTGATGCCTTCCTCTTGCGTTACCGCTGATTTCAGCGAAAGCATGCCTTCTTAGGCCTTTTGACCTTATCTGCCCTTGCCGAAAGCCCTAACAAGCTAGGCACTTTGAATAACGGCCACGATAGACATGGTTGATGTCCCTGTCTATGTATTTGAATTGCTATAGATTGTACAGTAACTTTGCTGTCACTCTTTGAGCTTTAGGATGGAGAGCTAAGGGATCGTCATCATATTGCGGATATGTCAGGTACATGGAGAGAAACTCTAGTCCTCCACCAGCATCCATCTCAGCAAGGATAGCTCTACTAGCGGAACCATCCCTCCTTCATGGCTGCAGAAACAGGGTTTTCCCTGTCTCACTCTCGAGCCTCACAACCCTCCATTCGTTTGAAAGGGTTTGGCGCCATGAGACCCTCTAAGGGTAGTATGGCGCGTGCATCCGAATAGACGGCACCAATCGAGAAATGAAAGACTGAGAGACAGAGGGTCTAGACCGACCCTTATTAGATCTAATCTGCAGGACATGGACTGATCTTGGATCACTAATCAGTGCATTGGTACGCTCCGAAATGTAGTAGATATGAGATGAATGGTTGGAAATCAAGCCAAACACACTTCAGAATGGGAGGGCTCTGAACAACGATCACAGAGAGAAAATGAGAGTTGACTAAGAAAAGGAGAAGACCCGAATTTCCATGAGACAAAACCAAACAAACTCTCCTCTGTAGCCATCTGAGCCTCTATTTCTCAAACGGTGACAGAGTGAAATACATCCAGTCGGAATAGCTTCATATCTGTCCCGTCGGCCATCGCCCCGTCGCCGTCATGCCCGTTGCTCCTGGGAGCAGCATCACCTGCTCCATTCTCCTCGCCGAACCAAATCTTTTTCTTTCAGGGTTTAACCACTTATATCACGATTGTTGTGAGGGCCAGAATGGTACCGCGTTGTTGCGAGGAACGCTCCAACTATGTGTCCGCCAGAAGACTAAGATCAAGTCGGTGCAGCTCAAGTTGCTTGGGCACGCTCGCATGGAATGGCCACAGCAAACAGAGTCGGGTTTTTATGAGGAGGATAACTTGCAAACACAAGCGTTAACATTTTTCAACGCCATGAACAATTGGGAGAAGGACGATTATGGGAACCAGTGCACGTACCAGCGTAAGAGCACATCACCCAACGATACCAACCTTGAAAGTAAAATAAACACGTCGAAGTCATTAGAGATGAATTGTCAGAGTGATTTAAGTGCGAAAAGGAGACCGCGGTTGTCCCCCGGCCACATTCAAACGCAAAGCTTCAACAAGGGCAGCATGACGGCGCCAGTAACTCAAGCGAAATGGTACAAGGTTTTTTATCCGGGCACATACGACTATGCCTTCGAGTTTCCGATCGACCATCACCAACTAGAGACCATAAAGGTACCATATGGCTCTGTGAAGTGGGAGCTGCGTGCTACGATCGATCGTGCTGGTATGTTCAGCATTAATCTACGTGGCAGAAAAGAGCTTTCATTTGTGAGAATCCCCGATCCATTATCTCTAGAGATGATGGATCTAATCTTATTCAGCCGGCAATGGCAGGATCAACTGCACTACGACATAATCATATCTGGGAAGAGCTTCCCCATCGGCAGCATGATTCCAATTATTTTCAAGTTGACGCCTCTCGATAAGGTCCAGATGCATGGGCTTAAGGTGTTCGCGATCGAGTCGATAGAATACTGGTCAAATGACAGGAAGGCCACCAGGAAAACGCCCACCCGTACAGTCCTGCTCCTTCACAAGACAGCTACGAAAGCATTTTTTCCGTCATGGGCGACTTCAGGCCTTATAACTGTCCGTGATAGTGAATTCAGCCCGGAGCCGAGAGGCGAGACTCGCGAAATGGCTGCTGAACAACGAAGTGCGGAGGCATCGGGGGGGCAGACCGCAGCCCAACCCGTGACAGGAACGCGAGAAAACATATTGGGCAGCTCGGATACGGAACTGCAGAATTTCTGGGGCACAACTGAGATCGAAGCAGTTGTGCAAATCCCCACATGTAGGATGATGGCAAAGAACGAGGGCTTGAGGCTGCACCCGAAGTGTATCTGGAAGAATGTCCGCACGAGCCACTGGATCAAGGTGAATTGAATACCACCCTCCTTCCCACTTAACTTTAGACTGATAATGAAGAAACAGGTCATACTGCACATCAGCCGCCTTGATGTGGATGATCCAATTGGAAAAAGGCGCCGGTATTTCGATACCACCCTCCACTTGCCGATTACTCTACTCGATTGCCGAGCTAATCAGGCCAACATGAACCTTCCATCCTACACCTATGAGAAACGCCAGTTCGTGACCTGTCAGACAACCTGTGGATGCCCCGATGCTTCGATCATCCCTACCAAAAAGACGCGCCGCCATGTAACTGGAGCACTGGCTGCACACCACCTTGTCAATGACCAACAAGGAGCACCACCTGCTATAGACCCTGAGCATCCTACCCAGCTATTGCGTGGCCGAAATTTCAACCAGCCTAGCTTCAACAACGACATCACACCACCCATCCCTGAACTCATCAATGATGTACCCCCACCGCACTACGACGACATTATTGGCGGCACCAATGTCAACGGGCCTCGCAGGTTACTTTTCCCGCCTAGCAGATTATGACTTAGATAGGACCCTTCGTTTTCAGTAGTGCCATCCGCTCTCGCGAGGCATTTCTTCCAGGTTTGGAGGTACACTCTCTAAATAAGAAAGGCAAAGTGCGGGGTCAAAAGGTTGCACCCGATTAGGCCAAGGTTTGATAATTGACTTTGGTGGGGTAGAAGAGACGTATTGTTGGAGTGGAAGCTTATTGGGTTGCTGAGGATAAAGATGATAGATAATCAATTATGAAACTGGGCTCCGGGATATGGCCGGCCGCATTGGGTACCGAGGTTGCAGTTGTATTATTTAATTATAAGGCTATTATAAATAGAGCTATTAAACAAGTAGTATATTTTCTATTAATAGACCAATATACAGTTTAAATCGCCTATTTATTAAGTGCATTAATGGCAACATTTACATCAATATAAACTGCCTATACTTATACTTGCACTATCCACTTTTATACTCTCTTTCGTCTTCAGCAGAATGCTTACTGCCCTTGCGTTTTCTGTCTGCTTTTATCTGTTGCATACCTTTTTGTGCTCCTGTGTCGGAATGATGGGGAATTGTGAAGTTCGGCTAATCGGAACATGTGTGTGCTGCCCTGGGCCACTCGGATATTGACTCCTTCCGCGACGGCTTTGTTTCCGTAGCACCGGAATAGTGATAAGAGTAGTTGACCTTGGCTATATAAGCCTTGACACACATGAAACCCTATTTATTCGCCTGTAAGTGCAGATCAGCGCGGGATCTTAATTCTCTCTTGCCAGATTTTGAAGTCTGTTACATTGCTCGATTGCCAACATGGAGCAGCCTCCCAAACATCTTAATTCAGTAACCCAATCTTGCTTCGAGAAGCCTCCAGAAACTCAAGACTTTGAAAAGGGCACAGTACAACAGTACGATACGATGAAGACTTCGAGATGGATTTGAATATTGTGCTAAGGATAACATTCAGATATGATCAATCCGGACCGCCTATCAATGAGGCGTTGGAGTCCAAGCTTCGATGGAAGATGGATCTCCGAATACTTCCCACAGTTACAATTATTTACTGTACGCTCTGAGAGTCTGAGGCAGTAGAAAAGAAGTGGCTAATATACTCACGATTCAGTGCTTTGCTTTATCGATCGTGCGAACATTGGTGAGCATATCACAACAACTACTCTCGAGCGTATATCTCATGATTCTCCAGGCAATGCAAAAATTGCAGGTCTAGAGGCCGACCTGAAGATGCAGGGTTATGACTTTAATATTTCTCTCTCCATCTTTTACATCTCCTATATCTTATTTGAGATCCCTCTGAATCTCTTATGCAAGCAGATAGGACCAGGTTGGTTTATTCCTGTATGCTGTCTCGGCTTCGGTATTTGCACTACCTGCACGGCTTTCGTTCATGACTTCTCAACTCTGTGCGGGCTCCGGTTCTTACTTGGCGTCTTCGAAGCAGCCATGCTACCGGCGAACGTATACTATCTCTCACGATGGTATCGACGCAGTGAACTGACTTTTCGGCTTTCGTTCGTCATCATTTCGGCATCCTTGGCGGGTGCATTCGGGGGCCTGCTTGCCTCTGCAATTTTGCGTCTTCAAAGTTTCGGCTCCCTGCATTCTTGGAGGATGATCTTTGCGATTGAAGGTTCGACAGCCCGTGACTACCCATATCTTAATGATCAGCCAATGCTAATCCAAGCCATTAAAGGTACCGTGACGTGTGCAGTGGGACTAATTTCGTTCTTCACGCTTACCGATAGGGTCGAAACTGCCACCTGGTTGTCATTGGAGCAAAAGGAATTAGCAAATGCAAGAATCATGTCCGAGAGAGTCGGAACAACTGAGATTATCGACAAGTTTAGTACAAAGAGGATGCTCCGAGGCATCCTGAACCCAGTGGTGCTCCCAACAGCCATGATTTCCTTCTTCAACTTTATCACTGTACATGGCTTGTCCTTCTTTCTCCCTACTATTGTTCGGACAATCTTTCCTCAGCACTCTGTCCAGAACCAACAACTCCTCACAGTTCCACCAAACGTACTGGGCACAATTATGTGTATGCTATTCTGTTACATAAGCTGGAAGCTGGACAAGCGCGGCATCTTCCTTATCATCTGTGCACCGTTCTCTATGGTGGGGTACAGCATGTTTCTGGCAACATCCAACCCACATGTGCGCTATGCGGCAACGTTTTTACCGGTATGCGGCATCTTCGCATTGGGAGCATTCCCCAATGCCCATGTCTCAGCAAATGTTATCTCGGATACTTCCCGATCATCTGCGGTTGCTTTCAACGTGATGCTTGGTAATATTGGAGGCTTGGTATCAACTTGGGCCTTTCTCCCTTTCGATGGACCCGAATATCGAATTGGTAACGGTTTGAATCTGGCAGCGCAATCTGCTATCTTTCTGATTAGTCTCTGTATGTATTTCGCAATCCAGAGGAGCAACAAGAGAAGGTCTGGGGTGAATGTAGAGAGAGAATTAGCTGGCAAGACTTTGTCAGAAATTCAAGACCTCGAATGGCGACACCCGGGCTTCAGATGGCACAATTAGGATAGGCAAGTTGCACACAATATCTCAATGATTGATTCTCGCGACAAGTCGTGCTGAGTCCCGCTTGTCATTATCCCCTATCTAACGTCCTCTTCGCAATCATTTGAGGCAACATGGCCACATAAATTTAGTCTCAAGTCTAGCTAGCGTTCAACTTTGTTGTTTTTTGCGTTTCATTGCTTTCTTTATTCATTTGGAGATATTTGTTCACTACTGTCATTACTTACTTAAGGAGGCTGCACTGCTTTTGACGCATTATGACAGATATCAACACAATTCTGGCAAGAGACGGGGTTCAATAATCCGTCTTCAGGCTGATTCAGGTTGATTCCTCTAGCTCTAACTGCTCGTTCAACATACCCAATTGAGCTAGTATGAGATGAGAACGTAAATCCAAGAGCCAATCGGGGCCATATCGGAATGGCTTCCGGAGTATCCACATCGGAACCAATCGTCATGGTCGAAGCGTGATGGAGTAGCAGGAGTAAGACTTTGGAAGCTATGATGAATCAATCGAATGAGGATTAAATTATGCTCCGGCCGATAAATTTCATGGAACTATGCCTCCATGATCCAACCTTCGATCCAAAGTCTCTTGTTTTCTTGCATCATTTTGCTATTGTAGCCGCAAGACACTTCACTAGGTTTAAATCTGGTTTACCAACGAAACATGGCGACAAATGCAACATATGCAACAAGTGACAGTCCTGGTACTGTCGATAGAGGAGAAAAAAGGCGACAGAATGACTCGGATGGTGAAGGAAGCGGCCCCAAGCGGCGTCGAGTTGCCCTTGCTTGTGTTGCATGTCGGGTTCGCAAGTCCAGGGTAGGTAGTCTCGCGGCGGGGTGCAGGGCATCTATATATTAAGCTTCTATTGTTACTAATGTCTGTCTCACATTTTAACTCATCAGTGCAATGGAATCCGCCCCAGATGTGGGCTTTGTGAGCGATTGGGGTTTGAATGCACCTACGAAACCCCAAATTCATTCGCCAACCTCATTGTTGGCAAAGAGTGTGTTTCCCAAGGTTTCTGTACACTCTTGTTAACCGCATAACTAAAGCCCTGCAGCGTGATAGCAACGATGGAATCTCGTATGCAAGCACTCGAGAAAAATCTTCAGCTCATCAATAATCACCTCGACACCACCGCAAGGACTGACCCATGTGCCACATTCATCTCGCCTCACAGCGCCGCCTCTCCCGAGGACGATGCCCTGCCTCCACCTGGCACAGTTATTGTCAATGTTCAGCATCAGGAGTCAGATGAGCATATTGAAACCGGCGAAACAGACGGTATGGCAATATCGCTTGTAGCTGAGAGAGATCATGGTTACTTTGGTGAGCACCAATAGAAAACGAAAAGGTGAGACTCGCACCGTTCTGACATGACTTAGGCCCATCATCCAATATCTGTCTCATGCATGTCATTTTCCGTGCCATGGCCCGACTCAATTACTCATCTCATGCAGAAACCCAGTCGCCCTCTAACAGGATCCAAGCAAGTGATCCCAACACAGTCAAAATTGCGAAGCCAAATCCTCCGGCCACGGTCGCCAGAGATGTGGCTCCAAGACAAGAATTCATTGGCTACAACTATCTCCCCCCAGAGGCAGAGACAGAAAGGTTGATCCAGAGTTACTTCTCTAATACCGGAACCTTCTTTCCGTACATCCACGCGCAATCCTTTATGGAAACGTATCGGCAGATGAAGCAACACGGATTCCGCGTCACCATCCGTCGAAGTTGGCTTGCCTTACTCAATATGATTCTGGCCATGGCAACGGCATGTGAGCAGGGTCAGCACAGCGCGGAAACACAGCCAACAGCTAAATCAGATGTCTACTTTGAGCGTGCGCAAGCTTTGTGCAGGGAACAGATATTCCACAGCACAACACTTGAAACGGGCAAGTCGCGGAAGTCGATTTAGACAAGGTTTAACAGCTAACTCACTCACCCTCAGTTCAGTTTTTGCTCTTGACGACTCAATATCTCCAAGGGACCCAGAAGGCAAATCAGACCTGGATAAACCATGGACTAGCCGTGAATGCAGCACTTTCAATCGGCTTGCACTCCAGCGAAGCCTCGGCTCACTTGCCCCAGATTGAAAGAGAAATGAGAACCCGCACGTGGTATGGATGTGTGGTGCTGGACCGGTATGAGCTCGTCAGCAGCGCTTTGTTTTGAATATCTTCTGAACATTCTCTAGAAGTTTAAGTATGACATACGGTCGACCCAGTTCCATACCCGAATACTACGTGAAGCTCGATCTGCCAGTCTTGGTAGCCGGAGACCAGTGTGGAAGCAGGGGTATAGCATTTTATAATTCAACCATGTTAGTTACGCTCTCAATCACTCCCTTTCCCGCTGATGCAAGTCTCTAACCTTGCTTTGTAAAGAACACTTTACAAAATCGTAGGAAGAATCATGGGAGACCTCTACGGCCATAATCTGCGCTGCGATGAACTCTCAGACGTGGAAATGGTGACCCGTATCTTCCAACTACAACACGAGCTTAACGATTGGCCCCGTTCACTCCCTTCGGAGCTATCTCTAATCACGTCATCGCTGATAGCCGAAAATCCATTCGAGGAGTCACCTATGCAGAGGTTTCGCATTATTTTAACGCTTCGATACTTGAACGCGCAGCTACTACTACAGCGTCCACCTCTTAGCAAGCTATTGCAAGCTGCAAACGATCAGGCACAGCGGCTGAACCCAGTCGATCAAGTGCAGGAGAAGCTCGTGGAAGAATGCGCCCAATGTGCAGAAGAGATCATTTCAATCATCCACGCAACCTTGGCTATTAAAGACCAAGGGAGGAGCCTACTTGGGGCATGGTGGTTCACCATCTACTACAGTATGTTGAAGACCACGATTCACCCATTCCTGACTTGGATGCATGGCTAAAAGATTAATTTGTAGTATTCAACGCCGGTCTGATTATATTTGCAAGCCTGGTACCATTGAGCAAGACTGAGACCAAACTCGACACCTCCAACCCAATGTGGAGAGGAAAGCAGTGTCTAAGTAAGGCTATCGAAGCGCTCACTCGGATTGACGGGGACAGCATGCTTGTCGATAGATGCGTTAAGTATCTTCAACAATTGCTACGTCTGACCGATGATTGGTGTAAGTTATCCACAGTTTCTTCCTACCTATATCTGCCTGATCTGAGAAACAACGTTGCTAACCAATTTCCCAACATATCAGTGATATCTGCAGGGGATGGAAACGCGGCCTGGCCTGGTTCACAAGGAATGGCTCTGACAGAAATCAACAGTTCCGAAGTAGTGGACTTGGACTTTCTTATGAATATGCCTCTGATGCAAAGCATTGATGATTTTGGAAACGACATCCAATTAGCCTTGTATCCCACGGATCTATTCTAGTTAAGATCTCAGTACACATATAACCTAAGCCAGAATATGTCCATAATCATGACTCGGGTTTTCTAATTGAGGTGACGCAAAACAAGTGATTCAGCGCACGCAGATAGCAGATAGCCCTGGTGGAATATGACAGCCGAAAGAAGCGGGGTGTAGCACTGGTTGAATTGCATCTCCAATCATGTCCGGCCGGAACGACCGAAGCTACGGAAAGTCCTTTCCTATCCTATGCGACGGAACTGCGATGCGTAGAACCTTGTCTGGTCCACACGGGCCTGGCCTTCGGTGGCCACTCTACTTGGTGCGGAACAACTGTATCAGGTTTGACTGCGTAAATAAGGTAGTCAAACTGAGGATGGAGATAACAGATAATGTTATGACATTACCGCTCTGCTTGAGAATGGAAAGACCGAATATCCGGGTTACTTAAACCGTATATCCGTACAGGACGAGGTGACACAGACTCCGCCTTGATAAAGCTAACGCTGCAGCACAACAATCACAAACCACTTACGTTTCAAGCCAAGTACAGTAGCAAACCCTAGCAAGTTCACTGCATAATTTCATTAGTCTTGATCATGATGGAAAACAATTTCTCCGCGCCTCCAGTTCTCCCAGCTACTCGCCTGCGAAACCCTACAGCCAACCTTACAATCCTGGAGCCGCTCAGTAGGAGGGGTTTTGGACCAGGACTGATCATCCTCGTGCCCGAGACTGGCAAAGCCACCAGTAAAACCCTGCGAATCGAAGGATGTGTGCCATCTCCGTTGATGAAATGGGCCGAAGAGGGCTACACTGTCGCCGAGATCACAGAGGCAGGACTTGCCAAGCCTGATGTGGCTATCACCCAGGGGCTGAAGGAGCTCGAGACTACCAGGTCTACTGAGCCTAAGAACGTTGTTGGCATCATCGGTAAGTCTTGAATCATCTAACATCAACCAAAAGATCGGACTGGCGAGCTAACAGACCTCCTCACAGCATACTCGACAGCTCTTTGGAACCAAATAGCTCCCCATGTCGACTCATTCTCACAGATCTCAGGTGCTGTCATTTTTGGCGACCTAGAAGGTGACGAGAACTCTGTCATCAAATCTTCCAAAGTCCCTCAACTGCATCATCTTGCTGGGAGTGCCTCCAAGCCCTTGCAGCGTACAAAGGCGGTGACGGCTTACGACTACCCGAAAGTAACCTCGTACTTGTTTGCCACTCCTTTCAGCAAAGATTTCAGCTACAATATGGAGTCTGTTTCCCACAGCCGAAGTCTAAGCTTCTTAAAACCTCTTATGAACGGACCTTATTTTGATCTAGAAGTCATTTGGGACGAACATACCTATTGGGAGTTCGAAAACCGCTCCGTGGAGAATACCATGAACACCATGGTACAAGAGCCATACGTCAATCATGTCCCTACGGTAATCACCTTTCTCAGTTTCACTTTGGTCAAAAGAAGAATAGCGACTAACTCATAATGCCCAGATGACTGGTGGGATTGGCCGGGAGAAGCTGACTGTCTTCTACCGCGACCACTTCATTTTCCAGAATCCCCCAGACACAGAAACCTACCTCATTAGCAGATCTGTTGGTATCGATAGAGTGATCGACGAGTTTATTTTCATCTGCACTCATCATTCGCAGATTGACTGGCTGTATGTTTCAGAAGCCAAATACCTCATGCGCGAGCATGCCAACTAACGCTTCTTCTACTAGTGCACCGGGGATCCCTCCCACAGGACGAAAGCTTGAGATACCGTTCACCGCTGTCGTTAACATCCGTGGAGACCGGCTTTATCACGAGCATATTGGCTGGGACCAGGGAACAGTGCTAGCGCAGTTGGATATAATGCCCTCCTACCTACCGTATCCTCATCCAGTGCCCAATGCGCAGAGCCAAGGGAAATTGGAATACCGCGTCCCTATCGCAGGCGTGGAGACTGCTGACAAGTTGCGGGACAAAGATGCAGTAGAGTCGAATGAGATGTTTGCGTTTGGTCTTCGCAAAGTCTGATGGATGGTATAGGACGATACATTTGACGGAGTTGTTCTTCATCATGGGCCAATATTTAAACTTCAGTTTCTTTACACATGGCTGTAGACACGTGACACTCCTGGTCTAATTACTGTGATAATAAGATGTTACTGAGGGGCATGAGTTGGCGGCACTCACTACTCATTCGAGACAGCGTCAGGTCACAAGCTGCTGTGAGTTGGTCGATCCACACTTTAACGGAGAATACGGAATGACGGACGGCTCTGCGGCTATTAGAGACACATCCGAAGAGTATGTGGAGTAATCCAAAGGACCCAGCCAATATAAAGCCTCGAGTCCACCTCGTTAGGCATGCGTATTCCGCTCGTCTGAATAATCCGTGCCTTTCTCAAAACATTCTAACCACAATCTCAATCAACCCAGATCCCCTTGAACAAATCTATTATCAGCTTTCAACTATGACAGATATCAAGCTTCAGAATGTCCGGCCAATGTTTGAGCTGCGCGGTCGCAATTATATCGTGACCGGCGGCCTTGGTGGTATCGGCTATGCAGCTGTGCGGTCGCTCTGCGAAATGGGCGCCAGTGTAGCCGTGTTAGACATTCAAGACAGATCAAAGGACGCATTAGCCGGCGTGGAAAATGAGTTTGGCACCAGGGTTTTCTACTTCCAGACCGATGTCACCAAACTTGACAGCCTGAATGCTGGTGTCGATAAGGCCATTGAAGCCCTCGGGTCGCTTGATGGATGTCTTCCTTGCGCGGGGATCAACTGCAACAAGCCATTTGTTGACCAGTCCTGGGATGAGTTCACGCGCATTCAGGAAATCAATGTAACCCCGCCCTCCCTTTGGTGCCGTTAACTAGCTAACGCTCCCTTACAGGTCCGAGGAACATTTTTCACTGTCCAGCGCGTGGTCAAGCAGCTGATCAAGCAAGGAACCTCTGGCAGTATTGTCATGATGGCGTCTCAGTGCGCTCACATCGCTATTCCAGGTTGCCGCATGTCCTCCTATAACGCATCCAAGGGCGGCGTTCTTATGCTCACCAAGGCACTTGGGGTAGAGCTGGCCAAGCACAACATTCGTGTTAATTCCATCTCACCTGGGTATGTAGATTCTCAGATGTTCAGGGATGTATTGGCCACTCAGAGTGAGCGCGATGCGAAACAACCATTCCAGGCCCCGCCATTGAGGCGCCTCAGCGACCCAAATGACCTTACCCCCGCTATTATTTATCTTTTCAGCGATGCGTCTAGACACATTACTGCTACAGATATCAGGATTACGGGTGGATTGGACGCTGGGCAGATTGACGGACACATTACCTACGAATAAGAAGACCGCGCTGAGTAGGTTATTCAATAAGATATTCATGACAAATACAATTGTGTCCAATGTTTATCCTCCTATTGCTGGATACTCATGTATCCCTTGTTTGTGAAGTGCTCTAGAAGGAGTAAATGCGTCCTGCTAGGGTCCACAATATAGATCTGTAATGTGTAGAATGAGAGTATTCCGTTCGTCCTGCTGCGGAAAGAGCCCAGCCCAGGGCTGAGTATCCCCAGGTATTCTCTTCACTCCTACCTATCCCCGGCCGGGTTCCGGATCCACTTTTTCGGACCGTTCCGTAATCACGGTAAACCCGGTTGGAAAGGTGGAGCCAGTTCCGAAATCTCCTAATCTCTCTCCGATAAGGTCGTCGCAATACTAGTGCAAAGCTTGTTTTGATGCAGAGGCTAGTCACTCCATTGTACCCTTCGGAGTTTTGGCGTCGAGAACTACCGCTTGGGGGTGGTACAAGTCGGTTTGGAGCAGGGGGTCCCAAAACGCTCTGACATGGGATTAGGAAAGCTTATCATGGCGTAAAGGAACAGCAGGCCATTGCATATCGTAGAAGACGCCCATTCTACCCAGGCAGTTTGCATTCGTACTTCCTCTGCCCATTCACGCTGTCTCATCTATCCCACTGTCTACGAATCAGATTCCATTAATCCAAACATGTCAGAATCATATGACTTGGTCGTCATTGGCTCTGGTGAGTTCCAGCTCCCCTCGCTCTCCAAAATTCACACCAACTGAAGTAATCACAGGCTGGTTCGGCCTCGGCGCCTCCAAAGCCTACATCGAAACGCACCCTGATGAGAAGGTCGCGATCCTCGAAGCAAATGACTCCATTGGAGGAACGTGGTCGGCCAACAGACTGTACCCAGGTCTCAAGTCCAACAACATGATTGGAACCTACGAGTTTCCTGACTTCCCTATGAGCAAAGACGTTTACGGCGTTGAGGAGAACGATCACATTCCTGGCAAGACTCTGCACAAGTATCTCACTGATTATGCCCGCAAGCATGGCGTACTTGAGAGAACCCAATTCAACAGCACAGTCGGTCAAGTTGAGCAGACCAGCGAGGACGGCTGGAAGCTTACAGTGACAAGCCCTCAGGGTGAGCGTCAAATCGAAGCAAAAAGAATAGTTGTCGCCACTGGTCTCACCTCTACTCCCAACATGCCTTACTTCGACGGCAGCGAGAACTTTGGCAAACCTCTGTTCCATGCCAAAGAATTTTGCTCTCGAGCCGATGAGGTCAAGGACGTCAAAAATGCTATTGTGGTTGGTGGTGCCAAATCTGCCTATGATGTTGCATACGCTATGGTTGATGCTGGAGCTCAGGTTGACCTGATTGTCAAGCCGGAGACCAACGGCCCCGTGTGGATTGCGCCTCGCTGGGTGACGCCCGTGAAGGCCCGTATTGACAAGACCTTGTCTGTTCGCTTCATGACTTGGTTTGCTCCCTGCCCTTGGGGCCACGAGGATGGCTTCAGTGGAATCCGGCGCTTTCTTCATGGTACGGCGGTTGGGCGCATGATTGTGCGTGCATTTTGGAGATCAATGGGCAACGACGTTTTAAACCAGATCAATTATGATAATCACCCAGAGACCAAGAAGCTAAAGCCGTGGTATGACGTGTTCTGGATCGGCAGTGGTCTCAGTATTCTCAACTTCAACAAGGATTTCTTTGACTTGGTCCGTGACGGAAGGATTCGCGTCCACATCGACAACGTCAAGCGTCTTGAGCCCGGCCAAGTCCTTCTAGAGTCCGGAAAGAGGCTCAAGGCAGATAGCATGATCTGCTCTACAGGATGGAAGAAGGAGTCGCTCGTCAAGTTCTCCAATCTCGGTGAGCACGCCTTTGGCCTACCATATGGCCCGAAGGAGCAGGCTCAGCTTAATTCCGAGTTTGATGCGCGCGTGAAGAAGCAGTTCCCTCACCTCAAGCAACAGCCCAAGCTTCGCTCCCCTCCCCGCCCGAACGCTGAGCCTCTGCGGAACTACCGCTTTATGATCCCTCCTGCTTTCCTTGGTAAACGCAACATTGCCTTTGCTGGTATGATCTCGTCTGTTACAACGGCTGTCTGTGCTTCGATGCAAGGAGTGTGGATCTCTGCCTATTTTGACAACAAGTTGGTTCGAGAAAGTAAGTCTCAGGAGGAGATTACAAATGAAGTCATGATGCACACACAATGGGGCAAATGGCGTTACCCTGCTGGCTATGGGGCGAACCTGCCTGACTTTGTGTTTGAAGGCGTTCCTTATGTTGATATGCTGCTCAATGACCTTGGCGTCAAAAATCGTCGCAAACCGTCCTTTTACGCTGAGCTGACGTCCCCGTACACCCCTAAAGATTACAATGGTGTCATGGACGAGTACAAGGAGCGTACACAAGCCAGATGATTCCATGAAAACATCCTTTATTGGTTATTTGTCTGCTATTTAGTCGAGGAAGATAGTATTCGCAATTGTAGTATTAATCGGTTGAACTAGTAACGAACCATCCGTGTCTAATGATAACGCTACTGAAGACCTCTGTAAGTAAAGTCCAGTGGGATAATCTACCGATTGTTGATCAGTATCATTTAATCCCAAAGATCGGCCTAGGTAGGAGATGTACGTGAAGTATTGCCAAGAGATGTTCGCTGATGGTGTAGTTTAGTGATTCTTTCTCAGAAACCCCAGCCTTTTACTTCATTCCTCATCGATCAGAGGCAGATTAAGATTTCACAGTATGCGCCTTTCTGGAAATCGAAATTAAATGGCGTGGTTCCCTTCAATTTAGACCATGAGGCTGGCAGAACATACTACACGAGGGGGCATTCTATCAGTAGACTACAAGTGGGATCCGCATCAACCTTCACTAGGTGCTGATACGAGCACCGGATGGCTAAGATCTCTGGACGCCTGACAAGAAGTAGTCTAGTACAATGTTAGAATATCCTTCAATAAGCGCCAACAGTAGGAACGGAAAAGATGTTAGTTCCAGACTTCGGAAGCAAACCGTAGTGCTAATTCGAGTTGGTGGGGTTAACGGCTCAAAGCCATTGCAACCCCGGCCGGAATATGTCCACATACGTCCCTCTCCAGGGCTATCTATTCACCTTACCGGTTGGGGTAATAGATGCCGACTGAACACCAAAACACCAAGTTTCATTATATACAACTGTCAGCTGTAGACCATACCGCATGCAACCGCCAGCTATAGTTAACATCCACTCGTCGTCACATTGCCCCTTACATCGCATCTTTCTCCTACTCCGTCTAACCATGGCGCGCCTGTATGTACGGCTTTGTCTACCGTAGACATCATTTGCCGGGCCTGCTTTGGATCAGCTCTGGCGTTTTTACTACTGTGGCTAACTGATTATATTACAGAACAACCTACTCTGCGTCTTTTGCCTTTTTTGAAGCCCTTTACGAGGTAAGAGCTGCGTTGGCACTATTCGTAATCTTCCAGGGAGCGAGCATTGGACTGACTGAGTTGCTATCACCTGTAGGCTGGTGTTCGTTATGTCTTTGCCAACCTTGGATCAGACCATCCCGCTATCATGGAGGCGCTTGCAAAGGCGAGAGAGCTAGATGATGTCAAGTTCCCCACGGTCATCACATGTCCCCATGAGGTAGGTCTTGCAATTCCTATGCCGAGAGTTGAAGGCCTGTTCAATTCCTCGTCAGGGAAATAGATTCGTTCTAACCCGTAAGTGCTAGTTCGTGGCTATGTCAATGGCCGATGGATTCGCCCGTGTCACTGGCACCCCCCAATGTGTGCTCGTACACGTCGACGTTGGCACCCAGATGCTAGGATGTGCCATGCACAATGCCTCCTGCTCTCGTACTCCTGTCTTTGTCTTTGCCGGACTCTCCCCATTTACCCTCGAGGGTGAGATGAGGGGTTCGCGCACTGAGCATATTCATTGGCTACAGGATGCACACGACCAGAGAGCTATTGTCGCCCAGTATTGTCGCTACGCTGGCGAGTTCAAGACAGGCAAGAATATTAAGCAGATGACCAACCGGGCTCTCCAGTTCGCCATGAGTGACGTTCCCGGCCCGGTCTATATGCTTGGCGCGCGCGAAGTCATGGAAGAAGACATACCTGCCTACTCTCTGAAGCAGGAAGAATGGCAGCCTGTTCTGCCTGCCGCTCTCCCGCAGCCAGAGCTAGAGATCATCATCAAGACCTTGGCTGAGGCAGAGTCACCATTGATTCTGGTCGGGTACTCTGGTCGCGATACTTCCACAGTACCAGACCTTGTAACGCTCGTTGAAAGCATTCCTGGAGTTCGAGTTCTCGACGCCATGGGCAGTTCACTGTCTTTCCCCTTCGGCCACCGCGCATCGGTAGGTGTCCGCATTGGAGGACATCCGGCTATTGAGAAAGCCGACGTTATCCTAATTCTCGACTGTGATGTGACTTGGATCCCGACCAAATGTAAGCCGCGAGAGGATGCCAAAATCTTCCATATTGATGTGGATCCGTTAAAGTCCAACATGCCCCTGTATTACATTCCTGCTACTAGGAGATATCGTGCTGACGTTGGTGTTGCCCTCAAGCAACTCAATGAATACGTGCGCACGACTGACAAGTACTCCAAATTGACCAGCCAGGAGCCATACATTTCGCGCTGGAACAAGTTAGCTGGAGAGCACAAAGAACTCCTCGACCAGGCCGCACAGGCCGCTGCTCGCCCTGAAGACACGACCTCATCTCCAAGCACGTCATATCTCTGCGCGCAGCTGCGGCGACATTGCCCCAAGGATACCATCTGGTGTCACGAGACTATTACTAACGCGCCTTTCATCCATGAGCAGCTGCAGGTCGATGAGCCTGGCCATATCCTCGGTAACGGTGGAGGTGGTCTCGGCTGGTCTGGCGGTGCCAGTTTAGGCGTCAAACTGGCATCCGACTATCTAGCTGGGGGAGAGGGCAAGGGCAACTTTGTCACTCAGATTGTGGGTGACGGCACATATTTGTTCGGTGTTCCAGGCACAGTATATTGGGTCGCCAGCAGATACAGCATTGCCACTCTTACAATTGTCTTGAGCAATAAAGGTAAGCATAAGATGAAGGAGCAGACTAGAATGTTCTCTAACAATGAGGTTGTTATAGGATGGAACGCCCCTCGCGTTTCGATGGAACTCGTCCACCCGACAGGTTACGGATCCAGGATTAACAATAAGGATCTCAACATCTCATTCGACCCAACACCCGACTTTTCGGGTATTGCGAAAGCGGCGTCGGGTAACAAGGCGTGGGCTGCCGTGGTTGGCTCCGTGGATGATTTAGATAAGTTGTTACCCGAGGCTGTACAGCAGGTCAAGAACGGTATTTCTGCTATTCTGGAGGTTCGCCTTAAAGGATCATGGGACAAGCCATAGACAGTATCGTTGAGTTTATATTCAACCAAATAAGGGCTCGGTTCTTTCTCATTCCTCAAACCCTTCACGACTGTGATGATCTTTATGTCAAGAGATAGGAGGGATAGTCCTTCAATATTAGCCTGAACCTCATCAGTGTGTTTTCTAACTACCTATGGTGCCTTTATCTCCGTATCATGATCCATAAGTCCTACGTGGTAAGTAATAACTTATCTTGGGAAACACAACCGTCACGCTTGGCCCATATCATGCGCCAGGAGCCCGAACCCAATTCATTTCCCTCAACCAGGACATCCAGAGTCGGCTCCCTGATAGTTCAGCGACCACCCGGTGTGATAGTGGACAAGGCTGCTGAGATAGGAAAACGGGCCTCACCAGCTAGATTCCGAACTGCGAGCCACTACTCAAGATGTTCCGGGTAGCCTACGGTAATGCATGCTGTCCGTCCGTTCTTGATTCCGATACGCTAACGTAGAATTAAGCGGACCTCCACCAGGGATCGGAGCTGCGTGTGAGTTCCGCCCATGTTTAGCAATAATCCGTGAACAATCACATGTAAGTGTGACCTTTATCGCCGTTTATACGGTTATACGCCTACTGAGTATGACGGTTCTCCACTTCATATTATTTGAGCGAATTTGTCATTGAAGCGACTCAAAGTGACGGTGATCTTGACAAGTGCTTCAAAAGAGAATTCTTGTCTGCCCTTCAGCACTTATCATGAATCGCATCATTACCTCAGGGCGCTTCATGCGCAGAGCCAGGCCCACCTTGTCGCGAAACTTCTCGACCAGCAGGACCATTCCTCTCATCATCAATGGCAAAGATATCGTAACAGACAAGACCTTCCCAGCCATTAGCCCGCTCAACAACGAGGTAGTCTGGAACTGTTCTGCCGTTTCGCAAAATCACATCGATGAAGCCATCTCTACTGCAAACGCGGCATTTCCTGCCTGGTCCAAGACCAAACCCTCTCACCGACGCGATATTTTCCTATCAGCTGCCAACATCATGGAGAAGCGAAGAGAGGAGCTCCTCCACTATCTATACCAGGAGATGGGAGCAGGCGTTGATTTCCAAAATTTCATTCTCGGCCTCGCCATTGAGGGTTTAAAGGATACTGCCGGTAGAATTGCTGGTGCCGTCACCGGTAGTGTCCCAGAATCCATTCACGAAGGGATGCGTGCCATGATCCTCAAGAGGCCATATGGCGTAAACCTGGGCATTGCGCCATGGTAAGCACACACCTCACCTGTGTTTTGGCATAGGAATTACTTCTAAACTGATTCTGTTCTAGGAACGCACCCTTTCACCTCGGTTTACGCTCGATTACGTTTCCTCTGGCGACTGGTAACACGGCCATCCTCAAGGGAGCAGAACTGACTCCGGCCTGCTACTGGGCCATCGCTGATGTGTTGCGTGAGGCTGGTCTCCCAGATGGCTGCCTCAACCTCGTCTTTCACCGGGCGCAGGAAGCTCCTGGCGTGATTGAGAGCCTTGTTAGTCATCCGGACATGAAAAAGATCAACTTTACTGGAAGTAGCGGTGTTGGTGCTATTATTTCATCCATCGCCGGTAAACACTTGAAGCCAGTGGTTATGGAGCTTGGGGGTAAGGCTAGCTCTATTGTATTCAAGGATGCAGATCTGACCAAGGCTGCCGAAAACTGTGCAAGAGGTGCCTTTTTTAACGTGGGTTCAAATCCTTGATCTTTTCCATATCTCGCCAGGTTGCTAACCGTCATTCAAGGCTGGCCAAGTTTGCATGGCTACCGAGCGCATTTTGGTGCACTCCTCCATCGCCACTGAGTTCCAAAATGTCCTGGCCAAAACAGTCAACACAATGTTTGGGTCTCAGGAGGACACTCCGGTTCTCATCACGTCTGCCGCCGCCAAGAAGAACCGGGCTCTTGTTGAGGATGCTATCTCCAAGGGTGCGAAGCCTCTGGACATGTTCAAGACGGAGCTAGATGCCAATACTGTCGATACCAAGATGCGTCCTGTTGTGCTTACCAATATGTCAACATCGATGGACTTGTATCGCCAGGAGTCGTTCGGACCAAGCGTGTCGTGGTTCACTTTTGACACAGAGGAGGAGGCTATCAAGCTAGCTAATGACACTGACTATGGCCTCTCAGCATCCATCTATACTGAGAACCTGGGAACTGCTTTCCGTGTCGCCGAGGGGCTAGACTCGGGCGCAGTACATATCAATTCTATGACAGTGCATGACGAGTTCGCCTTGCCGCATGGGGGTGTTAAGAAGAGTGGATTCGGTCGTTTTAACGGGTATCAAGGCTTGGATGAGTTTATGTACTGTAAGACGGTAACTTGGATGGAGTAGGAGAGTCAGGCAGAGCGCAGCATGTTTGCTACAGATCCTGAATGCTAGTGCTGCCAAGTACCCAAAGTGCCTGTCTTGCATAGCAATAACCTGAGAGGAGGATAGCAGGCAATGGTAGCTGTGACGACCAGCTAATTGCACCGAAGTGAGTGTGAGAATGATGTTTTAAGAGACTTTGAATTAGCTAAGATAAGGTTGGTCAGGTCGATCTGGACTATAGATTCCCGGACAGTAGCTATAATGGACCTAATAATGTATGTACGTTTTACTTCTGGCAATATTTCATGTTGACTTACCCTGTGGCTTCTGGCCACTAGTACCTGTAATATCAGCAAATACCATTATACAATGTGTTATCTCAAAGAAAACGGTGATTATCTGACTTAATGCTTGAGATAAACAAGGCTTGACCCTGTTGACAGACGTTTGACGCAGAACACCATGAACATTCTTGGGTGATCTGATAAATGTTCATATTTCTTTCACGAAAAACTTCCATGCACAATTCGGGGCACTGATCCGTGAGCCCCGTATTTGGGGAACCGTTATGATTTCTCAAACACATGGAGAACCATAAAAGTGACTGACAGCCAATTCGCTGCTTTACCGTCAACATGTCAAAAGGTCATCTTTCGTCGCTTTTCCCGCGGCCTACGTCTTCAGTCACCCCAATCGACATCCTCTTCTTGCCTCGCCTAGCTCGCGTATAATCAAACGAGTTCCGGAACAGGGGGGCCTTAGCTTCCTCAGGGCCCCATTGATTTCCGACATCGTTCCGGCACTTGACTTGAAATTGATGATATTGTGGATCTTTCTTTCCGTAGCTTGGGACTGCACCCCATCTGTTTCACACCCCCGTAATTCCAAATCTCCTCAATCTGCTATCAAGAGTAAAGAAAGTGCGCAGATGTAACCAGCGTTGGCGTATAGCCCTTCAAGTTTCAACCCTTGGTTGGCATTGGACTGGCAGGAGAAAGAAAAGGAAATCTGTCTCCTAATAAAATGTGAAATTATAGTATATATCCGAAAAGGCATGCGAGTTGGCTCTACTGGGAAGCCACAAAATCAGTTGTACAAAGGCATCGATTTTGAGCCGTTGCGGCTTGGCTACTTTGTTTTCCCTGAGCTTTCTTTATCTTTAGTGGGTAGACATCTTGTTGATCAACTCAATCATTGGTTTCTGATTAGTTATCTGAGTAACGAAGCGTGGGATACCTTATCTCCACCCCTTGTTCCCCTCTTGATTACCCCGGACAAACAGCCAGCCAGCTAGGTCACTAGGTGCAAGAGCCACTTTTTCCCCGCGTTTTAGCGTTTTAGCGTAGGGTACAGCTTTCATTGTTATCAAGTGTTAGGTTTAATGTCATGGATCTACTGTGTTGCCACCGAACTTTGCCAGTTGAGCCAATGGCAAGACATCATCAGAAGTAGCCGAGTAATGTTCGGGACCCCTGTGAAATGTACTCCGTGTGAGGTTTCCTATCTAGGGGTTCACAAGCTGCAGCCAGCTTGACCTTCGTATAAAAATCACTTGCAGTGCAATTGCGTTGTTTGCGCCACTGTTTGCTGTATCCAAATTTGAGCAACCGTGGTGCTTCAACTGCCTGCCCCCCCTACATTATTTTGCTTTGCCTCGTTATCACCATTTGGGACTTTTCTGTGCTCTGCTGCTCGCCGCCCTTGCTGTCAAACCACCATGAGCCAAAATCAGTCAGCCAAGCGGTTGGCGGCTTCAAAGGGGGAAAGTGAAAGCACAGGGAAGAAGCGAGTGCGATATGCTGCGCGAGCGTGCGACGCTTGCCGCAAACGCAAGGGTCGATGCAGCGGAAGATATCCCTGCGAACATTGCGTCGGTCGCAATCAGCAGTGCGTGTATACTCTGCCAACTAACGATTGGCGCGATGCGAATCCAGCCCAGCTGCAGGATGCGCATACAGACCAGATGAGGCGGCAGCTTGAGCCACATCTTTCGCAACAACAACAACTCTACAACGATGCGTAAGAGGCACATCTGAATCAAGATTTGCGTTCGTTTTACTGAAGTTTGCAGCAGAAATCAGACGGCGTCGCTAGGAAGTCTTTTGGTAAATCTCCAGCAACAAGTTGAATCTCTGGCGGCACAAGTGAGGCAAAATAATACCGACAAAAACGTGCCTCCTCAGTCTCTTTACGCAGCCTCAAGCCAGACGCTAGTAGATCCGGATCTTCAAATCTCTCAGTCTCTAATAACACCTTCAGTTGTCGGGGCTAAGGGCGCTCGCCCGCACAGCAAGTTCTACGGGCCAACAAGCCCGGATTACAGCTTTAATCTCGCTCAAAGCAAGTTGCTGAACCATGCCAATTCTAAGGCGGATAAGCCACTTCCCGTTAGCATCGAAGAGAACCAATCTGATGATGAAGACGTGGAAATCGATCAGTTTGGGAACCTCAACCGCCCTACTCAGCAGCAAATATCATCGTTGCCGCGGCAGCAGAGGTTATTGCTCTTTAGGAACATCCTCAGCTCCAGGGAAGTCAACTCTCTTCTTGTCGTTTTTCAAGAAACGATATGCGAGTACCACCCCATCGTCGATGCCCCGTCGCTCGTTAAAACGGTCGAATACTGGTATTCAAAACAGACTTCTCCGAGTAACTGCACTCTGTCGGCTGTGGATGAAGAGGATCTCATCGTCGCCAATCTTGCCATTGCCGTGGCTCTTTGCGTAGAGTCCACGCTTCCTGGCTCCGAGTCATTACAGGCTGCTGAGTCTCTTTACCTGAGTTGCAGGGAACTGATTAATGCCAAGGTGGTCTCACCAATGCCCACCATCAAGCATATTGTAATCGTCCTTCTAGTAGGACTTCTTCACTACTACAAGAATATGCCCCGGTATGCCTGGCGCATGTGTGGACTTGCTGGTCGAACTTTTATGGAGTCTGGCTTGCACAACACCGACGTGTTACGACATGTTGTGAAAACGGAGGCCGACCTAGAAGAACATGCCGTCATCGTCAGCACCATTTTAGTTCTTGACCGGCAATGGAGCGCATCGACAGGATTGCCAACGAATTTCAGCAACTGGGAATTTGACCTTGAGTTGCGGCAAAGGGTAAATGAGCATTCCTCTTAAGATCTCTGAACTAACCAATGTGGCCTGTAGCTCAAAAACCCGTACCTTAAGGCCATGACAGCCTTCACCGCCATCAGTGACAAATTCAGCGAGCCCATTCTGCGAGGCGCCAAGGGAACGTCTTGTGAAGACAATGATGACTTTGAATTTATGAACTTCCAAATCGAGCAATGGCGAAAGAAGTCGGTGGGCAAGTTTGACTTCGGCCCGCTGCAAAATATGGAACATGCGAACGCGACGCTTCCTCCAGCTTGGGCCATACTACTACACCTCCGTGCCCAAGCCGTTCGCGGAATCCTCCTTCGACCCTTTTTCTTTCCAAACGTGCCAAGCGCAGTCAGCCAGCGTAGCATTGAACCTGGTATCGAGTTGGTGAACTGCATCGTTGACACGTTGACGCGCCTTAACCGGTACACTGATGTCTATCAGAAACAACATCCGCCGTTTCAACACATACTAGCTGCTGGTTGTGCCTTATTGTTCCTCATGCTGGCATATGTTGAGGGGAATCGTGACATCGTCAACGATGCTCTACCAAGCAACTTTTTTGACCAGGCAAAGAGGAACTTTGAGAACGCGTACTTACTGTCAAATACATACAGCAAATCTTCGCGAGCCGCAAGGAGGTTGCAAAGACGCCTCGTGGGCATGAGGGATTTACTGGTCCAAATGGGTGTTCTCCGTCCTGATGAGTATTCCACGCAAGGTCAAAATCAGCAGGGCACAGGCACAGGCACAGCCACGAGCATGACAACTAAGAACATGCAGCAAAATGGCAATGCATCGCTAAACGTCCCCGCCTCACAAGAGATGCAGTCAATGAGGATTCTGAGGGGAACCGACGAACTTCTCGACCCCGAATTCTTGGACTTCGAGAACGAATTACCATTCACTATCAATTCGCCAGCTTCCTCTGACTCGATGCCCTGGTTTGGATCTGGTCAGTTACCAACTTCGTCCCTGGACAAATGGCCTACTCTTAGTCCCGGTTCACTTTTGTGGCAATCTTGAACAAGTGTATTGTCGATGGAATTAAGCATGAGATACTCTTATACCTTGCGCTGAGCTTACTACTGACTTGTTTTGCTTGAATCCGTCCCATCTCTCAAATCCATCCGTGTGAATCCCCATCAAGTCTAACATGCGGCCCACGCTCTGCTTGACCACATCCTCTAGACTGCTGGGGTTGGTGTAGAACGCAGGCACAGGTGGAAATATAATAGCCCCAGCTCGCCGTAAGAACAGCATGTTATCCAAATGGATATCACTCAACGGGGTCTCTCGCACGGCCATAAGTAACCGCCGGTTCTCCTTCAAGGTCACATCTGCCGCCCGCGAGATCAGGTCGTCACAATAGCCGCTTCTGACAGCTGCTAATGTCTTCATACTGCAGGGTACAATGACCATGCCGTCGTGCTGGAATGAACCTGACGCGATGGGGGCTGAAACGTCTCTTGCGGTATAATTCGCATGTGCTAGCGAGCGGATCTGTTCTTCAGTCATTGTCGTCTCGTACTTGAGGGTGGCTAACGCCCATTTACTAATGACAACGTGTGCTTCTATCCCAAGTTCACGTAGAAGCCTCAGCAAAGCGATGGCGTATGGTGCTCCTGTGGCCCCGGTGATCCCCACAACAATGCGACGTGGGCGAGATGGCATTTGGTGAATAGAAGATGAGGTGAAAGTCGGTGATGGGTTCAAAAATTTGCTTGGAACAGAGAAACACCGCCCAGATGTGTGCTTTAGGAAAGGAAAAAGATGATTCTGACGTTGTTGACATTGTAGCCCACTAGCAGACAATAGCTTTGAAGGTGAATGGATGCGTCGGAGCTGAGTAGGTTTCCTCATATTCATATGCGAGTTGGGTTGATACTAGGTGTAGAGGTGACGGTGATTCTATCAAAGGTAGTGTTATCAAGATTGGCGGATTTCAGGGATAGCCAGGAGATGTTTACATGTATGTATGGCATGACAACCAAGAACCTGGACTAATGGTGTCTTGTTTCCGCACGCTCTCGCCCCATACGGCGACGCAAAGACATCATGAACTGAGGAGAAGGAGGGAGAATTGGTGAAGAGTCCATGGACCCTGTCCTGATGCTTTGGGTCGGCTGCTGGTGTTCTCAATTCCTGAGACATGGGCTCGCTAGCGTGCGTGTCTCTTCGGAGGATTCCGTAGCGCCCCGAAATTCGTTCCTAAGTTAGCGTCGGAGACTTTGGTGTAAACATAGGCTGTAACAGGACGACTTAGGGCGGGTGCTTGGGATGACGGCGATATTATTCACATGGATATTAATGTTGACAATTGGAGGGCGACTGGAAGCGGCTGGTTGTCAGTCTTCCGAGCAATTGAGTATCCAACATCAAGCCGTCCTTCTGAGCGCAATGCTACAAGCACCAAGTAAGCTGCGGCTGCTGTCCCCAAGAGGTCTAACCAGCAGTCTAATGGGGCGAGGAGGTGTCTCTGGCGCCCTGCTATCGGACAGAAACTACAGCACTTCTCGATCTGCCGACGGCCCGGACCCCCAAGAGGCGCAACTGGACTACCGCAAATTTCTAGACATGCTACGCCATGACAATGATTTAGTCGAAATCAACACCGAGGTCGATCCTCATTTGGAACTTGGCGCAATTATTCGGCGTGTCAGCGAGGTCAATGACAAAGCCCCTCTCTTCAACAACCTAAAGGGTGCTCGGGACGGTCTATGGCGCGTCGCCGGAAACGCTGCCAGTCTTCGACCGAACGAGAAGGACAGATATGGTCGAATAGCTAGGAGTCTTGGCTTGGAGCCTACCGCCAGTTGGAAGGAGATATGCCACAGATGGCAATCCGGCAAAAGGGCCAAAGTCCTGCCACCTAATGTGCTCCCAACAGGCCCATGCAAGGACAATAAGATTATCGGAAACAAGGTTGATCTCACTACTCTTCCGGTGCCTTTCCTTCACACCGGCGATGGAGGCAAGTACATCCAGACGTACGGTGTACATGTCCTTCAAATGCCTGACGGCTCTTGGACGAACTGGTCTATCTTCCGCGGCATGGTCTATGATAAGAATCGTATAGTCTGTCTTGTCGGTGGTGGCCAACACAATTCCATGATCCGTAATGCCTGGTTGGCTGCGGGCAAAAAAGAAGTTCCCTGGGCCTTGGCCTTTGGTATTCCTCCAGCTGCATCCTTGGCAGCTGCCATGCCAGTACCAGAGGGCGTTTCTGAAGCTGAATATGTTGGTGCATTAGTCGGCAAGCCGCTTGATCTTGTCAAATGCGAGCTCAACAATCTCCTTGTCCCTGCCAACTCGGAGATAGTTTTCGAGGGTACACTTTCACTGACTGATAAGGCTTATGAAGGTCCCTTTGAGGATTATCTCGGGGTGATTTTTGAGGGCGATCAACGCATGCAGCCTCTCTTCACTGTTGACGCCATTACATATCGCAACGATGCTATCATGCCTGTGTCTGTGCCGGGCCGTATCACAGATGAATCGGTGAGACCCCCCCGACCACTGCCCCTCAGCCAACATTCTATATAATTATTCTAACCTGCGGCAACCTGCAGCACACAACAGCAGCACTTGCATCTGCCGAGCTTCTCGAGCTGCTACAACGCGAAGGACTTCCGATCAAAGAGGCTAACTGTCCCCTCGAGACATATGCCACATGGTGTGCCCTGCAGGTCGACACAAAGAAACTGGGAGACATGAAAACTAGTTCGGCCGAGCTTTGTAAAAAGATAGGTGACCTTGCCTTCAAAGACAAGAGTTGTATGCTTGTCAACCGTATCATCTTGATTGGCGACGACATCGACGTCTTCAACTGGAATGATGTCATGTGGGCTATAGTCACTCGATGTCGCCCTGGGAAGGACGAGACTCTATTCGAGGAAGTTAGAGGTCATCCCATTACGCCTTACATGTCCCACGGGCCACACGGCAATCCGACTCAGGGTGGTAAGATTGTTTCAGACTGTTTGATGCCGATTGAGTATCATGGAAAGAAGAATTTCAGGGAATGTAGCTTCAATAAGTCGTACCCGGATCACATAAAGGACAAGATTCAGGCAGGATGGAAGGGTATGGGCTTTTCTGTGCTATCATGAGACAAAGGTCTAGATAGGGTAGCTTGGAAATGTGCAGATATATCTGCAGTCTTGTGCTACAATCTTAATCAGATTAGATAGTAGCTTATGTGGCAGAGATAATGAAACTATTTACAAGATCTATTTCAACTCAATTGTGACTGCGAGGACACGACGGAATCTGTACTACCGCGGGTTTAATATGGTTATTGAAACATTCGTAGTTCGCTGATAGTGATGCGAAATGCGTCAATGGAGGCGAGCAGTACAGAAACGGTGTATCACATGGCCCCTATATGTAACTTGCGCCCGTGAACACGTTGTCAATTTCGGTGGAGGATGCATGCATAGTTTAGATACATAGGATATCCTCACATTGTTGCGTTTAGGGATTCACAATGATATCCAAAATACATAGTCAAGTAGGTCCAGGCTAATTCAGCATCTGAAATGTGCGGAAAAACAAGAAAGATCACACCCTTATTGTAACAGGCTATACTAACCCACTCCCCTACAGCCTTGACTTGTTTTGTAGCTTGTTGATCTTCTCCGATGTCTTGACGAAGGCCTTGTAGGTAGGGAACAGCTCCTTGGGGTCGTATTTCTCACGAATACCAAGGAACTTGGCCAGGGCAGTATCGCTCATAACCTTGGACTATAAGAAGAAGAAAACAACACGTCAGTACATGATCGGACCGTGGGTATTGGCACTGCTCACATTGGCATCTTCACAGTTGATATCTATGTCGGTGATGTACTGGCCCACAGCAACAGGGAACGCTTGTCTGTAATAGTCACGCATGGGCTGCATGATGGCGGGCTCAAGCTTGGGGTCGGTCCAGCCAGTGAGTGTTGAGATATACAGATCTTGAGGCAGACTCAAACAGGCGTCATCCTCATCTGGTTTAATGTCGCAGTGACAGATGAAGACAGAAGAGACGCGGGTCGGCAGTTGTAGCATGGCAGGTCGGATCCCCTCAAGGAGCTGCGTTTGGACAAGGATGGTTAGTGTTCTGCACTACCTTTACTTCTAGGGATACACATACTCGAGCGAGAGGGATATCTGGGTCGTTCATAATACTGTTGATAGACCACCGCTCTTGGCCAGCGTTGCCTAGGAAAGTACGCTTGCGGGCAAAGACTTCCTCAAATGTTCGAACCTGGACAGGTTTTGACTCGATGAGAAAGTCAGCAACTTCAGGTGTGATCCTATCGTATGCGCCGAGTAGAGTGCGGGCTTCTCTTTGTGTATCGGTATAGCAAAGATTATTCAGAGTAAGAACAAGTGTCGCATTGGGAGGAACGTCATCTGTGGTATAGGCCGGGTCGTACTTCTCACGGTAGTCGATGGTCAAGTTCAGATCAGTACCATACTTGGGAGTATCTCGGCCACGCTCAATAGCCCAACTCATCAGGGCCATATAGTTCTCATCATTAATCACGAACTTGAGGGTCTTCTCCCACATGGTAGATCTCTCAATTGTGCGGCCCCAGAAGCGTGTGACTACAGCGAAGAAGCCCATACCACTACCACGAGCTGCCCAGAAGAGATCCTGGTTCTCGGTACGGCTAGCGATAAGTGTGCGGCCATCGGGAACAACCATCTCGATCTTGGTGATCCACGTTTGGTTCGTCGCGCCCCAGCCTCGAACAAACCAGCCCTGGCCACCAGCTAGCATGAAGCCTGCTGATCCAACAGTAGGAGCGTGGCCATGAGGGAAGAAACGGTTGACTTCCTTCAGCTTTGCAGCCAGTTCCTCGACACGGGAGGAGGGACCGAAGCAGATCTCCTTTGTAATGGGGTCATAATCGATGCGGCGGTTCAGGTTGACCGCGTCGATGAGAATCCCACCTTGAAAGAGGGCAGGAAAATGGAAGATATGACCAGAAGATCGAACACCAACAGGTACACCAAGCTCAGTTGCGCGTGCGAGGGCCCTGGCTACTTCGGCAGGTGTCTCGGGAATGTGAATCTCAGCAGGAAAGCGGTCAATCTTGTGGGCAGTGGGATTCATTCGTCGGCATTTCTCGTAATCCGGGTCCCCCTGAATCAGGACCTTCTTGGAGTACTTGGGTGTAGTGGTATAGTGGCGGTCGTCTGACATGGTGTTGGATTTGTGTGATGGTAAGATTGAATGAATCGTGACTGAGGCCGTTTACAAGGATTATAATGCTGCAGAGGGCTATTTGACATTCGAGCCAGCGACAGCAACATTTGTATTCAACTGTCTTGACTATTTCCACACGTCTTTCTCCGCAAACCGTAAACCGCGAACCCCGCGTGATCTCCTTGATGGGTTACAGGATATTCCACTTCGGAAGCTAGGTTGGGGTTTTCATGGCCAGTTAGAAGCCATCGGAACGTTCCTAAGGCATGTTTCCCTCCACCACCTGGATCAATTCCACCAGTATCCATTTGGGAGGACTGCATCGGAGGAATACTCGTCAAGCACTACGCTACGGACTGAGATACCGACCCCACGCTACAGGAGTGCGCCGTGCAAGAGCCGAGTTTTAAGGGCAGTAAACCATCCAAAATCACCCAGTCTGGAATAACGGAATCAGATTTGGGTGAGCCAATGGAATAATCGCTATTACGTACAAGCCATATTCTGTGAATTCACACACTGACTCTCACTTCCCCCATCGTGATCAGCAATTAGGAAGACCAGACCAAAAGCCTCCTCTCAGACACCAATCCGCCAAGTTCCAGACGCAATCTAAAGCCAACACAATTCTAATGGCTAAGAAAGTGAGAGTGGCAGAAATACGCCAACATGGGATACAAGAGGATATATGGATTGTTGTCAATGGCGAGGTATTCGATATGACCGAGTTTGCGCCTGAGCACCCTGGTGGGGAAGAAAGTAAGTGAAGCCTACTGCCACATGCTCTTTGTCACAACAAGCAACAATCATGGAATTGCTAACTTTCTGAGCTCAATAGTCATCTATCAATACGCTGGCCGAGATGCCTCCATGTCGTACAACGAGATACACTCCCCATCGTTGATTAAGAAATCTTTGCCTGCAAGCTGCCATGTAGGCATACTAGACACGACCACAATCGATCCGGCGTGGAAAGGCCAGGAGAAGGACACAAATTCCAAACTTGACGCTACTATCGATACCGTATCCGAGCCCAAGTCCAAGCCCGATCTGAGTGAAATCATCAACGTGAACGATTTCGAGCGAGTAGCGGAAAACTTTCTCGCCACTAAGCCATGGGCAGTCATTCATACTGGCTCCAATGACAACATTACACGCGATGCAAATAATACGTTTCTCAATCGAATTTGGCTTAGACCAGAGGTAATGAGAAAAGTTGGACACATTAAAACTCGTCAGAGATTATTCGGATGTGACCTTTCAGTTCCCATCTACATCGCGCCCACAGGAGGGACGAAACTTGGGGGCGCTGAAGGTGAGATTACACTGGCGCGTGCTGCGGCAAAAACAGGCATAGTCCAATGTTTTGCCACCCCGTCGTCATATCCTCATCTGGAGATCTTGGAAGCTACGGAGAAGCAAGCCTTCTTCCAGCTGTATGTGAACAAAGAACGATCAAAATCTGAGGCCGCCATTCGGGAAGCTGTTGCTACCGGTAAGATCAAGGCTCTCTTTGTAACAGTGGACGTTCCGGTCATATCGAAGCGGGAAGAGGACGAGCGAGCCGCTTCCAATTCGGGGTCCGGACAGACGAGAGACAAGAAAGGGGCAGGGTTTGCGCGGCTTGCTTCGTCTTTCATTGACCCAAACGTCTGTTGGGATGACATCAAGTGGCTACGTAGCATTCTTGGCCATATACCGATCGTCGTCAAAGGTATACAGCGAGCCTCTGATGCACAAATGGCCCTAGCTATAGGCTGTGACGGCATCGTCATCAGTAATCATGGCGGACGAGCTGCCGATGGTGCAGCCCCTGCTATTTTAACGCTCTTGGAAGTGAACAGGGTCTGTCCAGAAGTGTTTAAACGGATGAAGGTCTTGATTGACGGAGGCTTTAGACGGGGATCCGACGTTATCAAAGCCATATGTCTTGGCGCTTCAGCTGTGGGCTTTGGCCGCCCGTTTCTATATGCTCTTGGTTATGGCCAAGAAGGAGTTGAGCATGCAATCAACAGTAAGTTCCTCTACCTTGACTAATTTGACTAACAAAGCTCACTCGGGTTTCAGTCATTAAAGACGAGATAGAGACCGCTATGAGGCTTTGTGGAATGACGGACTTGATGCGGGACGCTCACCCTGGTTATGTGAACACGAGAGACCTGGATCATTTAGTTCCCGGGCCAAATGATAATCTTCCAAGCAGACGCCTCCTTCCAGAGAGCAAATTGTAGTCAGTTGCCAGACTAGGGTTAGATAGTCCAACAAGTCCTTAGTATTTCGCCTCGTGTATAGTGTTCCCAAAATCCTGGTTAATGTAGCGCCGCTTAACCGAGCCTGATATTACCCATAAGTCTACAGGGTCGGGTAAGCGCAGATCGCGGACTGAGCGTTCCGCTTGCCAGCGTAGAGTCCGTTGACTAGATCCCAACGTCAAGTCGGAAATGCGGGGTGTTCACGGAGATGCGGGATGGTCCTGGTCGTTGGTCTACGCCACATAATTGAATGAGTTTGATTGCACCCCCTCCCTACTCTTGGACAGTTGAGCTTGATGCAAGTTTTACTGGGCAATAATGGCTTCGGCGAGGAACACTGTTGGTGAAGTGAGACCAACGAGTTGCTTTCTCAGGGAGGAATTGGAAGTTTAGTCGGAACATGCTCACGGAGACGCGTTCCGCCTACACCACGTCTTTAGTCACAAGATTGACTCGTTGCCGCGCTAGCTCATCTTCTTCACGCTATCCTTTCCAGATGATATGATATGCCTGGTGAGGGGAAGCCTTCCGCTTCGCGTATGAATCCTGTCCCCTGCAACATCTCGCTGTTCAGAGACAGCATGTTGGATATAAGGAACACACACGAGGCATTACACACACACTCTCCCGCTTGTTCTTGAAATCATCACGCGTTGCTCTTTGCACCTTCAAATGACAGTTGAATGTCCTTCACCCACTGCTATCCATTTTAAGAGATGAATTCTAAGACAAAAGACTCGGGGGCATCGGAGAAGATGGAATTATCTATGGAAAGATCTCACTCCAAGGCGGACGCCGAACGGGTCATAACCAAGAACTCTGATGCGGTCGAACTCGCCAACCTCGGTTATAAAGATGAACTGCAACGACGTTTCTCGTTACCGTCTCTTCTTGGTCTCTGTCTTTGCTTGATGGGTACATGGGAGGCCTGTTCAGCCTCCATTGCCGCGGCTTTGACGAGCGGCGGCCCGCCATGCCTTTGGTATAACTTGTAAGATCAAATGTTAGGTAGCATTGACTTTCAGTCTATTCATAACCGTGGCAGTGTCCTCTCCTTCTTATTCACCCTTGCGATTGGAGCCTCCCTTGCCGAAATCGCCTCAATCTATCCGACATCTGGTGGTAAGTACTCTAACAAAGCGATCAATGCAACCCGTTCACGCCTTGGAACCGTGAAGAGACTGAAGATATATTTAGGCCAGTATCATTGGGTCACGGCATTATTTCCCGACCGTGGTAGAAAGACAGCTTCGTGGCTCACAGGGTGGATATCTATTGGCGGCCAGGTTGTTTTGCTTGCGTCAGCTGGTTTTTATTCGAGCTTCATGGTCCAAGGTCTCATCTCCCTCGCCAATCCATCTTATCACCCCGAGCGATGGCACGCCACCCTCATTTATATTGCCATTTTGATCTATTGTGCGATATTGAACATCATCGGCGAGAAGGTGCTCCCGACTGCCAACTTTATCTCCGGTATGCTCACCAGTCACCACCCCTTGCCCTCTTCTCCCCTTGCCCACACAGGTTCTAACTTTACCAGGCGCTCTCCATATCTTTGGATTTCTTGCTGTCCTCATTGCCCTCGGTGTCACGTCCAAGAAAAACACTCCCGACTACGTCTTCACTACGACCTTCAATAATACAAATTGGAACGATGGCGTTGCTTGGATTGTCGGCATGATCAGCTCCATATATCCGTTCTTAGGCTACGACGGTGCTTGTCATCTGGCTGAAGAACTACCGCATCCTCGCCGCAATGTACCACTTGCAATGATTGGAAGTATCGCCATCAACGGTGTTATGGGCGTTGGCTATGTCACAATGTTGCTTTTCTCGGCGGGACCACTTGAGGCCATCCTGGCGACACCCTACAGGCTTCCCTTCATCCAAATCTACTACGATGCGACTCATTCAGTCGTCGGCACTACATTCATGGTCCTAGTCTCGGCTTTGACAGCAATTGCAGCAGCTGCTGCCGGCATGACGTCTGCTTCTCGAACTTTGTGGTCTTTTGCGCGCGATGACGCTACTCCTTTCCACTCATGGATTGGACATATCCAACCCAAGCTCAAGATTCCGGTCAACGCAGTCCTTGTGGTCTTTGTGCTCGATTTGCTGCTGGGTTTGCTGTACTTGGTCAACCCCACGGCGTCCAACGCCATCTTGTCCATGTCCGCTACGGGAATGTATCTTTCCTACTTGATGCCCGTCATATGCATGCTGGTTTGGGGCCGAAGCAAGCTGCAACCCTCAGATTATGGCCCTTTCAAGCTGGGGAAAGTTCTAGGACTCTTCTTGAACTTGGCTGCCATCATTTGGATGGTGTTTTCTATTATTTTCAGTCTATTCCCGGGTTCTTTGCCTGTAACGCCCGAGAATATGAACTACTCAGTGGCTGTTATGTCTGGTTGGATCATACTTGGAGCTGTCCACTTCACCTTTGTTGGTAGGAAGAAGTTCAAGATGCCAGTTGTAGCAGCCAGCGTCGTTGAGGGGATGGAAGTGAAGTGACAGAATTGGAAGACCTGGTTGGTTTGACTAAGGAGGGGAGACTGTATAGCTTTACTCTGCTTCGTGTGGTTTGCCTTCTGGATTGTAGGAAGTTCTGTTGTAAGTCCTTACTGCTTGAATTCCTGCGTATGTTGCGGCCATCAATTTACATTTTCATTTCAACCCGAAGTCCGCTTGTCTTTTTCTTTCTTGTCTTCTATCGTTTTATTTTATTTTACAAATAGTTACATTCCATTGGGATGGTACTGGGGAAAACCCCAATCATGAATTCTTGGATGTCAAGAGGATTTTCCCAGACCCCATCACAAATCTAGCTGCGGCTCTCTTTGTGTGATAAATCGTGGCGATGAAACGGAGTAACTCACTCTGTAGTAATGACAATCCACTGATTGGTTGCCCCGGATTCTGTTTTAGTTCGTGGGACTTTAGGAGCTAAGACAGGGTAGGCATAGCTTTTCAACGGAACGGGACAGCGGAAGGGGGGGGCTAGTCGCTATGACCGTTCCGAATCACGGAGGAAGTCAGACGGAGGGTCCAGGTACTATATTTCCTATCTCGAAAGGAAATTGATAACGTCCAACGTGAGCGTGGGCCGTTAGGCAGCGACACCGCCATATTCAAGCTTCCAAGAAATGACCACCTAAATGCTCTTGTTAATCTCTTGAGTTAGCTAACTTTTGACAGGCCCGTCCACAGTAAAAAGCAAATTAGTATGTGAAGCAAACCAACAGTGATGTATTCCCCATCTTGCACTTAGATCAAACAGTCCAAATGTAAAATCTCGCAATGACAGCGGAATAAATCTTGATATCTCCCTGTTCCTCTGTGAGAATGTGCACTGACTTCAACTTGCGGCGAGAGTATTTGACTTACATCTGACTTTTTGCCAGCGCATGTTCTTGCGCTGGGTGCAAAAAGTACTTCATGAATGCATAGGGTACCATGAGAGTCTCTGGATTCCGCCGGGGAATGATCGGAAAGTTACCCAATGTTCATTCAATGAGCACGACTGGTGGTCGCTGCATATCAAATAGGTGAGATTAGACAAGGTTCTGCGTGAGGATTTCCTGAAGTCTCCGACCACGTAAATTGTTGAACTTGTTGCATAACTGCCAAACTAGAACGATCCATGGCCTGCTCACCTCCGGAGTATGATGTCGTTCGACAAATCAAGAAGCCTTCAATGATAAAGAGCATCCGGGTTTGGGTCGGAAAGAAGCCGGTACTGTGGGGATTCGTAGCCCTTGGTTCCAGGGATCGGGGCTCAGTCGGGAACATACTGCATGCCAGTAGTCCAAGGCCAAAGCCTCTGAAAGTTATTTGAGGCTTCAAAAGAGCGTCACTACTACAAATACCTTTCTCGGACAAATTGCAGAAAAGCCTGATTGCCTGCATCTCCGTCCTGTCTAATTTTTTGAACTGTGCACTTTCCAGACTTGAACCACCAAACATATCGAAAGAGCTATGTCGACTCAAAGTGGCTGGCGTGCACTTGATGTGGCTGTTATTGGAGGGGGCATCGGAGGTCAAGCAGTTGCTACTTCTCTTCGTCGCCAGGGCCACAAGGTCACCATTTACGAACGCGCTGATTTTGCTGGCGAAGTTGGGGCGTCCATCTCATGTGCTGCTAATGGTACTCGCTGGCTGGAAGAGTGGAAGGTCAACATTGAAATTGGTGATCCGGTTATTCTCAGGAAGTTAATCAGTCGTGACTGGAAAACTGGCGAGCCCATTAGCGTCTACGATCTTAAGGACTATAAAGAACGATGGGGCTATGTAAGTGATACCCCGACTTTGAACCTCCATCCGAAATGGGAATGCTGATAACAATCTCAAGGTCTACTACATGTTTCATCGCCAGTATATGCATCGCATGTTGATGGATAGTGCCCTTGGTGAAGGCGAGGGCACCCCTGCCCAACTCATTGTGAACCACCAGGTGAGTTATCAAATACAGTATTGTCAGATGGTACAGCAATGCCACTAATCACCGTCTTTTATTCTAGGCTACTGATGTAGATGTGGAGAGTGGAGAAGTCACCTTTGAAAATGGCAAGAAGGTAAAGCACGATGTAGTCATTGGAGCCGATGGCATTGGATCCACCCTTCGAAATGTTTTTGGCATCAAGCCCGATCGCAAACCGGCTACTTGCACATGTCTGCATACCAATGTTGACACCGCAAAGGCTGTGGAGCTCGGCTTGGTCGACTACTCTCAGAACAGCGCTCTGGAGTATTGGGGAGGTTACAACACTCATTTCAAGATTGTTCTGTCTCCATGCAACGGAGGCAAGCTCCTTTCTTACTACTGCTTCTTCCCGCGAGAAGCAGGCGACCTAAAGGCACAGACCTGGGATCAAGAGGCCACTCTAGAGGAGCTTCTCGACCCATACCCCGATTTGGACCGGTCGGTTTTCAAGCACCTTGAGATTGGGTACGAGATCCGCCCCTGGCGACTGTGGCTCCATGAGCCTTACGATCACTGGACGGAGGGGGTTGCCTGCATTATGGGGGATGCTGCTCATCCGGTAAGTTGTGTTTGTTTCAGCTTTGATGCTCTTGTGTCTGTCTCTACCTTTCATACACTGACAGAAATAAAAGATGATGCCGGATCAAAGTCAGGGTGCTTGCCAGGCCATCGAAGATGCTGCCGCAATTGGTCTTGTTTTCAGCAAAGAGCACTTTAACGGTGATATTCGTGAATCTCTCAAAGTATTTGAGGAAGTTCGCAAGCCCAGGGCTACCAAGGTTCAGGCTGCATCGGCAAGGGCCCGAGAGAACATCAACGAGCGAATTGGTGAGAGATTTCGAGCTGATACTTGGATGCAGATGCTGACATTATTTACAGGCTTTTCTAGTAATACAAACACCAAAGTCTATAATGTTGCAACTGAAGATGGTAAATTGACTATCGATGAGATGAATATGTAAGTTGTGTTTGAGATCTAAAGTAGACTACTCTTTACTAACTCTCTGAAGGTATAATATGCACAACCATGTTACAAATGTATTCAATGAGCGGAGGCTCAAGAAAGAGATTAAGAAAGAGGCAAAGGGGGAAGACTACAAGTTCAAGCTAGGCACAGGCACGCTTTGCCTCGCTCAGGATAACAGCGTTTCAGCATCTTAGGGTTGTATAATTGTAGTCGTATAATAAACTTACAGCCTACTCACTTATGCTCATCTACACACGTCTCTCGTTAGCAGCCCTTGGCCAGGGGCAGGGCATATGACGTACTACTGAAAGGAAACCGAGGTTCTCTTGTCCTTTCTTGTGCCGCAAAGCAGGAAAACCAGTAAGTCCCTAATCGAGCAGCCACTCTATATCCCTACAAGAACCTATTGAGCCTCACTAAGCATAGCACTGGAAAGAAACAATGGTAGATGAAATAAAGGCCTATGCTGTCTTTATTCCTGCCCATAACAAAAGGGGCCAAAACGCGTTGCTAAACACATACGACCTCCCTCAGCTTCACCCTGCAGTTACATTCCTCACCAAACTTTTATAAAACAGTCTCTCGATGCTGTGGTGTGAACTATAAATGCGTGGGGATTTGAGCTCGTAAGTGGGCGGGTTTTAAACTTGTAAATGTGCGAGAATCAGCGCCAACACCGCATCCTACCACAAATCCGGCCCACGAGCCAACTGGCCATGTAAGACAGTAGAGTGACCAGCCAACAGACAAATGGCCTCCTCACGCTCACAGACTCGGTGACGTCAGTTGCGCTACTCGGAACTGTCGTCTGATCGTCAAGGTGTCAGACAGCACCAACAAATATTAGAGTATTAACAGCTTGAAATTTGGACGCAACTATACTTACATTCTACCCTTCATTTCATGTGTAGCAACGCCTTTAGATTGGCATGTAAAGTTAATCCAGTGCCTGGACAATTAAGGTAAGTTTACAGATATCTAATTAAATAGCAGCATAACCTTGCCATGTAATCTGTATTCTTACTCATAGCTACCTGGAATAATAAGAGCTGACCAGCTAGTATAATGTCTATTATTCCAACCCTGACTCTGGTCAAATGGAAACTTAATTTCAGTCCACTCATCTCCATTTGGTGCCATTCCATTGGGTTTAATAGCTCCAGAATATCCCTTCAAGAAGAAATCATCATTCTCATGATTCCAGAGAATAATAAGTTTGCCCTCACTCTCAGGTGAACTTTCAGTCTGGAGTAAGCAAGGGCCTTGAAAGGGTGACACATTTCCTATCTCTATAGTTTGTTTCCCAGATGCTTTGAAGGTAGCGTTATAAGAGTCAATAGAGCCGTCTTTTCGCAAAGGGATATAAGCATAGTGAATCTCTGCATGGCCCAATTTGAAGATATAGAGCCGACTCTTGCCTGACTTTTCATCTTGAAGAACAATGGCCCCAAAGTTACCGTTATTTGTATTGCCAGGTTCATCCTCCAGGTTGCGCTTGATTGGAAAGCCAAAGTCAACCTCGTAATGTTGCCACAGGACGGAACTGCCTCCCAGCTCCGCGAACTTGTTTTCCTTCACTGCATCGATCTGCAGAACAGTACTGTAATCTTTATGGGACTGGAGAAAGAAGATGTACTTTAAGTTCGAGAAAGGGGGTTTAAATAAAAACCCCGTTTGACCATTTGAAGACTTAGACGTTGTGTTTAATGGCATCTTGGTCCATTTATGATCATAACCTCGGCGCGCAAGGTCTAGGGTTGAGGGCGTTTCGCAATATTGATCCCCATTCAAGACCCCAACACTGATTGTGCCGTTTTCCAATATCAACCCGGGACTTTGAGGGTATGTCGCTGTGAGCGATGTTGACTCGATCGATGAAAGGGAAAAGTGCGGACCCAAGCGCCAAATATGGATCTCACAATCCTCAGAATTGAATTCTCCCGCATAATGGTCATCGTCCGTGTTATGGACAGCCCAAATGATCTCACTCTGGTCATAGTCGTAAACAGGAACGGCAGCAGGGAATGTTGAGCCTGGCATATGGACAGATGTTTTGGTGCTAATATCATAAGGTCCCCTCAAAGTCAGGGAGCTGATGCTGCCTTTAGAAGGGAGATCTGCGACTAAGGCTTGTGCACGAAGACCTTTGCCGAGCTCGGGGACAAGTCCGATCCTGAGGAAGCAGATCTTTTCTCCGTCCGCCATTGTATCAGAATGGATACAAGAGGTCTTGGGACAAAGAGAAGCAGATAGAGAAGGGGAACCAGCTGTGGCAAAAGCTGGTCGTAAAAGGGCAAAGTTTTGAGGTCTGAAAACAACTCATACATTTTTGCGCCAGGGCCACTATAAATCTTTAAAGAGAGGATGAAGTCTGACACTGCCAGTGTCGTGGTCGCAGTCTGGATGTTACTAATTGAAGACATCGAATCAGAAAATCAAGCCTCTTTCAATAGTTCGCTGCAAGGGATCTAAAATGGCCCGATATCCATGCTTACTTTTTGAGACTATTGTTGATACTGTATGTAGTAAGCTACTTTGGGCGACCTAACTTCTCAGAGAAGTGATCGTCGCTGAAATAGATTCATTCTTGCATTAGTTCCAAGCTAGTGAGCTGCGGCGCGTTCCATGGGCATCGGTTAAAGTCTAACAACGACCTTTACGACCTCGTCATTGCTTTTCATGCATAAAACTCGGTCGGTCACAACGGGGACCATTTCTTCCGGACGCTTAAGCGATGGTTGGAATGCAGTCGAGACAACCTTATGTTTAACCTATCAGCTCAGGTGGGGTCAGTCAAGCTTGGCGAAAAATGGGTCTGGCGACAATTCTCAGCCAGCCACTGTAGTCAATATTATGCACAAGGCCTAATGCAGGTATCAGCCCCCATAATCGCCGCTCTTGCTAGTCGAGCCTTTACGCAACACTCCGGGTATAGAATCGCGAAACTGAAGTTTCTAAAGGATAGATCTACTTGACTACATCTTTATCCCTTTCGGCCCAATTCCATCAAAGCTAAAGTTTGAACGTTATGGATAACCATCTTCCTGCTATTGGGCGTGACGTTGGCAAAGTCGACACAGATTCCGGTGGCCTTGCACGGTACTCCCTCAAAATTCAAGTCCCTCCGGGCATTGGCCATGGCAACGAGCCTGAGCTGTCTCTGGAGTACTGCCAGGGCTGTCCCAACGGGAGTCTGGGCATAGGTTGGGCCCTTGGCGGTCTCTCCTGTATTCGCAAAGGACTATCAAGCCTTGCCTTTGACGGCGCGAATACTCCTCCAGCAGATTATGGCCGCTTGAAGCCAAAACTCACCTTGGACGGGGTTGAGCTCCTCAACACTCGAGGTGCTTACGGCGAGCCAGATGCTGAATACACGACTGAGATTGACAGTCTCGGGAGGACAGTGAGCCACCTGAAGGATGGCTTCTTGGTCCGTGATGCTACTGGACTTCGGAAGGAGTATGGTACCACAGACGACAGCCTCATCTACCTGTCAGATGGAAGTGGTGTCAGGGAGTGGCGACTCAAGAAACAAAGTGACTGTCATGGGAACACCATCACTTATGTCTATGTCACATCGCCCAGCGGAAATAGCGTTGGTGATGTCCACACTTGCTATCTCTCCGAAGTCCGATACACCTCAAATGAATTCACTGGACTCCCAGCGACACGAATTATTCAACTTGAGTATTCTTCGCGTACGGATCTTGTTGTTCAGACCGTGCAAGGCGACAAGGCCGTTTGGGCCTCCCTCCTTTCTGCTATCCACATTGGTCGGGTGCGAGGCGAGAGTCTGCAGATTGACCGATCCTATGAGCTCTCTTATACACAATCTCAGTCCACAGGTGACTCGTGCCTTGGTTCAGTCATCGAGACGGCCGGCAGTGGCAATGAGAAAGTTCAACTTCTGCCTGCAACCTTCGGCTACACATCTCCTGGTGTCTCAGGCGAAGAACTCTTTAAGTCAGTCCAAAAAAGGGTCACTAACTTGAGGAATACGACGAATAATGTCGCTCTTCTTACTCTCAACATCAGCGGGCGATCAATGGCAGACCTAGCTTGTGTCAGGTTCAACCCGGCAAGCAAAGCCATGTCTATCAAGACGTATCTTGCTGTCAGAGGCCCTGATGGAAGTATCAGTTGGGACGCATCAGATGGCCCGTATGCAGAGGCTACCTTGCCGACTATCAATATGTCGCAGGGATTCCCAGGTATTCTTGCTCCAGACATTTCTGGCGATGGGCGCTCTGACTTAATCATCCCCTACTGTGACAGCGATGGCATGGTTCGCTTCTCAGTTTCAGAAAGCGCTGGTACAGGCTTCAAGAACTTCCGCCCAAAGACAACGTCATTTAAATGGACGACAGGTTCAAAGTTCATAGCTGGGGACTTTACTGGTCATGGCAGGACTGATATCGTTCAGATCTACACTGAGCAACAGAAACTTGCCTTCAGGAACTTCTCCAGTGTTAGCCAAGATGGGCAGCTAGGTCTGCGGGATGCCACGGCTACACGCACCAAGTATGACAACGTCGGTACCATTGACTGGTTTCTACTGGCCCATGCCAATACAGGGGCCACAAGCCTTGTTCGTGTATGGGCTGAGGATCGAGGCAAAGGAATAAGGCGCATTTTGACAACCCCCTTCCATGCTACTAGCACCTCCGATTCAAATGTCACGTTTGAAGAGGGAGAGCCATCAATCCTTGAATCGTCGGTCAACATGCACCAGGATAAGTACAATGTTGTGGCTTGTGATATCAACGGAGATGGGACTCAGGACATTGTTCTAGCCACTACAGAATATCAAAACGGTCGAATGACGCTGGCTTACACCGTCTTCCTCGGAGATGGCCTTGGTAAATTCGCGAAGCATGGGACCACTATCACCAGGGATATACCCGCTCCTCGCCCGCTGAGTGATACTGTTCCTGGCCAGTTCCATACTACCAACCTCAATGGCTCCAACTACCCCAGTGTGAGCTACGTTTACCAAGAACGAAATGCCAAGGCTTACATCTGTCTCTCTGTCGATGGCCGGTGTGATGGCCGAGTTGGCGAAGCTAAGCTCTATCGTCTGGCTGACAACATGCTATCATCTACGATGGAAGTTGTACCATCTGACCTTAACGGAAACGGTATCGGAGACTGGCTGCTCTATAGTATTGAGAACGGTCAAGTGCGGGTTGTCCCCATTTATAACAATGCTGAACCGACAGACTTTCTGTCTTGGACAAGGGACCCGATGGGACTTGAGACAAGCTTGACTTACGGGCCTTTGTCTGACCCTTCGGTATACACCCCATCAGTCTCGTGGGAGAACTATCGAAATCAATCCCAAGACAGCTACCAGGTTCTTGGAGCTCCCAACTATGTTGTTACAAGTCTGAATTATCAGAATGACAAGGCTGTCAATTCGCTCGACTACAAGCTTTCTGTCCAGAAGTCCTATTCCTCAGCAGTCATCAACACCAAAGGAAGGGGGTGGCAAGGATTCGGCGACGTTCATACACTGAACGTGACTGACAGCATCTTGACTACCGAAAAGTACTTTCAGACGTGGCCCATGACAAGTTTGAAGCGCCAAATTGACACCAAGAGCCCAGAAGGCAAGTTGTTCAAATCCGAAAAGACATCCTACGAATTTGCTGTCACTACAAAAGGCCCATGGAAGATTTATCATACCAACAAGACACTTGAGCAGACCGACATGTGGGAAGGCGATGCCGTCGCCCGGTGCAGCTCTACTACCTATTCATACGACGACTATGGGAATGTCACAACTCAGTCTTCCTCAGAGTCAGTGCTAGATCAATTGGTGCTCCAATCTTGGCAAAGATGCACGTACAAAACCATCAATGGCATTACCGGCTTGATAACCAGCAAGAAGATCTCGTCGAAAGAACATAACACTGATATGACCAATTTTGAAGATGGAGATGCGTCTTTGAGCCTCTTCGAGTATGATTCATCCAGAGCGGTATTGAGTAGAATCTCTGAGTGGTCATCAGATACAAGTGCCTTTGCCGCCAAGAGTTTTGCCTTCGACCCCTACGGCAATGAGGTTGAAACAGTTGATGCTGTAGGGTTGAAGAAGACCACGACCTACGATACAGTGTTTAATTCGTTTGCCGTCAAGGTAGCATATGAGGGGCCTGGAATCTCTTCAGTTTATCTAGCTGCCTTTGACGAAGCTAGTGGCCAGGAAGTTGCTAAGTTGGAAGAAGATGGAGCTTTGTCGGCTTACCGCATGGATCAATTCGGTAGAGCCGTTGAGACAAGACTAAGGAGTACGACACAAGATGCAAGTAGCGTGACTTCTTCCGACTTCTTCGCTGCCACATCATTTGTTAGCGACACAAGCCTTTCTACAATACTTGCTGCTACCTATCTGGATCCATATAGGTCGTTGACCTTTGAACACAAAAAGCTCCCATCTGGTTTATTCTATCTGGGCGCAAAGGCCCTGATACATTTGGGAGAGGGTACACAGAATCAAAGTGAGATCTTGGAAGTTTTTGACTGCGCAAAACAAGTCCGGAAAAAGTATACTCGTCATGGTCAGGGTTCCCAAATGATATACATGTCATGGGAATATGATTCCAGAGGCAACCATATCTCTGAGAGTTTTCCCATCAAGATAGCTGCCACCGTTGACTTAGACTGGACCCCTAGTCAGTGGGATGGGTCTACGACGAGTTTCGACATCCTGGGACGGCCAACGAAGCAAGTTCGCCCTGCGCATGGGGATAGCAGTCACTACATCGTATCATCGACAACCTTCCTTGATGGTGGCGCAAAGATTCGGGAGCGGGTTCTGACTGCTCCAAGCCGTGAGACGTCCTTAGCAGACATGACGCAAGTATCGCTTGTCGAAAAGCAGTATCTGCGAATCGGTCAGGAGGATGTTATCTCTGAGGTCATCGATGAAAATGGCCTTCGCTCTACGTTCCAATATGATATCTCAGGGAACATGATCTTGGCTACCGATCCCGCTGGAAACAAGGAATCTCGCACTTATAACACCAAGGGTATGATTACCACGCTCAACAACAAATATCAGAATACTAGTTCGGCTGAAAGGTCTGCGACAACGTACCTATACAATGCCGCAAGCTATCTTATTTCTGAGTCCAACGCTTCTGGTGATATCATTACATATGAAAGAGACGCCAAGGGACGCCCTTTACGAAAGACGGGCAAAGATGGACGCGCAGTAGTGTACCTGTATGAGTCTGCTGGTGTCGATAAGCCATCTTCTATTCTCATCTACCCTCAGGAAAGCCAATCGCATTTGGAAAGTCGCTTCGATTTTGTATATGATTCCCAAGGTCGGGTCAGCCAGCGCAAATTGACTGTCGCAGACGGTACCAGCTATATCACTACAATGGTGTACAATTGGCAGGGCGACATTACACGAAAAGTCTTCCCTGATGGAGCGGTACTTGAGAATGAATACCAAGGCGGCTTAGCCAAGTCAAGCGTGCTGTCTGGTGGGTCAGCCTCGACCTGGTCTTTGCAAGCTGACATGGAGAAATACGGCGCTGCTGAGAATGTTGAAAGGATCAATGTACAAGGAACAGGACTCAAGGACAGGTTTACACACAACTGGGCCTATGATGCGCAAGGATTTCCACTTAAGCACAGCCTTGATTCTGGAGATTCTCGTTTAGTCGAAGAGCATTACATGTATAATGACTCCGACAAGCTTGCACGCAGACATGAGTTCTTATCTGGATCTACTACCGACTACTCGTATCAAGGTCAGCGACTACTGTCTTCCAATTCAGGAGGCGGGCTTGAGAAGCTTTACGCTTATGATGCTACGGGTAATTTGACGCATAAGCGCGGAGTTGATATTGAGTACGCATCAGGCCAAGCTCGTGGAACAAAGGATGGAAAGTCTTTGTTCGATGTGTGCTATGATGCTAGCGGTCGCATGATCAAGAGAACCGCCGGTTCGTCAACATTTAACTTCATTTATGATAGCTTTGGATGGCTCAAGTCGTACAAGAACGAGACGGACGCTACCTCTGTTGAGATAACCACCGATTTCGAGGGAGAAACATTGCAACGCCAACATTCTGACGGATCATGGGAGTTGATGGTGAGCCCAGACTTCAGTATTCACTCCCTGGTAGACGGTTTGCGAATTGTTCGTCACAAGCTATTCGGGAAAGGGTTCTTGCTGGGGACAGTTTCCAACATGTATGAATCAGCGACATCATCGCGTCCACTCGGAGGTGGCCGAAGAACTGCAAACCTCTGCTTTGCTGACACCAAGGGTAACATCACTCATATTTACAAGGGTGAAGGTGCCGAGTTGCAGGAGAAGCTTGATTATGATGATTACGGGTCCTTGGAGTCCGAGGATCTGGACACGTCGAAAGAGCGCGACAGAACTTGCACTTACGAAGGAAAAACACTTGACGAGGACACTGGGCTTTTGGACTTTGGGGGCAGATGGTACGATCCTCTAGTTGGCCGTTTCACTACTGCCGACGACATTGTCGATGTGGATCTCTTGATACGAACTGATGGGCTCAATCGCTATGCTTTTGAGAACAACGACCCCATCAACCATGTCGACCCTACTGGTCATTGGAGTTGGTCGGCGATAGCAGGCGTAGCCCTCGGTGCAGTTATGATTGTTGGCGCCATTGCTTTAACTGTGGCGACAGGAGGTGCAGCCGGCGTCCTTGCCGCTGCGGCTGTCGGAGCCTTAGGCGCTGGTGGCCTAGCCGGTATCACCTATTCTATCGATAACCGCAATGAGGAAGACACTGGCAAGTTCTGGGGCGGTTTCGGAACCACAGTGGCTATCAATGCTCTCATCGGGGGTGCCACGGGTGCTCTCGGCGCCGTCGCAACTCCGGCCAGAGCTATGGCCGGTACAGGCCGACTAGCCTCCAAGATAGGACTGGACTTGGCTCCCAAGACTATCTCAGTTGTTGGGAAGCTTGCAAGCGTTGGTGGCAAGGCGCTACTCGGAGGCGCAGCATCGGTTTTCACGAAAGCAACAGAGCGCAGTGTATCCAACACATTTTACGGAACTAATCACGACCTTTTCGCCGACGCAGGCTCCAACTTTGCAACAGGCGCTTTCGTGGGTGCTATTGTAGGTGCTATTGGATGTAAATCGCCCAGCTCACCAAATAAGCTGCCTGGCATCAACAAGTTCGATGGTCAGCCATTTAAGCTTAGGGCTTTCGCAGGTGTACGCTCCGTTCTCGCACCTAAGCCTACAGAGTTCTTTCAATTTCCCGGTATAACTTCGCAGATCTTGAAAGCCACAGCGGCTAAGACTGGTGGACTGGCTTCATATGGATATAAAAAGACTGGACTGGATAAAGAGGTCAACGCTGCACTGAGAGCATTTGGAAGAAGCGCTGGTTGGGGAAGATAAGGGAGAATCATCTCATAGCTTTTCAGATCAATCGACACTGTTCGTTGAAAAATGTTTCTTCAACACTATTGTGCGCAATCTGCGCCTTTGGATCATGCCACCAGCTCAGAGTGTATGGCAAGTCTGCACCTGGTCCTAAGTCTTGAATACCACGCCTTCACACAATCTTGCCATTGCAGCCGAGTTGTTCGCATAACTTTTGGTTCTTGCCATAGTTGTACGTTGCTTTGAAGAGCTCTTCTTCCACGAACAGGTTACTCAGCATGAACGTATGGTTTGAACTTATAAATGCGCGGGAATTGACGTTGTAAGTGCGCGGGAATTTGAACTCGTGAATGCGGTAACCACGTCGACAGCGCATCTTAGCCAAGACTCGACCCATGAGCTATCTGGCCATGCAGGACAAAAGACTGACCAACCAACAGACAATTGGCCTTCTCGCTCAAACGCCACTCCTTTGTGACGTCAGTTGCGCTACACGGAACTCTCGGATGTTCATCAAGGTATTATAAAACACCGATAGAACGGCGGTTGTTTTACTTCAAATCCCAAGTAAAACCAATTGTCAAATCCATGATGACCTTTAAATTAATACTTCTTCGACATGGCCAGAGCACATGGAATGAAAAGAACCTATTCACGGGTTGGGAAGACGTGGGTATCACTCAAAACGGCCGCGCTGAAGCAACTCAGGCTGGGGCGCTGTTGAAGAAACACAATCACCTACCAGACTTGAGCCATACCTCGCTGCTGCGACGTGCAATTACGACAGGCAATATTGCACTTGACGTCGCAGACCGCCACTGGGTTCCCATTAAGAAAAGCTGGAGGCTTAATGAGCGCCATTACGGCGCATTACAAGGCCTCAATAAAAAGACCACGGCGGACAAATACGGCGATGGGCAGGTCAAGATTTGGCGGCGCTCGTACGATGTTCAGCCGCCACCAATGGCTGACGATGCCTACCGGAGACAGCAGGAATATACGCGCTTGCAAGACCGATCCATTCAAGCGCCAAGGACGGAAGCGTTGAAAGACGTGGTAGAACGCGTGGAACCGTATTGGAAGGAGTATATCATTCCTGACTTAAGAGCTGGCAAGACTGTGCTTGTTGCGGCGCATGGCAACTCACTTCGTGCAATGGTAAAAATCATCGATTGTTTGGGGGATGAAGAGGTTGTGGAGTTGAACATCCCTACAGGAACACCGATTGTTTATGAGTTCGATGATAACCTGCGGCCACTAGTAAAAGGCGGCAAGTGGCTTCAAGAGTAATACTTATAAAGAACATTATACTTCCAATTAACTATACCATCCAGCCTAGAAACTCTGCAACACAAATCCATATGTCTCAGGCTTAACCTTGACTAATAAATCGTCCCGCACACCAGGTCCACATGTAGCGCTACCAACACCAGCAACCCTCGGACTCAGATTAAGTAGCGTAGCGTCTTCGCGAACTAGATCACAAGGATGCTTTGCGTTCTCGATAGTTTGATCTGACAGACGGCTGCCGGTCCAGTTGAAGGTGCTGGCATCAAGCCTGGAAGCTCTGATTCCGTGACCATCTGCATCCACAAGCCGCACCCAACGCGTATCCATTCTGTTTCCATTCCCTTGGGGGACATCATATGGAACTTCGAGGTCATCAACAGCCGAAGACCAAATTCCAATGGCTTGTGAGTGTTTCTTGTCAGGATAAGACTCACCCGGACCTCGACCGAACCACGATGCTCGGCTGAGAGTCTTTGGCAATCTGATGTTCAAACCAACTCGAGGTACGTCAGCTGGGAATACCCCCTTAGGGTTGAGGTCAAGGTTTATCGATAAGACGCCCTTCGACGATATGTGGTAAACAGTGCGAATGTCATATCCCCATCCCAAAACTGGAGGCGCAAAGTATGTCATGGTCTCGATACTGACACCAGAGCCGTCTGTGCCGTTCTCAAGCTTGAACGATCTCAGCTGAGACGTCATTCGGTGAACACCATAATCCTTCCATACGCTGACGGCGCTATCTTTGTCATTGTCTGTCGGCGCGCGCCAGAAGCATGGATAAATTGCCGCGCGATTGACTGGATCAACTTCTAAAAGATCTGATCCGTGAGACCATTTGGTGATGTAGCCTCTTACGCGATCGAAATGAATATTCCAGTCCGAGCCGGACAGTTCTACCTTGGTTCGGGTTTCGACAACCTTAACACTTCCGGCGTGAGCTGGCAGACCGGCAGGAATACTGGGTTGTCTGTCGGCGGAGATCTTGTGCTGGAACCATGCGACTTCATGCGAAGCTGGTGCCCACGACGCAGATTCCTTGAGACTAAACGAGAGGCTCAAGAAAACTTCCTCCTCGTGGTCCGAATACCGAGTCAGGTCGACGGGGAGAGCAAGCTCTACAGTATCCCAGGGTTGGACGCTTGGAACGGCGAGTTTGCCCGACTCGAGCAAAGACAGCCTGGTTATCTTTGATTAGCTTCATCTCTCTATGTTTGCATGTTGCCTTACTTGTCGCCATATGCCTTGATGGCATACTTTGCCTCCAAATGGTCCAGGTTGATAAAGTCATACTCATTAGTGATGGACACCTTTCCATCCTCGTACTTGAAGTTGATGGGCTGGAATACTTTCTTCAGCTCAATCAGGCCAGGAGTCGGTTTGTGCTCGCTATTACAGAGACCATCCATGACAAATGTGTGATCGTTTGGCTCGTCACCAAAGTCGCCTCCGTAAGCATAGTAGCCGTCCTTGTGCAAGAGGCCGTGGTTGGCCCATTCCCAGATGAAACCACCCTGAAGACGTTTATACTTACGGAATGCATCCTGGTAGTCATCCAGACCTCCAGGGCCATTGCCCATAGCGTGAGCGTATTCGCAAAGAATCACGGGCTTCTCCCACTCCCCATCCTTGATGCCGTCTATTTCTACATGTCTCTTGAGTCGATCTTGATCAGGGTACATGTAAGAGTACATATCAGTCTCTTGTGCTTTGATGTCGCCTTCGTAGTGAATAAGTCGGTCATCGATACTTCGTGCGTACTCAATCATTGCGACGTGGTTGACACCGTAAAAGGACTCGTTGCCAAGAGACCATGAAAAGATACAAGGATGGTTCTTATCCCTCTGCACCATCTGCACCATCCTATCGAGGTAGGACTCACGCCATTCTGGATTATCAGAGGTGAATTGGGCTGCTTTGGGGAAGAACTCCTCCTTGCTACCTTCATAATCCAAATATGGAGCAGGTTGGACGTGCTGAGTAACAACATCATAAAAGCCATGACATTCTAGGTCAGCTTCGTCCATAACCCAAAATCCTAGCTCGTCAGCCAAGTCATACAGCCAGGGCTGGCCAGGATAGTGACTTGTTCGGAGGGCATTTATGTTGTGCTGTTTCATGAGCAGCAGGTCTTGTTTGAGAAACTCATAAGGAACAGCCCTTCCATGGATTGGATGATGGTCATGTCTGTTCGTGCCCCGAAGGAGGATCGGTGAGCCGTTGACAGTGATGAGGCCCTTTTTCAGTTCGACCTTGCGGAAGCCAACATTCTGTGCAATGGTCTGAATTGATTCTCCTCCCTGTGTCTGGAGAGAAATCTCGAGCTGGTAAAGGTAAGGGCTTTCTGCAGTCCACTTCTTTGGGCTTGAAACAGGGAGTTCAAATTTGACCTCACTGTTGGCATTGACCGTCTTGCGTGTTGAACCGACTTCGACACCTGAATCTCGAAGAATGAGGAGAAGTTCAAGTGATGAAGGGCCAGGCTTATTCAATGTGACATCGACTTGGAGAACGGCATTCTCGTAACTATCATCAAGGTTTGTCTTGACAAAGAAGTCTTCAATCCTAGTTTGTCCAGGGAGTGCCAGTATAGTCACATCGCGGAAGATACCCGATAGCCACCACTGGTCTTGGTCCTCGATGTATGACGCCTCGCACCATTGATAGACTCTCACCACCAGTTCGTTATCACTGTCCTTCTTGGCGATGCCTGTGATATCGAATTCGGCAGCGTTGCGACTACCTTGCGAATATCCGACAAAGGAGCCATTGAGCCAAACGTGATACGCACTATCAACACCATCAAAACGCAGTCTAAGTTGAGATGTGCTATCCCATTCAGTAGGAATCGTGAATTGTCGTCGGTAGGTTCCCGTGGGGTTCTCAGTTGGGATGTAAGGAGGGTTTGACGGAAATGGAAATTGGACGTTGGTGTAGTGCGGATGACCATGCCCCTGCAATTGCCAATGGCCCGGGACATTGATCGCGGACCAAGCCTCTTCAGAGCTTCCATTCTTTGGGGGGTATTCTGAGGCTTCTGCGGGTGTTGGAGCATATTGGAAGTCCCATGTTCCATTGAGCAAGAGATGCGTAGGAGGTAACCAGTAGGCTCTGGGAGCAAGCCTATTTCTCTGTATCACCTCGAGGTTTTCGTAATCTGGCTTGTCGATGGTTGAATCCATAATTAATGATTAAGACTTGTTGAATTTACAACCAATCTTGGTTTGTATGTGTATTGAGAAGATGGCAATGGTGTTATATGCATACTAAGCAGATCAGGAACCTGCCATGGAGTTTGGTGATGACACTAGGTGGACTGATTGAGGGGACGATAAGACGAAAACCCCCACTTTCGCCGAAAAAAGCCGGCAAACCGAACATCCACAGCAATGACTCGAGCGAGGTGCAGGAAACCCCTCACTTGTGAAGCTAGTATAGACACTATAGGTTAGGTGACCAAGTTTTCACAGTTATCCTTGATGAGAAATCAAAATGGAATTAGTTTGTGAGCAGTTGTTACTGTCCTAAGGTGAATAGTTCGAGTATTGAATAGTTAACTGTAAATCACTATAACAAGCCGTATACAGAATGATTATTGTTCAATACAGAAGACTCAATTAATTATACCTCAGCCTCGACTGCTTAAAATCAAACTGTGACTATGTCCATGCCTTTATATGGACGCTCGCTTCTCAGTCTCAATAACTTGAACAGTTTTTTCCGTGTTCTTCAGAACTTCTCCGACGAGTCTGTCTCCCATCTCGGGACCATCGAGCACCAATGCCGTCTCCTCCAGGCTCAGGCCACGTGTCTCAACAAACAGGAAGTAGACGACAAGAGCCTCTACAGCCAACCAAACATCATAAGTGATGTAATACTTCCAGCCCGAGTTTGTAACACCAATCGGATTGGCGTATTGGTTGAAGATTAGAGCGCAGGCCACAAACAGGTTGTACAAAACAAGACCTCTTGCACGAAGGTTGAAAGGAAGGATTTCAACAACATAAGTCACTTGCAGAACACCCCAACCTGCCGTAAAGAAGACATTAAAGAGGAAGATCATGGCAAGAACACCCTTGGCGATGCCACTTGGGCCTCCAGTTCCATCATCGTTGAGGTCGGTTGACATCTCGTAGGTAGCCTCGAGAGCTGTCCAGACAATGTAGGTTGCCAGGGAACCAAGAGTCGAGAAAAGGAACAGAGCACGGCGGGGAATGCGGTTGACCATAAGAGAAAACACAACACCCCAGAACAATCCCCAGACAGTCAGTAACGCGTTGATGAGAGTCTGCGTCTCCTGAGATCGGTAGCCGATTGAGTTGAGAATCAAGGTCAAGTAGTAGCTGATCAGGCCGTTGCCACTCCATTGACTAAAGAAGCCGACTGCGAGAATGATGAAGAAACGATGGCGATTACCCTTGGTCTGGAAGAAGGATAGGTAGCTGGTGGAAACCATAGCCTCATTCTCCAAGCGAATGGCAGTTCGGATCTCCTCCATCTCGACAGCCACTGCTGGGTTGCTGCTATCTCCGTTGGCGTGATACTTGATAAGAAGCTTCTCGGCCTCAGGCTCGCGCTCTTTAGCGACCAGCCATCGAGGGGACTCGTCGATGAGGAAACATAGACCAAGCTGGAGAAAACTGGATAATGCTTGAAGGATAGAAGGAATACGCCAAGCCCAGTCGCTGTTGATTCTGAAGGTGCCATAAGTGATCCAAGCTGCGGAGAGAGCACCAAGACCCCAAAGAGTGTTGTATATGGAAACCATAGGCGCTCGTTGAGTGGGATACGCCAACTCCATAATCAGAACAGGTGCAGCTGTGATGTTCAAGGCCAAGCCGAAACCGAGAATACCTCTAGCAGCAATGAACATCCCCGTATTCTGGGCTCCACCTTGAAGACCAACACCGAGAAGCATAATAGTCGCTCCAACGACAAGGCCAGGGCGACGACCATATTTGTCACAGAACCAAGCACAAAATGGCAAAGCTGCGAGTTGGCCGATGTTCTGAATTGCGTTCAAGCTGGAGTGGGTCAGGTTAGTCATGGAGCCAAGAGACTTGACAAGGTGCCAAGTTTTAAGCCTCAACGGTCAAGACTTACATGGCGAGTTTATTGGCATCGGGATCATTGAAGGATGCTTTCCACGTATCCAGGCTCTGCAAGCCATTCATCATACCTAGCAAAGTGGTTATTCAAGGTAACTTTACACAAAGCCATGTAGTTGGGTGTCTTACTTCCATCGTAACCAGTGGCATAACTGGAGATCAGCGAAAGGCAGAGAATCGCATTGAGTTTGAGGATGCCCTTATTGGTCAGCCAGCCAAACCAGCCAGCGGCCAATTGGTCGTCGAGAGCAAGAGAAGCCTGTGCTTGAACCATTGTGATACGAGGGTGAGATGAGGTTTGACTGGAGGCATGCAAAACGAGAGAGGGGAGAGAAGGTAGCATTATCTACCATCTGTGCCCGATACCGTATCTCTTGTGGGCCGGTGATCCCCGCGACGTTACTATTATCGGACCCCCATGGGGGGAGCTAGCTTAGTCCCCAGAGTGCACGCGACCATGACAGACAAGGATGGAAGTGATTAGCATCGGAGAGTCCACCGAACTTTGCCGGAGCCAATCTCGAGCTGTTTTCTAGCCTGGTTGGTTAGCGTTATCATCTGATCAGGGTCCAACCAGGCACTCGGAGCCGAAATTGCATGCGAAAATAAGTCCCCCCGTGTCGGGTAACGAAGTTAGAGTTTGGACTTTTGCCATGCATGCTCATGGAATTGGACCTGAGTCATTACAACTGTCGGACCACATTCATTAACAAGCTGGCGTAGATATATGCTTTTCGTTACAACAGTACAAAAGAAGCATATCCCCAAGGAACAAGTACAATACAAAATGAACGGAACAATTGCGCATCAGTTCCGTGTTTATCCACTTAGGGAGAGAGACATTATTGAACTTGCATGAACTTTTGCTGCCCCATCAAAAGCTGGGGCCGCTATCAAGTGTGGAGTGAGCGTTCATCAGCTGTTTCCTAGCCTGATAAAACTAGTCTAGTCGATGAATGGCAAGGTTAGAATGCGGAGAAGTTCCCAAGAGGGTCAAAATCGCCGGTGTCATTCGCCGGTTTTGCCCATCCTATCCCAAGGGTTTGGGAATGATCTGGGGAAAGAGACTGTTGATCAGGAGTCATGTTAAGAGGGGCTGTTTTTCCACTCATTTCTTTGTCTGTTCCAGTTTGCAGGTCCATTATTTGTTTTTGCCGTATCACTTCAAGTTGAGACATTCAATATGGGTCTTCTTTCACTCGCTACCACTTTCTTGGCCTTCGGCTCCGCAGCGTCTGCAGCGAGCCTAGCCAAGCGCAACAGCAATGGCCAAAAGCTTACACCAGGTTTGTGTCAAGCTTCCACTCGTGCAACTTGTGTTAACAAAGTCTACAGCTGCGCAGAGCCTGTTCGATTACTCTATGCAGGTATCGGATTCCCGATATGATTCAAGCTATGGTTACGTCTGGTACCAGGACAATGGCCAATGGTCTGTCCGCTTTACAGCCTGGCACATTCCAGGATTATTGCATCGCGCCAAGGGCGATGATGTCAAGACTGCTGTCAAGGCCATTGAGAATGTGTAAGTCAGATACTCGCCAGCCTCATCAAGATCACTAGACTGACTTTGTTATCAGATTGGCAAACCAACTGAACAGTGATTTCAACTCAGCTTGGTATGGTACTTTCAAACTATCACCAGATGAGCCTGACCCTACTCCTGATGGGCCTCTCTATCCTCCTACAATCTATGGTAGTTATGATCCCAACTGGAGAGAATTTGTTGGGTAAGTCTCAAGCAATTATTTATCAGTGATGAATATTAGACGCTGACGATTTTATCAGTACTCAACTCATCCAAGTTGTCGAGGAATTTGGCCACCTTCTGCCAGCTGGCCTTGAAACTCGCATCGAAGACGCACTTGAGGCTGCTGCAATTGGAGGAATGCGCCGCAATGGATCTTTCCCATTGGATGACAACCTGATTCTCGGTTACTCCAACCCGGGCATCATGCGAGCCCTCACCACTGGCTGGGTCGGAAAGCGCAAGAACAACAAAGTCCTTATCAACTTTGCTAAGGAGCAGGGCAACGATCTTCTGAAGCTTTTCAAGCGAGGCGGCCAGAATGCCTTGTCTGAGTACAATGCACCAAACTACTACGGCATTGACATTTGGGCTCTTGCGGCAAACATTGCATATGGGCCCAAGGATGCTCCCATGACGAAGAACTCAGAGTTCATTTTGCGGGAGATGTGGAAGGACATTGCTGCTCACTACAACCCTTATCTCGGTAACATGGTTGGGCCATACGATCGTGCCTACAGCCGTGATGCCACCACTCATTCTCAGATTCTTTCTATGGTTCTCTGGGGTGTTTATGGACGCGGCGTTGGAGGCCAGCCTCCTCTCGGAGAAGGCGATCTGCTCTACGACATCGCTCAAGGTGCTGCGCTTGCACTTGTCATGGATGTCATCGCGCCCACAATCTCCAAGGATGCTCAGGCCATTATCAAGTCCAAGGGCAAGTGGAAGGGTACACGGTTCATCAAGAAGACCATTTACGAGGAGCTTGACTCGAACAACCCCCGCCACGTTACCTCTTGGCTCAGTGCTGAGCTCATGATTGGCGGTCAGACCGTTAATGAGACCAAGAACAGAGGTAATCAGTATGTCCCAGCTATCGTGCAGTGGGCCTCTGATCCTTCTCACAAGCCTTACCCGTACATGGGCTTCTTCTCGCTGTACCCCAGCGCGTCAACCTTGAACGCAAAGGCGGAAGCAAACAAGTTGACTGTGTCTTATCCCAACACTACACAGGATGGAGCCAACATCTTCACTTTTGCCCTCACTGGCATTCCTCCTTCTTGGACTCTTGGCGGCAAGAACGTTGTCAAGGGCCTTGAGAAGCTGCCATGTCTTGATGTGAACGTTACTGCACCAGGATTGGTGAAGCAGGATGTCGTTTATGGAGCTACACTGAGGGATCACTGGATTTACAACATCTCGTACGCGGTGCCTGAGGGATTCAAGGGTACTCCTAGTGTCACTTTGGACATGACTTATACGTGCTAGAATGACAAGGGGCGGGATGCAACACTGAGTAATGGGGTTAATATGTTTCTGGTAGATTATTGGTAGTAGTGTAACATAGCAGATGTCAATAAAGAGGAGTTCAGAATTAGAGTTCAGCTGGATCGGTTCTTGACTCATGTTCCAAGGGGGGTCTTTTGTGGCATTTGGTTGTTCGCCGTATTTTTATCATTTGCCGACAAGGAGCTAACTTGAAGTTGTTAGCGTGCCGTACCCAAGGAACCGGAACCGCAGAATGACCGTAGTATCCCGGACCAGTGGTTTCCATGAAACTCTGTTTGACTCAGTTTACGCACCGGCAAAGTTCGGGCTTCTCCCTTGCTTCTATCATACCCAAATGACAATGGATAGTTTGGCAAGTGATGGAGAAGTGTATAAGTTCCATTTACCAGTTGATGCTGAATTAAAATGTAGACTGTGTGCAAGTTTACATTATCGATAAATTACTATTATTCAAATACCTATCCAGATTTTTGACCCAAGATGCGTCTCGTGATCCGCGAAGGCCCTAAAGAGGCATCCCAATACATCTCTGACTATATCATCAGTAAGCTTTGCCTGCTTATATGAAACAAACTCCAATCTAGATTACAACAAAACATGCTGATATTGCAATAATTCAGATCGAATTCGTGCTTTCAATCCTACACCCGAAAAGCCATTTGTCCTCGGCCTACCCACTGGAAGCAGCCCTCTCCATATATACAATGACTTGATCAAAGCATACCGAGCTTCCCAGATATCCTTCCAACATGTCGTGACATTTAATATGGACGAATACGTCGGCCTACCCCGCGAGCATCCTGAGTCATACTACTCTTTCATGCACCACAATCTCTTCAAACACATCGACATCCAACAAGAAAATATTCACTTGCTCAATGGGAATGCCCCTGACCTCTTCAGTGAATGCTTGGCTTATGAAGATAAGATCAAGTCATTCGGTGGCATCGAGCTCTTCCTTGGAGGTATAGGAACAGACGGTCATATCGCATTCAACGAACCAGGTTCCAGTCTTGTCAGCCGAACTCGAATCAAGTCTCTTGCATATGAGACCCGGATTGCAAATGCAAGATTCTTTGACAATGATATCGAAGCGGTTCCTGACATGGCTCTGACTGTTGGAGTGCAGACTGTTATGGATGCACGAGAAGTGGTCATCATTGCCACCGGGGCCTCGAAAGCCATTGCTATTCAACAGGCGGTCGAGGGTGGAGTCAGCCATCTCTGCACACTCTCATGTCTTCAATTACACCCAAAGAGCATGGTAGTGGTGGACAAAGATGCTACCCTCGAGTTGAAGGTAAAGACGGTGAACGTGAGTGCAGAACCCAAGTTGTCTCCATAAATCAATACTGACGAGTAGCAGTATTTTCACGGAGTCGAAAAGACTATCAGGCAGAGGGAGGTCTCGGGCCACCTTCCTCCATCACCCACACTGACAGCTGGCGGGGATGAAGATGGCGACCTCAAGCCTGATAACATGGCGTCACGTATAGCGCCCACCATGAGGGTTCGGTCTGTAACTTTCCCTGTCGGAATGTGAGGTCAAGTTTGCTAGATAGATCGGTAGTTTTATTTATCCAGGAAATTGTATCTGCTGCAGATTGACTTGATCGAATAATTGCCAAGAGTAATCAAACGTGGGGTCCATGACTGTAGGATGGCCTGGCTGCACGTAGGTGAAATCGGGCGTGCTAATGTCTTGGAGGCTGTCCTCTAGTCGCGCAATAAGCTTATCGCAAAGGCTGGGCTTGGGCTCATTCTTTTGTTTTAGAATATCAAGGTGCAACCTGATGTTTCTCATATCTAGAAAGCGGTCAGCGTTTGAATCGCATATGCACGATAATGCATACCATCTATCTCCCCTACTCCTCCTTGCAATCCTTGCAGAACGATCAAAGCCGCCCAGGTTATCATGATTAAATCCCAGTTAGCCCAGATGGAGTCATCATGCTGGTGAAGCTTGAGGGTCGCCCTCGCTGACAGGAGTAGCTCTTCCTGCTCATTCGACGTTATGCTATGCGCCCAAAGATTGCCGCTTCGGGCAGGATGGTATATTGATAGCACAAGTAGTCGATGGAGGACATATTGACGGAGAACCAACTTGCTGCTTTGGTCATCAGGTTCCGTCATCTTCCCCTTGAACTCCTGAAGCCAGTCATCTAGTTGCTTTGCCCAATCTTTAATAAGGATTCCATCGATGGCAGTGAAACTCGTGGCTGAGCCATGGTAGCTCAGGCTCGATTCCTGAAAACAGGACCAGATAGTTGGTAGTCTTCGCCCAGTAAAGTGACTCAACCCCGTATGCATCATACGTGAAAGCTTGTATAACTGATCGAGGGGTGACATGCGTAGAATTGGCAGTGGCGCTTCGATGGGAATCACTGGGCAGGAGAGGTAAATCGACGAGTGCTCCAAGTCAACGATCTGAATGCCGCTGAATAGTTTGCGCCATTCTCTCGACGTGTCATCAACGTGAGCAGGGCAATAGTCTAGCATCAGTCGGTAGCCAATAGCAATCCAGTTTCCAGTTTCTTTTATATTACCCTCAGTCAGCAAACCAGCAAGGACTATACCTAGAACAGTCTGGAAAGCCCATTCCTCTTGGGAGACGGTTGACTCTCTAGGTGTCCCAATCTCACTGCTGGGAATGCTCAGTTGGGCGATAGCGTTGCACAAAACGGTGAAGAATTGGGGAGCAATTTCTGACACGTCTGGTGGCCCACGTCTGCTTGAACAATAGAGAATGGATGCAAGTAGGACTGGTTGAGGCGTCGAAAATGTTTGCTTATCGGGCATGAAATGCAGTCCTGGCATCCTGTCATGAAAGCTGGAACCAACAGACGTTACTAATGACTTTTTACATTGAAAAGAGAAGAAACGTACGAGGACCAAAGCGACTCAATAGTATCACGTTGCCAAATCGATGGTGGTACGGCTGGGGAACACCTCTGTAGCAGTACAATCGCATTCCAGAGCGGTCCATCGGGCGTTGGCTCTGGTGACTGCTCGGAAACTGCAGAGAACATTCCCACAGCACCAAAATCCATATCACCATCGGCTACAATGGACAGCCTTTCTTCGACAATTTTCAGCCTAGATAGGACGTTGTTCTTGAAATCTAGATCCAGAGTCCCTGAGAGCGAGGGTAACTGAGCTGCATTCGCTCTAGGTACAAACACACAAGGAAGTCCTGCTCGACGACATCGACGACATGCTTCGCTGCTACCCTGGAGGACGCATTTCATCTTTTGCTTCCGGCAGTTTACTTGGCAGCTTAATCAGCATTCGATGTCTTGGATCATCTGGTGCCGATAGGTTCAGAGACAGGGGGTACCCACTGCAAGCCTTGCGGGCCTTGAGCGCTGAAGCCTCATCTGGGGCGTCGCGGTCCAGAGGACGGGAATCTTCGCCGAATGTCATGATCGAGTGTCAAAGTGGCCTGTAGTGTATGTGGATGTCTGCTCTGCTCAGTGGTTGTGCATATGCAAAGTGGATGAAGCAAGAAATGTGCGGGGAGGAGAGAACGGCGAAGTGACCGATATTTCCCTGGTGTCTTATCGAACTAGTCATCTCTGGTCTAGTACAAATGTGGCTACTCAATCCGATGTTGGCCGCTTCCGGGCCGGACTTTGCCGTTAAGCCTGGCAATGAGATTGCACCATTATGGTCCATGCAGATTGAGATGACTACGGAATTATTGACAATTCTGGTATTAGTCTTTAATCTTGCCTTTGCAATGCGTTCCGGACTCATTGCTTCCATCTTTACGTTATCTTTTGCCTGTCTTGCTTTGCCATGTTGAAGGATGGCTTAGGTGACAGCCATCAGGCAACTGTTCAATCGGTTGCCCAGGAGTTTGAAGTTGAGAGCGAGAAAATACAGCAGATAACGAATTATTTTCTTAAGCAGATAAGTATGCATTGTGGCTTGTTTTCTTGTGTATATTCACTGACCTGACCTATCAGAACATGGGTTAAAAGACAAGCATGCTTATCAGATACCCTCTTTTGTCACACAAATCCCCAGTGGCCGAGAGAAGGGTCTTTTTCTTGCAGTCGACTTGGGCGGTACAAATTGTCGAGTGTGTGCTGTTAAGCTTCATGGCAACTCGACTTTCGATGTATTCCAGAGGAAGCACCTTGTCCCTCATGATATTCGAGTACATTCAAGTCACAAACCTCTGTTCCATTTCATCGCCCTGAAGATCGAAGACCTTCTCCATGAGCATACAAGTGATGGAAGTAGTGAGAACTCTGAGGCTTGTTTCAATCTTGGCTTCACATTTAGCTTCACTTGTGAACAGACCTCCATCTCTAGCGGTACCCTTGTCCACTGGGACAAAGGATGGGATATCCCAAGCACTCTAGGCCAAGATCCTTGCGCCTTACTGCAGGAGGCAATTGACGAGATTTCTTTACCGGTACGAGTTTGCGTTCTGGCCAATGATGCAGTTGGAACACTGCTTGCTAGGGCATATACGTCGAAAACGAAGAACTCAACAGTGGCATCTATAATCCTCGGGACTGGCACGAATGCTGCGTATGTTGAGCGCATGTCAAATATCGAAAGACTCAACGTAGCAGCCGATCACACCCAAAGCTCTCAGAGGGACGGAATCATGGTGATTAATACAGAATGGGGATCGTGGGATGACGGGCTGAACGTCCTTCCTCATACACGGTTCGACAAACTCGTTGACGAGTCTTCTTCAGATCCTGGATGCGGTCTTCTTGAAAAGATGGTCTCAGGCATGTACCTCGGGGAGCTACTGCGATTGGCACTCTTGGACCTGAGTCGCAATGGTGCATTGGACATGTCATATCAGGATGGAAGCCCTGTGAACATTCACATGGGCATTGAAAGCGCATTCTTGACAAAGATTGCAGAGTCGACACCAGAGAACTCGCAGTCAGATTTGTCTTATGTCACCGATACTCTAGCGGCGACAGGTGTGACATCCAAGGACTTACGAACTATCCAGATGCTGGCTACTGCGATCGTGCAGCGATCTGCTCGATTGGTTGGCGCTGGTCTTGCTGCAATCATCATCCAGTCTGGCAGGCTTGAGACCTCAGGCAAATCTCAGAAGACAGTCCTTGGAGCTCACACACATGAGATACACGAGAAGCCGACAACACCTCGGACTGATAGCCTGCGAGCCTCTTTCGCACGATTTATGAGGCGCATATTCGGCTGCATACGCCCGCAGGAGCCTTTACCGATATCGACCAGCGGATCCTCATATGACTCCAAAGTCACTCTCGAGTCCTCCGAACTAACGGATGAGGTGATTGATATTGCAGTTGATGGCTCACTTTTCGAGTTTCACGCCGCATTCGAGGGCTACGTGCGTACTGCTCTGCGTGACGTTAAGGAAGTCGGGGAGACTAATGAGGCAAGAATAAAAATAGAACTTACAAGAGACGGTTCTGGAACTGGCGCAGCACTTATTGCTGCAGCTGCATCTTAGCATATTAATGTAGAAACACAAATAGACCTTTGCTTGAATAGTTTGGAAAACCGGGCTGTGTCTCATCCCTTCACAGTCATCCTGGGGTGGCTCAGTAACCACTCAAGAAAACATAATTGGACTATTATAGTGATTTTCTTATTAAGCATACCTCTATCTCAAACTTGTGAATGATGTGTTTACAAGGAATTCTTGGGACAGAGTTCTATATGTACAACATTCTCGTTATTGCCAAGTCCAGGGAGAAAGACCAGGGTGTATATATGTCGCTCTTATAAGAAGCCACTAATCACCAGCATGTACGTTATAGCTACTCTAAACAGCCTTTATAGCAAAGTTGTCGAGCTTCAACGTCAGCTTTCCGTTCGGATTGCCCTGCTCTTGGCCGGGGACAAACCAATTCACAACCAAGGTACATTTGCCAGCCTTCAAGTTATTCGCCAGCTTCGTCGAAAAGTTCACCCACTCACCCGCCTTGTGCTTCCCGAGTTTCACGGGATACCCGATTGTGCTGTTGAAAGAATTGGGACCAAAGGAGAGTGTTCCTACTTGGGCAGCGCCGGAGGGGTCATAGACCCAGATAGTCATTCCAGGGGTGCGGGGGTCGATACCCTGGGCTGCGCCCTTGGGAAGGTACATAGACCATGATAACTGGTACTTTCCAGCCTTGCAGGTCGTGAAATTCTGCTGAAGCCTGCTGAAGCCCATCTCACTGGATGTCTTGGCAAGACCAGAGATCTGGAGAGCATGGTCGCTCTTGTAGCCAGATGTTACAAGTTTCTGACTGGTTTGCTTTGGATAGTATGGAGCATAGACCCATGGACCTGGCTGGTGTTAATGGCTTATCCATAAATAATTTATGAGTAGTAACGGAAAAGGTTGGGAATTGAGTTGCTGATTATCGATTGAACTTACTAATAGATTTTGACTCAAAGCCGGGGTTTTTCAACAAGTTTGAAGGACTGGTGCAAGCTCGCCTATCGAGAGACGAAAATAGGGAGCTAAAGACCCCTGAGGGCGCAGCAAGAGCTGAGGCAGCAACTGCCAATGAATAGAGAATCTGTATTTTGACCATACTGACGGATCGGCGATGCAGGCTTCGGGTTCTATCTTGTCACAGTCTCCAGTTGGGAGGTAAAATAATATCTCAAAAACTTTTGCAGACCACGCCATCTTTATAAGACTTGCTGTTAGACAGTTTGGCTACATAAGTAAGGCATGTGGAGCCAGCGATTTCTTGTAGCTTTGGTCTCGATTTGCTTGGGCGTTGATCGAGGCCTTCGCGGCGTTGAACTAATCCACATAGTAACATATAGCCCCACAAGCTATTGACAACTAGTTCATTTTGCATACCAGTTCAAGAACTTCAGCTTTCCACGTTCCTGTTACTATTGTCTCCTAGCTAGCGTACATTTGCAAAAAGAGTTAGATATGTGTAGCAACTAGCTAATTGGTGGGTGATCCGCTTTAGATAAGGAAATCATGCTAAGATAAGCATGGCTAGGATGATCCGGATCATAGATTTCCCGACGCTATGTTCAAAATGTTTATATCTGGCCCAAGTTGGATGTTCTCATACTTGAATTAATGATATCTGCTCGTTGCTTTTAAGCTCCACCGACAGTCATTGACCTGGATATTAAAAATGCAAGCCGAAGTTAGTGTCTTGTTCTCTTTTCTGAGTTGTGGTTTAAGGAATCTGATCCGCGCAATACTTTTTACGCTAGAACATTGAAATGGCTTGAGGTCTTTGCAGGAAAAAAGCTGCACAATTATATAGAGCTTGAAATCTAACCTCAACATGTTGAAAATATTTCTGGATCAGTAAACACAGTGTCAGCTTGAGAAATAAACACATGCCAATCTGGTTATGAAATGATTGCGGGCTACAGCGAATGCATATAAAGGCATTCGAGGCTACCGGGTAGTATCCGAAGGAGACAAAGCTTTACCTCGGATGGGTAATGCGGGGTGCATCAGATCCACCAATCGGAATACAGAGATATGGTTTCCGGGCATTTGGATCTAAGAATTCCGTCTGCAATTCCGATACGTTAAATATACTCTTGGATAACCTTCGCGTGAAAGAGCAGGACGTTCCTTTCATCTATCTGCAGTAACACTGTATCTCAATAGACTTTAAAAATGTCGAAACAATTTTCTGAGGAGGATATCTCCGTGCATAACACACCCGATGATCTATGGTTAGCGATTAATGATAAAGTCTATGACTTCACGGATTTTGCCCCAGATCACCCAGGAGGTGCCGAGAGTGAGTCACTAACACCTTCCTAAGACCACGGAATGTATATTGACTAACACGAGGAAGTCATCTACCAATATGCTGGCAGGGATGCAAGTGATGAATATAACAGTTTCCACGCGCCATCATTGGTGCAGAAAGCACTAGATACCAAATATCATCTCGGATCTCTCAAAGTGTCCAAGAGCAACAAGAAGAAGGAACTGGAATCCCATGGGCAGGTAAAGAAGAAACCAAAAAGTCCTAATGAAAGACCTCATCTGCGCGACATAATCAACTTGCACGACTTTGAGAACGTAGCATCAACAGCACTGGCAAAAAAGGAATGGGCGTATATCAGCGGAGGAGCGAACGACAATCTCACCCGTGACGCGAACGCCTCATTCCTCGGAAGGATCTGGCTGCGGCCAGCAGTGATGAGAGATGTCCGAAGGGTCAATACCGCAGTTGATCTGTTTGGGTGCAATCTCCAACTGCCCGTGTATATCTCACCGACTGGTGCGGCCTTGACTGGTGGTGAAGAAGGAGAGCTCGCATTGGCCAAAGGAGCAGCAAAGACGGGCATCATACAGACATTGGCGACACCCTCATCTTTCCCGCATGAAGATGTTCTTGATGTCACACCGGAACGAGCCTTCTTCCAGTTATATGTGAACAAGAACCGAAAACTGTCAGAAGACCTGCTGAGAAAGGTCACAAAAACGGGCAAGATCAAGGCAGTCTTTGTCACAGCAGATTTACCCGTGGTGTCCAAGCGAGAAGCTGACGAGAGGGTTAAAAGCGAGAACGCCGGGCCAGGGGAAGATTGGAAAGGATCCGGACTGGCACGTCAGACGGGCTCATTCATTGATCCATCTCTGAATTGGGATGATATTACTTGGCTCCGTGATCAAGTCGACCTCCCGATTGTTATCAAGGGAATTCAACGATGGGAAGATGCTAAACTGGCCATGCAACATGGTGTTCAGGGTATTGTTCTGAGCAATCACGGAGGTCGCGCAGCAGACACAGCTCCTCCGGCTATTTTGCTACTCTTGGAGCTTCATAAGAACTGCCCCGAAGTGTTCAACAAGATCGTCGTGTTGGTTGATGGCGGATTTAGAAGAGGTTCCGATGTACTCAAAGCTGTCTGCCTTGGAGCGTCAGCTGTTGGCCTTGGAAGACCATTTGCTTACTCAGTAGGCTACGGCGAAGACGGCGTCAAACACGCATTCAATAGTAAGTCACGACCACCTGGAGTTCATGTAACGCTTTCACCTTCGGCCTGGCCAATACTAACATTCTCCAAGTATTACGAGACGAGTTGGAAACCGCGATGCGTCTTTGCGGCTTAACCGACTTGGCAGATGCCAGCCCTGACTACGTAAACACTTCTGATGTAGACCATCTTGTTCGTGTTGGAGGACATCCTTACGCCCGAAAAGTGCGGAGACCTGGTTCCAAGCTTTGATGAGGTCACGACAGAATAAAGCATGGAATAGCCGTGCGGGTATCGACATTCCGAGAAATGGACATGGTTTTCGGCAACTTCACGATCGATTATCCTTCCAACTCGGCATAAATGGCGTGGCTAAGTTGGTGAGGTTACAATATCAATACAAAAGAGGTTTGGGTGCTGAGAGAATGAGGGGAATGTGATATATTAGATCTGGGGTTCAATATGTGTACTTGGTTGGCATTTTGCCACCGGGTAAAGTACGTAAAATCAAGGAAGCTTGTCAAGTTTAGAGCCGAATTAATTGACAATTACTTGGAAGCTTGCTCTTATCTAGTGATATCGACTTGTGGATCTCTATGCGGAGCCAAAGCTTGAGCGAGTACTCATTTCCGAAGGGTGAAACCGGCCCAGTTTAACCGCTTGCACTGCAATGCCGGAGGAACAATGCCCGGATCATCAAATAAAGTCAAAGCTGAAGCTCAAAATGGGAACATGTCACATTGCGTCTCCGCATTATCGAACCACGTGGCACTGATGCCGAAGTTCCAGATCAGGTCCCGGCTGTTATCAGCTGCCCTGTATCATGACCCTTTGCAATCACCCGTCGAATCATAGGTTATTCCGGCCGTTTGTGGTTGAATTAGTAGGGGCACAGGGGTCGCGAATTTAGCCTGAAAACACATAGCAGCGTTTCAGGACATATTCCTACTGGGGTCAAAGGCCTGACTGATCTATGCAATGCTGTGATCTCAAGAGGAATAGCTTCGGGCCGGCTCTAATGGAGACTTTGTTTGTTGAAACAAGGCATCGTTGATCATCCCTATATAAACACTCCTTGGCACCAACTAATACTCCCTTGTTAATCACTTCTCTTTCTTCACTTCGTATATATCTTTTTGTACATATTCACCCACGATGAAGTCTTTTCTCAAGGCGGCTATCAGCACTTTCCTGCTCGTTGGCACCGTTGCCAGCGCTGCTATTGAGGACCCAGTAGAGCTCTTCAACCGCCAGGCAGCTGGTGTTGTTATCCGCCAATGCAACAGACCCGGTGTCCTTGCTCTCGCTTACGATGACGGCCCTGGACAGTACACCAGCCAGCTCGTCGATATCCTCAACAACGCTGGTGCCAAGGCCACCCTCTTCTTGACCGGCACCCTTTATGGCTGCATCTACAACCAACAGGCTGCCATCAAGAAGGCCTACAACTCGGGTCACCAGATCGCCAGTCACACCTGGACTCACCCTCAGAATTTCGGAAGTCTCAGCACCGACCAGCTGAAGCAGGAGATGCAGAAAGTGGAACAAGCCTTGGTCAACATCATTGGAAAGAAGCCCGCCTACATGCGACCTCCTTACCTCGCCACCGGCGGTAACGTGCTGCCCACCATGCAGCAGCTCGGATACAAGGTCATCACCGACGATGTCGACTCTGGTGACTGGAATGGTCAGTCGGCCCAGCAGAGCTTGCAGAAGTTCCAGCAGGCTGGTGTTGGTGGAAACGGCCACATTCCCCTCATGCACGAGACCTACGCCAGCACGGTGCAGACTCTCACTCCTGCGTTGATCAACTGGGCCAAGCAGAACAACCTCAAGCTCGTCACTGTTGGTAAGTTTGGCAAGTAAGGGAGAAAATATAAAAAGTGTTGCTAACAATTCGTAGCTGACTGCCTTGGCAATGCTGGTGGTGCTTACCAGTCTGGTAACTTCAATGGCAACGGACAGAACTTCTGTTAAGTCACACTTTAAGATGGCTAAAGAGTTGATCGGAACAAGTCCTCGCGTTACTATTCGTGATTTTGTTCCAAGGTGAGAGGTGGTTATATGGACAGGGAGTTTTTAGGTCTAGTGATCCAGATAGCTGAGCTACATCACAATGCCAAGTACATATTTCTTTCTGCAAGTTGTTTACCTGGCGTAACATATATACGTAAAGACCCCTTTTACTTAGTGCCAAGTAATTTTTGCTCCAAATAATATTAACAGACCGCCACGTAATTTAATGGCCTATATATGAACCTCAATATCTGGTAAATCGCTGTGGCTAACATTGAACGCTTGTATTTCTGAGAGCTTAGAATAATTTTCGTCCTTATACAACTAGAGCTTTGTTTTAGCGGGATGTTGGGCGTTACAGTGCCTAATACGAAGGTATTCGATTACGTAGCCTTGAAAGGTTGTAATAACTGCAGGCCTGGTGGGATAAGGGTGAATCTCTCTTCCTCTACGCTTGCTACTACTTGGGAATATTGCTACAGAGGAAAAATGTCACGTCTTTCATCTCCATGGTCCCTAGAGTCAGATTATGTCAGGGGATCTCGATGCCTGCGTGCGGCTCGTCTTTGACTCTAGTGATGCGTTTATGTTATTGGCCCCTTGGTAGATAAGACGCCCTAACATTTTCTGTCTTCGTGGCAGAATGTCTTCACGTGGGACAGTCAAAAGTGTTCAACTTCAGGGAGCAACAACCCATTCATTCAATGATAGAATAAATCAATCTGTCATTCAGAGAATTACCATAGGCTGCAGACACCTATGTTCTCAGAAGCAGACGGAAACAACGTACTGCCAAGCCTGCCCTTGAAATAGAGATTGACGTGTTCTTGCGTTGGCAGATGGCTAGACATTATACTTTGTCCTTGTGTACAGGTATCAAACGTCGACAAGAGATAATGCTATAGATCTACTCCCTATCAAATCCCAAACATTCTGAAACAGATACAAATTTGAAACCCTTAGAGGTAAATAAATCCAATAAATGTTGCGTTACGACTGTGGCGCTTGTGTGGTAACGGCCATGCATTAAGACGATGGGCCCTGCATAGTCGTCCTCGTCGATTTCGGGCTGATTGCCTACCCAATTCTTGATGATCTCGATGCTAGACTCAAATTTGCCGCCTGTTCCAAAGATCCAGTCCAATGTGTCCAAGTTCCACTGTACAATTCTGTACCCATTACCAGTCAAGGTCATTCTACAGTCAACTTCACATGCTCCATAGGGCGGCCTGACGAAATTGGATCGTGATCCAATTACATTATACAACCATACGTTCATCTTCTCCTGCAAGCTATTAGCATTAAAAAAAGCCAATTGGATATCAGGACCGTACAATATTATCCAAAGCCCCTTCATGCCCAACATTATCTAGGTTAATATGGTCCCACCTAAAGAAAGCATTAGTTCAATAATCTGTACGACCGTCGGTGCAACTGACGTATGGAGTCCAATTTGATGCCCAGCTGCATGTGCATCATGGATGTATTTATCCAATTTCAACGTATTGTAATGGTGTGGAGCATTCGGGAAGAATGTCGCTGTTGCATTATAGCTTTTCAAGAGCGTCAATAGGTCGTATACCCCCTCATTGGGGTTATCGTCATATGTTAGGGCGATAGTTCGTGGTGCCACACATCGCCCTGCAGGCATTAATCGAGGGCTTTCGTTGTTGCGAGGTACGCTGGGTGTGACTTACTGTATACTTTTGTGCGTTGGTTCAACGATGAACCATAGATAGAGCTTTTCTGGAAGCTGGAAAAGATTAGAAACTCCCCAGTCTAAAGTCCGAGGGTCTTACTAGAAGAAAACCAAAGTGATTCCGAATAAGATCAAGATTCCTTTATAGGCTGGTTGTAAGCTAGACATGACTTGGGTTAGCTTTTATGGCGTTGAGTAAATAAGAAAGCTAAAGAAGAAAGAGAGTGCAGCAAAATTTCAAGCGAGGAATTGTATTAACATACTTACTTGTGTATAAATCTGTTATCACAAGACTTGCTGCAGATCTATGCTTTACAAGTAGCATATAATCTTCCGAGTAATCCGCCCGAGCTAGGCTCACTCGGCTCACGGCAACGCTTTCCTACCGACTGGAAAGTCAACATTCTTCACCGCCAAAGGCAAGTTGTTAATACCACATCAGTGCGGGTATTCCGATGTTACCTTCATCACATCATTGCCTTGATTTCTGTGAGGGCGCTTAGAGTTGGGACTACCAAACGTTAAGTAGTGGAGTGAGAAGCGTGCGCTCATCCGTGCAAGAACCCGGTTCCTGGTAGTAATGCAACAACGAATGACGTTTAACGCCCTGCAAACTTTGGCTCTCGGGTAATATTATATCGATGTAACATAACAGCATGCCCATGTGAAGAATACAGTAGGAACAACTGGGCTGTATTTTCGGGAGAATTGACCAAGTAACTGGGCCACTAGCTGACATACATGTTAAACGGCTGATAGTAAGAAAATCGGATCATTTTCCTTTTATAGAGTTATTATTATGCTCAGAAAACTTCTTCTATTATATAAATTTGGATAATATTACTAAAGTCGATTTAAGAAATTAGTATTTTACTTTTTATACTAACAATAGGATTTTATTCTTGTATTTGTCTTATATGCAATACCAAGTAAATATGACTTCAAAACAAGATGAACACATTCAATGGATTGAGGTATGTTAAGACACAAAACAGGGATAATTATAGACAGCTTGTCAAGAAGAGTTGTTTACTAAGCTTGATATTGCAACTGCAAGCTAACCAGTATCTAGGGGCTTCGTGGCATTGCATCGACGCTGGTTTGGATCGCCCATGTTACACGTGCATTTGATCTTGATCTCTATTCTCCAGTCTCGAGCAAAGGACTAAGGCCACGACTTCTGCAACTTCCTTTCCTTCGGATCATGATTCAGGGCAGACTGGGCGTGATTATATTCATTTATGTCACGGGCTATGTATGTGCATTGAAGCCTTTGTCACTATTTCGACGGGGCAATTATGAAGCAGGCTGGAGTTGCATTTCAAAGTCTGCGCTTCGGCGACTTCCACGCCTGTTATATCCTAGTGCCATTGCAACAACTGTCGCATGGACTGCGACACAGCTGGGCCTCTTCCAGGTCGCGAAGATGACCGACAGCTACTATTTGACTGAAACAGCCCAAGAGAAGTTACCAATATCTTTGGCTGTCAGAGAGCTCTTTGTCAATGTCTTCAACACTTGGACTGGAGTCGGGAATAAATACGATGTTCACCAGGGTACGCTCTTTGTACTTTTCAAGGGCGGGATGTTCGTGCTTCTTTTTATCAGTACGACTGCAAAGGTGCAAGGAAAGTTCAGAATGGGTGCATCATTACTTCTCTGGGGCTACTATTGGTGTTGTGCAGAACGTAAGTAGTCTTCCTCCAGAAGACGGCTGTGGACATGGCTGACAGATATGTAGCATATTTCATGCAATTCTGGTGGGGAGTCTTCATGAACGATTTGCACAACTCCCGAGTGTTCCAGCGCATCTCATGGAGCAAGTCTCGATTCATCCCCATCCTCGGTTTCTTGTCCGTGGCAATCGGCCTGTTTATCGCATCATACCCTGAAAGTAACATTGAAAGGGCTTACTGGTCACGATCGCAAGATTGGATACTATCAGCAATTCTTCCCAAGGATTCCGAAATTCCGAAATTTGCATCCAGCTTTGGGTTCAGCCTTTTGACAATCGGTGGAGCCCTACTCCCTGGGTATACGGACATTCTATCACATCGTATCCTACTATGGCTTGGGAAGCGGTCTTTTGCGGTGTACCTTCTGCATGGCACACTCCTAAGATGGTTACTCACATGGATGGTGTGTGGAACTGCTCTACCGCCCAATTTACAGATTCAGCAGCCAGAAGGCGGTTCTCCAAAGGTTGAATATGCAGGCAATATGCGGTTACTCTTCTGTTTGCCGGTCTGGCTTGGTGTTTTATATGGACTTGCTGAGATCTGGACGAGATATGTTGACACAGCAGCTGAACGGTTCACGACCCAGCTTGTTGCTTATATACGACAGGAGGATGTCAAGGGATTATCGCTTGTATGATGCAGCCTTAAACATAGAGGACTTGTATTAATGCTCTTCTGTACCCTTATTGGATCTGTACAGAGCGAATATGACGGCGAAACTCGGCATATATAGAACATTATATCAAGTAAATCGAGTTAATAAGTGAATTGTATATATACATTTACTTTGGCTATGCTTTTTGTCAATTCAAGCGTGATTATATGAGTTGTAGACAATAACTCGGCGATTTTCAGCGTTAGTCTTCTCCACGTGTTGCAAAGTGGCATCTGTAACACGCCAACCAGTCTTGAGTCGGAGGTCCCAACTACCTAATCAATACCCAGGTTTACCCAACAAACTTGCAGTCCTCCTCTTTCATCAACCACTTAGTGAGCGATCTCAATCAAACCTCGAAGTGTTATTACCATGAAAGTCGGCTTCCTTAGAAGAAATGTTAAATGAAAGAAGCGGTGTGAAACTCTTGGCAGAGTGCAGAATCTTTCGACCTAGGCTCCTAAAGCTGATCCCTGCCACGTAGTCGTTATATGCTTTATAAAGTCACTTTTGAAGACATTTTACCTCGTATTCCGAGCCTACGTTACAGTAGCATAGGCACTCCCGTAACTACGTAGTGTTTCGGCAAATTCTCAACGTAAGGCGAGCCTATGAAGTATCTTACTCTTCATCCTTATACCTTTTGAAATGTTTTATTTCCGCTTAACCAATAAAAAAAGGTCCGATGGAAAGGTCGCCCGATTTACTGACCAGATTGAGGAAAGTTAAGCTTTAGCAGTAAACTTAACGTATGCTCGGGTAATTTCTACAACAGGTTAAATGAAACAAAATGAACGTTTACAACCGCTCCTTTAGTTCTGAGCATAATGATGATAAATTTAATTTCATTCACTGTCTAAGCCTTTACTTTGCAACTTAAGAACTAGCCCGTGGCCCAACCTGAGAAATGACACACCTTCATCTTCGCCTTCTGTTTGGCATCTTGAACATTTTGGGGTTGCTTCTTCTATCTTTCATACCATGGCCAACCCCCCCACCCATTTTTGTTGGGTTGCCCGCAATAATATTGCAGCTCATCGCCATCTTCTATAAGATCGAGTATGTGCATATGGTTTGGCGATGGATTAGATATGAACCCGTGCAGCCTGCCTCAAAAGACGACAAGTTACCGTTTATCAGCATCGTTATACCAGTCTTCAACGAGTCCGAGTTCATTAAAAGCTCAATCAAGTCTATCGAGCTCTCGGACTATCCTAAAGACAGGGTTGAACTGATTGTCATCGATGATGGCTCTACTGATGACACATGGAAACATGTGAACGACGCTGCACGTTCAGTCTCCATGTGCGGTATAACACTTCGACTCTTACAGCATGCCGTCAACATGGGCAAAAGAAAAGCCATACAATCAGGATTCGCTACTGCACTCGGAAGTATCATCGTATCCCTCGACTCAGATAGCGTGGTGGAGAAGGGTGCACTTCGCAACATCGTGAGCCCTTTGATGAAGGATCCTTCGATCGGTGCTGTGGCTGGACATTTGGCTGTATTGAACGTCTCGAGCCACACTACTTTCTCGCTTACATGCCTTCTGCCGCGTCTTCTTGATATTGTCTTTGACCATATCGGTAACCTGCCGCGTTCGGCACTTTCAGCTGAAGGTTTTGTCACAATCCTTCCAGGTGCCTTCTCTGCATTTCGTGCAGATGCCGTCCAATGTCATATTGACGCTTTATGTACAAGCACCTTCCTTGGCTCACCGTTGAAACACGGTGAAGATATGGAGCTAGCATATCGTATTCTGAGCGACGGCTGGAAAACGGTTTACCAGAGCAACGCCGTTGTTCATACCATGGCACCTGAGACTCTCGAAAAGGCGTTACTGATGTTTTCTCGCTGGGAGCGCACCAACTATACCTTTCTCTGCATGGGATATCCAGCTCTGACGGTGTAAAAGACATTCAGACTATGGCTTGCAATGCGGCCGAGACGCACCCAGTCCTCCCTGGAATTCTTGGATAAAGAAAAGCAGGAAGACGAACCATTTATCACCAAAGACGGAACAGGGAGCATATATCCACTTATCAACGTGGCATGTATCTGGCTGAAAGGTCCACTGATGATCTTGGTCACTTACACCTTGCTTAGAAGTGTGATCCTATACCCCAGACATGCTCTTTGGATATTATTGGAAATATCAATTCTGACAATCTGGAGGAGCTTCATGCTTATCCCTGACGCCCTTCGAGAAAAAGGGACGGGTTATGTTTCTGATGTTGGCGGGCTACGAATTTATCACACTAGTGGTAGACTGGTATGGCGATTGGTTCTTTCCTGGCTTGCTGGGATGTTTCAATTGGTGATTTTGAGTTGGACCTCAATTCTCGGTCTTCTTACTTTAAAGAGCCAAAAGTGGTGGACAAGATAAAACTCTTTACAGTTTACTTAGCTTAGATATATTAAAGCATATAGATTTTCAACTTTATTTCAAATTCATGTAGGCCCATAAATAGATTATTATACTTTTACTAATTCTGGCATTCCCAGGAGTGCCTGGTCAATTTCGATAGCTTCGAAAGTTTATGTAATTGCCGGGTGTCCATTACCGACCTAACCGAGGCAGGCTTCCCGCAAGCGGGCGACGATATTGATAGGATCAATCAAACGAACCGAGACAGCCCTGTCACTCCTAAGTCCAAGCATTATCTATAAAAGCAAAAGTATCCATGCCTGTCGCTTTGATCAATTTAATCTAAGCTGGATTCTAGTGATGTGATCCATATCGCCCTGCTATCGCAATAATAAACACAATATTCCGTAATACAATTACTCTTGTTCTCTTTTTCAACCCTCGTAAGGCTTCCAGACAACAAACAAGCGACCTTATACCCCGATGTTTGTCAACAACCAGCAACAAGGGTCCAATGAAATACCCTGCCCATGTTCCAGCGGCACTTCCTTTCCCACAATCCACGAGCCTCGATCTGAGAAGAGTACTTTGGGTTCTGTTATGAATCTCGATACACAAATTACCACAATGTTGTTAGCGATCCGCGCATGTGCTCGATGTTCAAACGATGCACGTATAATCCAAGATGCATTCTCCGCTTTGAAACATGTCTTACTGCTCCTCGAAGCAGAACAAAGTGTCTATGCTGCAGTGACAAGGACTCAAACACCTGAAGACAGCTGCCTAGGGCCACATATTTACCTATCGTCTGACCTGCCAGATGGTAGTCCACAGGCGCCTAAGGACTGTATGAAGGAGAGATTCGTATTCGGAAGTATTATTCTCGATGATTGTGAGAGTACAGTCGTTGCGAGAAGACTCATCAGAGATGCAGCTATGAGAATTGGACAGAATCTTCGGTGGATTAGTTTGAAACGCAAGTCCGGGACAATAGGCTCTATTCATCATCCTGAGCAATTTGACCAAGAGATAGAAGTGGCCATGGACCATGTGAAGATAATGGTAGAAAGAACCTCTTTATATTTCTCATAAGACTCAAATTGTATAAGATGCTTTTGGACCAACTTATTATTATTTCTAAAACCAAGGAAGAGATAGCTACATATGAAGAGCAAACAATGAAAATATTTCTTCCATTTAGTCCCTGTGCGATATGCTCATTTGTGTTCATACAGGAAAAGCAGGGCGCTGAATACTGTCTACGAGAGCACTACCTAAAACTACCAGATATCATTTTATCCTCATATACTGCAGAACTGCTCGCTTGCTAAAAGGTCTATCATTCCCGAGATGGCTTCTAAGCGACTCTCAGCCACTTCAAGCATAAGCCGGGCCACTTGGTATAGTCGACCAGGATCACCTTCCCCCATGGTAACATTTGCGTTGTTCAGGTTCTCTATCACGTATATCGCTCTCGTTATCCTGCACTTAACGAGCTCATATGTGCCTATAATGCCGTTTTGCCCAGTCAGGACTGAGTCGCCGATCATTAGACAACAACTCTGGATGACGGCGGGATTCTCAAGAGCGTAGGCAATCCGAGATGAGATCCAGTCATATAACAAAGCAAGCATGCTAGATAGCTCCATGCTCCGAGACATGCAGGTAGGACATCCCCAGATCCGTTTCTGTACCTGCTCGGCAGTCCATGAGACTTGTAGTACTGCATCCAGACGCAAAGAGGATGAGTTCTCTGACCCAGCTATATACATGAGCAGTTGGGCTTTGCTCAGTAGCTGTGGCCACGACGTTGTACATGGATCATCGTGGAGGTGATATGATCGCATTGGTCGTTTGGTGATGTCCATGATAGTGGCCATAATTGCGTTGATCTCCTTGTCGATTTCTGTCAGACGGCCACTGGTACCATCTGATTTCTTGCTTGCGTCCGTGTAGAAGCTTGATGGGCCTGTTAAAGTATGACCAAGTGTCCCCTCGTTAGTTGCACCATGCCCTGGATATGCATCTCCTAAGGGGTTGCTGAACTGGGTGTTGTCCAGACTCCACTCTAGTTGAAGAGTGCCAGAAGATGCCGAGCCATGGCCCTCGGCGCTATCCCAGAGCATATCCTTCAGCATTAAGTCATCAAACTCGGAGACGTTCGAGGGTTGTGTGACTTCTGAACTGAGCCCCGGTGTTGACGACCAAGTATCTTGCATTAAGAAAACGATGTCCTGGGAGACTGGCGAATCCAGAACAGTATCTGGATGTGATGAGACAGGCAGTTCACTTCCTAAACATCGAAGGCCATTGACAGGTTGGTCGCTGTAGCTGGCGAGATCGGTTTGTGGTTGCCGATCAACAGAGGATGCGATCGATGCTTTACTTGGCTTGGGCCTGAGACGTGGACGCCCAGCACGTCGAGCCTTGCTGTACACGCAGTCTTGGCCCCGCATCCGACATCTTTGACAAGAAGGCATTTCGCCGCTGCACTTGAGCTTACTTCTCGTGCAGCTATCGCAGCATCCGCGGAGTCTTGGCGGCACCATTGTGGAAGAGCAACGTTTTTGCAGTATCATTGGGTTAGTGGGTGTATTGTCCCGAAATATCGGGGTTTATTTATGAACGAAAGACAGCTTGGTTGCTGATGAGACGAGCTATTTTTGACGTCTGTAATTTTGCTAGAAACATTCGATCTGCTCAGACCGCTAGATTTTCTTAATCGATGATCCCATCAAGCAGTGCCCTGTCCTTTGCTTAGCGCTGTTCTTTTAGTGAGGTACTACAATATTTAGGTTACCTGACCGCCATTGTGCTTTTTGCTGCTAAGACCTGTAGCTGAAAGTTTATCCTCAACCGCGAGGTTGGTAAATTAGATCAATATGAGGGAAAAGTTTAACTTGTATGATAAAGCCTTGTTTTTCACCATGAGCATTGTACTTGAATAGGATACGGAAATTCCCAAACCATGTGGTCATACAGTATCAACGGCATTACCAATTACTAAATGGAACACTGCAAAATATACGTTTTACCCGAGGAAGAGAAAAGACGTCGCATTGGTATTGGGGCCCACGTGGCCCTAGCTAGCCAACCCCATCGACGGGGAATGATCATACGTTGTAATGGATATCCAATAATACATCTCAACGGCGTAGTATCACAACTGAAATCCCGGTTCGAGTTCCCAGTCGTAAAGAAACCTGACATCAACACGATTCCCCAATGGGCCTGTTACCCCGATTCTCACCTCCTCGTCTGGAACCAGATCGATGAAGTTGTTGTCAAAGACCAAGTTCTTGCCGTCAGCGTCGCATGCACTTAACACAACTCCCTTTACGGGTGCATTGGCTCTCACAATGACTGCTGATCGATCGTCCACTATTTCGGCAGTGACCTTGAGATCGGAAGACATGTGCAGGTACTTAAGAGGCTCCGGCCAGCTCACCCACCTGGCTAGTTGTTCTCCAGATAAGACATCTCGTAGATATGCAACCAAGACCGTTTCATCTGGGTTCGGAATCTCCAGCCCGGCCAGAAGTTCAGTTGATCGGTTTCCTTTCAAAACATATTCCTTTGAGTTGGCCGAATTTGTCCATACCAGTGACTTTCCGCTTTGGATATCGAAGGCCTTCAATTCCAGAATGACTCTCATCTCATTGAGATGACCATTGACGGCCCAGATGTCAACCTTGTGCTTCTCATCGAGATAACCAGTGGTGATATACGGTGGCTTGTCTGTGACGACTCGTTCCATCCCAACAACCATCTTAGCCAGCGCTCGCTTAGTGATGTAGTATGCCGGCTTGGGATTCATGTCAACATCAATGAGCGCCCAGCTAATACCAGGCCAGATATCGTTTAACTGCCAGACCAAGACGCCAGCACAGTTCTCTTCCCCAGGCCCTCGGAACTCACGTCGCCAACAGTTATAAGCATACGCCATCGCTTTGGCTTGAAGAAACTGCGTGCAGTACACAAAATCCTTGAGTGGATTCATCCGAAACCGATAGTTCTCCCCCATGTACATCGGGTACCGCCTTTGATGGCCAGGGCCTTTATCATGAACATCAAAAGTCCGCGACTGTGCATGGCGCTCTTTGGGAGATGTGATAGCTCGGTGCAATGTCTGGAGACTGGGGGCTGACTCAAAGCCAAATTCCGAGATGAAACGGGACGTGTAGGCCTTGTAGTCCTGGTACGGGGATAGCTTACCATGCCAGACATCCCAACAATGCGTATCACCAACTGTTAGGTCATTGGAGAAGGTTCCACCATAAGGTGAGCTGATCCAATACGGGACATCAGTACCTGATGCTTTGATGACCGAAGGTAGAGTGTGTTCGTAGATCTCGCGTGCTGGAAATGTGGTCTTGTCCCATGGACCAGTAGTGTCACTGTAGTCAACCTCCCAGCAACGATCTCCGTCTGCCAACATGTAGTCCTCATTGTTACCGCACCACAAGACAAGAGAGGGGTGGTGACCAACACGCTGGACTTGTTGTTCCGCTTCGACCTTGGCATTGGCAACGAAGTCAGGCGAGCCCGGGTAGTTTCCGCACGCGTATAAGAAGTCCTGCCAGACCATGATGCCTTCACGGTCACATATATCATAGAAGTTATCGTCCTCAACAATCCCACCTCCCCAAACACGAATCATGGACTGGTTCCCTGCTTTGGCAAGAGTAATCCATTTGTCGTAGGTATCCTTTGACACCCGCGGCAGCATGAAGTCAGCGGGAATCCAACATGAACCGCCACTGAAAAAACGAATGTTGTTGACTTCAAAGATGAATGACGTCCCTGGCTGATCTTTGAGCGGATGTTGCAGTAGACACAATCGTCTGATACCCAACTTTCTACTCACAGCATGATTGGGAATGCTGACCTGAAGGAGATAGAGGTTTTGCTCTCCATACAAGAATGGGTACCATAGCTTGGGTCTGTTGAGCTTGATGGTGAAGGATAGGGCCCCTTTAGTCGATTTCGATGCTTTATCATCAACCACAATGGTCCCTGTTTCAAGGTCCAGTAACTGAACCTGAACCTCATTGATACTGTTGTGACCCTCCACTTGCGCTTCGACCCTGATGTCCACAGAAGAGAGATCTGGGGTAACATTTTGAGTGACCCGGAGATCATAGATTCGTGACTCGTAGACCTCCAAGTATATGGGCTTCCAGGGACCGCAAGTGTTGATAGCCGGACCCCAGTCCCATCCCCAATGATACTGGGCTTTCCTTACGAAGAGTCTCTCAGACCCTCCAAAGTTGACACCTCTTCCAACTTTTGTCGTCCTGTATCCAATGCGCCCACGTTCAGAACGGCCGTATGCTGGGGCAGTTTTGAACCTGAGCTCAAGAACGGATGGTTCCTCTCTACCCCGCAGCATGTCGATAACGTCAACACGATGAGATATGTGCATATTGTTGCTGAACAAGATATGCGAATCATTCAGATACACGTCAACCACTGTATCAAGGCCCTCGAAAACAAGTTCTGCCTTTTCAGACGGTTTCAGATCGAACGGAGAGACCTCCTCGGTACGATATGTCCAGTCCGCATCATTGACCCAAAGACACTTCAGTTCATTGCTGTCGATATAGGGATCGGGGATCAACTCATGATGCAGAAGGTCAATATGAGCGGCAGTGGGAAATTGAGCGACAGGTAGAAAGGACGAAGCAGTGCCATCGTTCAGAGAACTGGCCTGTTTGAACTTCCAACCTTTATCCAAGTGGATTTGACGCATGATCACTGCTGGGGAAAAGAATTTGATGGGAATTGTCAATGAGGTTTTCTAGATCTGCACTATAGCAGCTTCACATTACTCCCAGAGTGTTTCCTCTGAAGAAAATCGTACAGTTGATGCGGGGATTCTTCACCTTATATTCTGGCTGTGGAGGTTACACCGAAAGTGGATTCACCATTCTGGCATTTACCCGATAGAACATGATGGTAACACTGGAGGATGGCTTGAAGGACCCATATCTCCACTACCGACTATGGGTTTTGCTGATCCGTGGTATTGGATTAAATCTGACACAATGAGCGCTCGTGCCGAGTGCCGAGATATAACAAGGGAACTAACACATAAGTGATCGAGTGCCTACTGTGAGGGTGAAAATATTGAGGGTGCTCAATTCGACATAGCTATCCAGTTATTAAGCAACTTATGACTAGCCCTAGTTATATCTAGTTTTCGTGAGTTTCGTTTTATTATTCTTTGTCTCCTCAACTTAATGCTAACCCTGCGTGCTCCAGAAGCCTTAGTCACTATTACCATTATATGCATTTGCGATTCAAAATGTTGCATCTTGTGGAAATGTATAATTGGCCCGCTTAGTCGCAAGCCAGCCAAGCTCCCTTTTATATAAGGCAACTAGCATTTTACGGACCTTGGAGCCAAGGCGGGATGCAATCTGAGCCGCCGATAGACCTAGACCACCCAGTTCAATGATGGCGACTTTCGAAGACGCAGAAATCTGGGCCTCGACATCGACAGCATGGTATGCTGTTGCAGTGGCATCGGTAGCCACGGCCGCTTGAGCAAACGTGACCCCCTCAGGAATACGCAGTGTCTTTGACTCAAACAGTGCCACGTACTGCGCAAATCCACCATCATAGCCAATGCCGGCGGCGGTGGTCACGTCTCCGAATGTGATGGGGTGCTCAGTGCCGATAACGGCAACGACAGGGTCACCAACTTTGAACTTGGTAACGTCTGAACCTACCTTGACAACCACGCCAGCAGTTTCGTGACCCAAGATGATAGGCCGCTTCCAGAAGAAAGTATTGTCTAATCCAGATACTATGTTGCAGTCGGTGTGACAGAGGCCGGTAGCCTTGACCTCGACGAGGAGTTGGTTTTTGTCCGGGATAGGGACCGGAAGGCTTAGATAAAGATTCCGTGTTCAATAACAGCTGATGCTTGCATCGCGCGCCTGACATCGTTCACTCTGGATAGCCTAATCTCGTAGTACGGCTTCAGGGGAGTGACAAATTGGGCACCTGAAATCGACCCAGCTCATGGGATGTTGGGAAACTATTGTGCCGCTCACATAGCGAGATGATTACTGATCAGAACAGGCGTTTTTCGTGCTGAAGCAGACAGATTTGTCATGGGATGGTTAAGGTTTACAACCCCAGATAATCGGCAATCATGTACGTTACCGAACCAAAGGCGGAGAAGGCGAAATGAATTTGTCCGTCGGAACCTGGCCGTAATTGACAATGTTGCTTTCCGCATTATGTGAAAGGGTTTGCTGCTAGAAATACTAAAGAGCCTCTAGAAACAAACAGTTAGATATCCCATTCATCTTGACTACCTAGACACCAAAACATTTCAGAGCACTTGTTCAATCACTCTTCATAATCCTTAGACAATTCCTCAGTAAACAATTCGTCAAGAAAAGAACAATACAATGGCGACCCTCCAGAATGTTCAGACTCGTTTCACTTCTGTCGACAGACTGAAGATTGCGTACCGGCGATTTGGAAAGCAGAGTACCCTTCCGTTGTTTTACATTAACCATCTGCGGGGCTCAATGGATACACTCGACCCTCTTCTCTTCAACACCATTGCCAAGAACCGAGAGGTCATTATATATGGCAGTTTCGGTATCGGTCACAGCGAAGGCACTGTACCAGATTCAACGTCGGTTATGGCTTCTATTGCTGCCAAATTCTTGGCTGCCATCGGAGTCGTTCAGGCAGACGTCATTGGCTTCTCAATGGGGGGCGGCATTGCCCAGATCCTAGCATGGGACTACCCGCAGCTAGTCCACAAGCTGATTCTGGCTGGTACACAGTCCGCTATTGGGGAGGGTGTTGTGACGGTTGTGGCAAGCATTCCAGGGTAAGAGGTCTAAGCTTCGTTAGTGGGGTCAGATGGATGTCAGTGGTAACAGATATAAAGGGATAGATTCCCTTAAGGACTTTAGTTCTTTAGGCTTCTTTTTATATATAATTTTTACTCTTTTTTTTTTATATTTAATATTATTAAATTAATTATTTAATTCTCTATTTTATAATAAAGACCTTATTTTAATTAAACCTAATTAATAGTTATATTTAGCTTGTAGTTAAGAAGTATTAAAAGATATTATTATATATAGTTTTTTTTTAGTATTACTTTTTACCTTTAAATTAGTTCTTAAAACCTAGAAAATTTACTTTATTAATATTTTAAAGGTAAAGAGCAATAATAAAGAAAAGACTGCATAAGATAATATCTTCTAATACTTCTTAACTACAAGCTAAGTATAAACTACTAGTTAGGTTTAATTAAGATAAGGTCTTTATTATAAGATAGAAGATTAAATAATTAGTTTAATAGTATTAAATATAAAGGAAAAAGAGTAAAAATTATATATATAAAAAGAAGCATAAAAGGTTAAAGTCCCCGGGGAATCCGTCCCTTTGTCTGTCACCACAGACATCTATCTGGCCCCACTAACGAAGCTTAGACCTCTTACCCTGGAATGCTTGCCACAACCGTTATAATATAATTAGTTTTTAAAAAGATTTTAAAATAATTTAATTATTTAAAGAAAAAGTACTTTTATATTATTTAAATTATAAATTATAATAATTAAAAAGAAAAGGAAATATATTTAATAAAGAATAAGTAAGAGGCTAAGATAAATAATAAAAATTACTTATAAAAGTAATAAAAAGTAATAGATTTTTTAATTATTAAGTTAAAAGTAATAAAATTAAATAGCCTATATATATAAAAAGTAATAATAAAATTATAAAGCTAGTATTACCTTATAATAGTTTTTTATATTAAAGTAATATTAAAATTTGCCTTATAAAAAAATTTAGCCTTAACTTAATAAGAAAATATTAAGATTATATTATATATTATAGATTATAATAAACCTAATATAGCCTAGGATTAATAAAACTTAAAAACTAGTATTAAGGCACTTATTAAGCTACTTAAGTATAGGTTATTTAAAAAAGTTACTTTTATAATAACTAAACTTATTAATACTTTAGTAAAATAGTTTAAAATTTTATAAAATTAACTAATTAATTAGATTTTAAAAACTTTAATATAAGATATTTTTATATTTATTATATTTTAGACTTTTATAAAGAACCTAGTAATTATAATAGTAATTAATATAATTATCTTATTAAGGATAAATAAAAAGAATACTAATAGTTTTTTATAATTATCTTTTAATTTAAAAAAGACCTTATAAAAATACCTTATATTAACTAGCTAATTAATACTTATTATAATAAGCTTTATTAATACTTCTTTATCCTCTAATAATATAAGGATTATATTTATTAAGCTAATAACTTAGCTAACTAGCTTTAAGATCTTATTATAGCTATTTATAAATATAAGCCTTATATTATAATTAACTAAATAACTTTATATATAGCTATCTTTAATAATAAAAATATCTTAAAATATCTTTATTTCTTTAAATATTATATAGATTATATTAATATACCTAAATAAAAATATATTATTATACTTAAGATATATACTATCTCAGCCCTTATAAAAGATATTTATTAAGCTTATAAAAGGTATAATTAAAAGGAAGCTAAGAAGAACCTTAAAAAAAATTTTATTATTAAAAATACTACTACCTCTAATAGCCTTAAAGTATTACGACCTTACCGGTTTTATTACGTATACCCTACATGTTACGATTCGTGCCCGTAACAGCGCTATAAGGCTCTATAAGCAGCTGAATGCACCACTGTAATTGCTACAATAGCAGTTGTAGCCCGATCTTTTGCCCTGTGGCGTAGTGGTTAGGTGCAGCCGTTACACTACATTTTCTACCAATGACCATAACCCCCGCTAAAGACAATTAACACCAAGACTCTATAATTAAAGCTAATCTACCATAATTAGTACTAATCTATCTAAATTACTACTAATCCCTTAATAACCTTACTAATTACCTAAAAATACCTCTAGTATATAGACTATATTTATTAGCACTTTTATAAAACTTGGCTTACTCCGTTTATGTTGGCGTCCTGTCTGAGGGCGGAACGAAAGTTGCCTAGTATTCTTCACCGCTTCTTCACTTATGTTCCCTCCGGCGAGCCGGTGAGCCGTTGACCTCCCTGCTATCATATACTAGCTCTTCTGGACTACAGTGATCAGCAACTTGCAGCAACGCTGTCACATTCAGTCGTAAGAGAAGAGGGAACTTAGGTCAAGCCATTGAACATTGTTTGAAGATGCCGTAACCATAATCAGCTTGCTAACAAGGTAAAAAAAACCACAGCCTGATGAGAGCCGCATTGATGCCGCCTGAAATACCACTGCCCCTACCCCACAACCCATTTTATATCGATACTTTTCAGTATGCTTTTGTTATTTCTTTGGTAGTTCAGAATGGAGGAGAAGCCTCTCCTAGATGAACTTATTAAATCTAAGATTAAGTGATATAGAGAGCACCTTTGCCACATATTCCCTCTACCTGGCCTAGATTTAAGCTTAATTAATGCTTATAGGCAGGAATTTATTAAGTCCTTACTAAAAATTAATGGAATAAACGACAAATAACTATTCTAACTTCCATTTATTACAGCACTTTACATTATTATACCCTTAGGTAAATTACTAAACGAACTAAAATATTAAAAGAACTCTAGAGATAGCATCAAGCGATTAGAAAATTAGATATCGCGAAGTCTGCTTATAATATCGAACTGCACGCTATCTCTTCCCTTGATTCGCGCGTTATTACTGGCTGCACTTTGTTATTAGTATGAAGGTGAACTTATATCAGCACTGCAGTACTTTCATATAGCAATATCCATGTTCAATAGTATAATCATATAAGTTTCTGTTATAAAGAAAGAAGGTCATGCTAAACAATTCAGGGACCTTGGGGGTAAAAATAGAATTAAAGAAACACTTACGCCTAGGGAGCTACACGACCTTATGCTAGTTAGCTAGAACTTTTCAAAGTACATATACTAAATCATTATCGCTCCCAGGATAAATGTTAACCTTGATCTTACTAGCTTTATATTATTTGATTACTCTATCAAAAATCAGATTTCATTACTATTGCTAGAGTTTAATCTGGAGGTTATCTGAAACGAGTTTGGCAAGGAGGCTGAAGATAGGCTTTACCAGAAGCTAAGATGCAAGATGCTAAAGGTCCGAGTAGCCCGCTTATAATGCTCTTATATGGCCCTTGAATAATTACCAGAGATGATACAGTCTATCGAGACCTTGCCGATCCCCCCCAATCTGACACCTAGAAGCATCATATATCTTATTAACTATTTTAAGTCTGTGCAGCTCCTTGCGGATACTTTCAGTTAGGCGGTTTCTGCGTATAACAAACTTCCAGAGGACTAAAAGAAACTTCTACCAGAGCCCTATCGGCTTACAGATAGATATACAGGGTTTATCGTCAGGATGCTGAAGCAATCTCAGGAATTACCAAGTTTGGAAAGAAGGCGCCTTATGCTATTGTAAGTGTGGAAGAATCTTTTTGAGTTTGTCTGCCACTGATAGTTTACAGCGAGCTGAGTGCTTTAAATTGTCTGAAAAAAATTAATTCCTCTTACAGAGGACAATTAGAAGCACTTACAAACAGAACATTTGTCTTCCTACAGTCTCATATATTGGACGGATTTCAGCTGCGTTTATATTTAAGAGAGCCGGTTAGGAGAGTCTGCACCAGATATCACAGAGGCCGCTTTAAGTGACTTGTAACTTCAAGTGCAAGTTAGTATAATTTCCCATAGGAATGGCGATAAATCTTGTCTGTCTTTCGGTCAGTAACCCTCATTCAAGGGTATGGACCAGGGAAAGAAAGAGTGGATGAGATGATATACTAGAAGTAATATATATTTATAAGACTTTTAGTTATTAGATAAGTAAGCTGGTATGAACTCTTATAAATTAAATTATACACTTTATATATAATTCTAAATTATTAATACTGTCTTTTTATCTTATATAAGTCCTATTTTTTATCTTGCTTATATATCTATAATATAGATTTTACTATACTCTCTTTATACCTTGCCCGCATGCCTAGTCAAACACATCCATAATATACCTTATATTCCTTTATTTATCGAACTACTTCCTTGCCTTATCTAAGCCTATGTCGCCTCTAGATCTCTTCTTAATCTCGGTCTTTACTTTAATTATAACCTCTTTAACTAAATTAGCTATTGCCCTTAAGCTATATATATATATTATAGCGCCTTTATTCCAGAGCTTAATAAAGTCTTCCTTATCTTGCTAGATCTAACCTTAGATATATTTATACCCCTCTCTATATTGACTATATGCTTGATATACCTGTATTATGCTAAGCTTCTGTTAACTATTAAACTTATTATAGTAAAGATTATCTTAATTAGGAATATAATAACTAAAGAAGAGCAGAGCTAGTATAAGAGTATAACTTAAATTATATATAATAGCATGTTACTTTATAAAGCCTTAGAATGGCGCTAGTCCTGATTTAGCAGTAATATAAATTATAGGTATATATTTAGGGTTTAAGGGAAGGCTAAAAGTAGCAGGTAATAAATAGATAGCTACTTAGAGCATATTACCCTTAGCTAGAAAGTTAAGGTAAGAGGTTATAATGCGGTTATATATGCCATAGCCTGAAAAAGCGGGCCCTTTAAGGACCGAGAAGGTAATAGTTATATAAGCCTGATTTTATAAGGGAGATGAGGAGATAGAGCTAAAGAGGGGAGGTTAGTAGGATATAAAGCAATATAGCAATAGAATTCTTACTATTAATAAATTCAAATAGATGGCAATGTCTGCAAGAAGTCTCTAATAGATAGTTTAATAAAGGGATGCCATTCTAGGATTTCTAAAACTAATACGCGCTTATTACTAATCTCCTTATTATAACTTTCCTAGGATAATAAGGTAAGAGCAGCTTTGGTCTCTATATTAGACGCAGCTTTAGCAATAATAAGAAGGTTCTATTACGGCCAGTTAGAATTATGCTACATATGTGCTTGACTGTTCTTTTTCTCACCCTCTTTGTGGCCGGCTGCGAAAGCTTAATATAGGAGCTTAATACATCTATTGCTGATACAGACATGTCAGTCAGTAGGGCAGCTGGCGTACTGCTCGAAATTTCTAAATAAGCATCTATTAGAAGCCTAAACCTCCTTAGGGCTTAGCGAATAATCTTATAGGGATTAATGGGCAGAATAGCAAGGTAGTCTCCTGCTATATATCTAGTGCCTTTAGGTAATTATATCTTAATATGTTTCTTTTTAGATTTTATATTAATATTACTTATTAGTATCTTAGTAGAGACTACTATTACCTCCTTAACATCTTAACAGAGGGTAAGGGTCTTAAAGCTATAGCTCTTAATACTTAGTCCCTTATTTATAAGTATTATTTTATAATTAGGCTTGTAATGCTTTTTAAAAGCAGGCTATAGAATATTATCTTCTTATATCTTAAAGTTACTAAAGACCATATTCTGAGATATATCAGTAAGACTTATATTTATAAGTCAAGTAGCGCCATGCTTTGCAAGAGTATGGTCTATAAGCTTGGGAATGTAGTAGAAGGTTAGTACCTAATCCTTATAACTATAGCTAAAAATAGTATATAAGATATCCTTAAATAGCTTGTCTTCTTAGGCAGTCTTTTTAACCTAAGTAATAAAATGCCTAGCATTGTTAGGGGGTTGGCCTTTATATAATATAAAATAATAATAATAGGTTAATTTGCAGGAAGATTCCTATTTGCTACATTAAGATAATTAATCTTTATAATGCAGAACCTATATTATGCAGTATTAGTTATAACTCTCTAGGCTAAAGACTTATATATTCTACTATTAGATCTATATAAAATTGTTATAGGGCTGCCATCTTTAGCATCAGCAGACTCGCTATTTATCCCATTTGCCTTATCTATTGCTAAAACAGGCAGACTAACCAGTTAATGCTTAAGGGTAGTCGGCATAAGATTATCCCTTAAGACTGCCTGTATATATATATCTTTAGGGTTAATAATTAGGATTTGCTTAAAGCCTAGATAATAGTTAAGGTTAAGAATAAAATTAAAATTTTATAGAAGTATAACTATAACTAGTAGAGATTCTTACTAAGTAAATAGTCTTTTAATATAGGCTTATATATTATTACTAAATAGCTTTTATAAGTTAAAAGATTCCTTATTTATTTTAGTAAAGTTTCTATTAAATATACATTCTGGCCTAAACTTGTCTGTATTATTACTAAATACTATAAGGTTAAGTTATAATTTTATAAGGAGGTTAATAATTATTTTGCCAGCCTTAATAGGATACTTATTCTTAAGAAGAGTATCTTTAAAGGCTTTAATAGTAAAAAGAGGGATAGTTATATTAAGATAAAGGGTTTTTTTTAGAATATTATTTAGATATAAAAGCTTAAAGAGATATTTTACTTAAATAAGTTCTTTCTTAATTACCTAATTTACCTTATTTTAAGTAAGCTAGTAGGTATTTAAATAAGTAAAGAGTTAATAGAAAGTAAATAATAAGAGTCTTAAAGTAGTTTTATACCTTATAATAAGAAAGGTAATTAAGTTATTTATAATACTTTTATTAATTATTTTCTTACTAGTTTTTATATTAATATATAATAGAATGGGTTTTAAATAGGTAAACTAGTCCATACTAGGTTTAATGTTTACAGAGTTATAAGGCGTTATACTAAGCAGTTTGCAAAGTATTATGTCTCTTAATAGTAAATAGAGCAGGTTAGGCATATTTAGGTAAAGAAGTCTTATTAATAGCTGGTGAGCTAAGTTTTATAAAAGTGCTAATAAATATAATTTATATATTAAGGGTGGCCTTATAGCTTAGTAAAGAATATAAGTAATTTAAGGGTTAGATTTATGGGGATTGGTTGTGATTTATGGTAATCTAGTCTTGGAGTATTGTGATTTAAGTAATTTAAGGGAAGAGGATTGTTACTGGGAGAAGTGATCCTATGGTAATTAGTGAAAATTGTAGGGGCTATGTGATATAGATGCGGGGGTCGTAACACGATCTCTCCCCTCTGTTAGGTCTTGTCCTTAAGACCTGTATGTCTCCCTGTTCCTGTATTAGGCTTTAGTAAGCGCTAACTCTCTTTCTTAATTATTTTTTCTAATATATCTTGCTAATTATTATATTATAGAATCTTTAGTTAAAATCTTATAAGACTTTAGAGTATATTTATTTTAGCAGATTTAATTGCAAAATTTGGTTTTAATGTTATGCCTTATTCCTTTTATAAGGCCAAGGGCCTTTATTATAAAATAATTAAGCGTTCTTCTTATTATTCTGAATATACTTAGCGAGGTTAATCTTATAATGCTTCTGGTATTGCGATTACTTACTATGCGTTCCTCTTTATTTATTGCTAGGTTTTTTGCTAATTATTTCTTATAGTTCCTCAATTGAATTGTAAGTCTGATTGTCTAGAACGGGCAGAGGAGGAGGCTAAGGAGAAGCTCCTTAAGGCTTAGTAAGAAGTAAATAAGGCTATTATAAGGTTATCCTGCATCTATTATATAAAGCATTTATTGCAGGAGCAGGGAATTCAGTCTATTATTAACGGTCTAAGTTCTTTTATAGGTAATATTATTGCTTAGGAGGAGGATATAGCGGTTTTAGATATTTAGTCTTTTAGCAGTGCTAATGTTATTAACTAGAATGTGGTTTTTAATCCTTTGCTTTCTAAGGTTATTAATAAAAATTCTTTAGGAGTTATTAGGTATTAGTAAGGTATTTAGGTGGCTCTTATATGTTTTTGCTTTTTAGGTAGTCCTTTTATTTAATAAGGTATTCCATTTATTTATTAATTCTCCTTATATTTCTAATTGCTTTTGCTTTATAGACTTCTAGTCTTTTGATTTCTTTTAGTTTATTACTAGTTTTGATTTATATTATATCGGCTGCTAATTTAAGTAATGTAATATAAAAGATTAGATAGAGCCTAGCTTTTGGTAGTAGGTTTAGTTTATAATTATTTTCTAAGATTTTTCTTTTAACTTTATATGGCCTGATATACTTATAGTCTAATTTATAACTTAGTTATTTTATTATAATGTTTTTTATAGCTAGGTAGACTATATCTCCCTCTAAGAAGGTTAGTCTTTTAATCCTTTTTGTATTATAGTATTTTTTTATTTGTTTTTTAATAAATTCTAATTTTTTCTTTAATTCCTTATATAGAGCTTTGAGGTCTTTACTCTTGATTATGGCGGCTAGGTTAACTGTTTTTGGTTCTCGCGCCGTGTAGTACGGGTCTAGGGTAAATCCAAAGTTTGCTGCTAAAGGTGTTATTTCTATGCTTTCGTTATATGCTATGTTATAGGCGAGTTAGGCGCTTAGTAGCTTTTCTACCTAATTATCTTATTCATAGTTAATATAGCATTATAGGTATTATTCTAATACTTGATTTATTTATTTAGTTTGTCTATCTATTTGTAATTTAAATGCTATTAAGAGTCGGTAGTTTAGTCCTATATATAATATTAATGCCTGCTAAAATTTGCTTATAAACGTTATTCCTCTATCTATTAAGATTTCGTAAGGTAGTCTATGTTCTCTAACTATCCTATTATAGAAGATATAAGAAAGTTGCTCTGCATCTATGTCTTCTCTATAGGGTATATAGTAAGAAAATTTAGTAAGTTAATCCACTATAACTAAGATGCTATTATAAAAGATTCTAGTTAAAGGTTCTTCTAACAAAGGTAGCTTGGTTATGCAGTCTATTATAATTAAACTTTATAGTCTTTCTGCTACTTCTAGTAGTTGCAGTAGGCCGTAAGGTTTATATCGTTATGCTTTAGTTTTTATATATAAGTTATACTATTTAATAACCTTTTCTACTATCTTCTTAATCCCTTCCTAATTATAATATATTTAGATGCGTTTTAGGGTTTTCTTAATGCCTTGGTGGCTGTATAGGGGATATCTATGTATATCTTGTATTAGTTCTTCCCTAAACCGTTTAGGTACCTATAGTTTATTATTATAGGTAGGCATTTTAGCTCTGCTTCTAATAGGATCTTAAAGGTTGCATTCTATAATAACGTTTTAGATTTTATTTATTTATTCTTCCTAATTTATAGGTTTATAGTCGTTTATAAGTCCTAGGGTTTTTACTTATTATATAAATTAGTATTTTCCTTTATTATTTTTTTTTAAGAGTTATTCTTTTGCTTTTATTATGCTAGTATTATAATCTAGGCATTAACTAATAGCGTCGGCTTATCTGTTATCTAAACCCTTATAATAAATAATTATAAAGTTAAATTTATATAGGTATTTAGCATAGTATAGTTATTATTAGTTAAGTTCTTATATTATAGTAAAGTATGAAATATTCTAATAGTTAGTATAGACTTTGATTTAATATATACTTCCTATAAGGTAGTATTTAAACTCCTTAAAGTAGTTAATAATTGCTAGGAATTCTTTATTATAAATAAGGTAATTTAGTTCTGCCCTATATAGTTTATAGGAATAGAATGCGATTAGGTAAAGCTTTCTTTTTTTGTCTTGTTATCTGATTTATCCTCCTAAAGCGAAATCTGATAAGTCGGTCTCTAGTTCTATTTCCTTATTAGGGTTAAACATAACTAATATAGGTTTACTGAGGATAGCTTGTTGCAGTGCCTTAAATGCTGCTTATATATCTTATTTCTATATAAATTTCCTATCTTTCTTTATAAGTTTTATAAGTAGGTTTGCAATTTTGCTAAAGTCTCTAATAAATCTTTAGTAATAATTAGTAAATCTTAAGAAGCTCTAAACTTCTTTAATTATTATTAATAAGGGCTAATCTACTACTGCTAAGATTTTCTTTTATTTTATTCTAATTTCGCTAGGTATAATAGTATATCTTAAGAAGTCTACTTCTTTTATATAAAAGTAACTTTTTTCTAGTTTAACTAGTAGGTTAGTATTTTATAGGGCTTTTAAAACCTTATAGATATATTCTTTATATTCTTTTTTATTATTTAAGAAGATTAAGATATTATTTAGGTAGTATATTATAAAGATATTTAAGTACTATTAAAGTATATTATTAATTATCTGCTAGAATATTATAGGTATATTAGTAAGTCTAAATAGCATTACTAAGTACTTAAAGAGTCTAAATTTAGTTCTAAATGCTATCTTCTATTTATCTCCTTTTTTAATGCAGATTAGGTTATAAGCTCCCTTAAGGTCTAGAGCAGTAAAGATCTATTTGCCTTACAGGCAGTCCTTAAGTTCTATAATAAGCAGAAGTAGGGTCTTATCCTTAATTATAAGGGCATTTAACCTCCTATAGTCTATAATAAGTTATAGTTTCCTATTTTTCTTTAAGATAAATATTACTAGAAATCCTGCTAATAAGTTAGATATCTTAATATTCCCTTTTACTAGTTCTATATCTAGGTATTCTCTTAAGGTAATAAGTTCCTTTTTATTAAGGTTATAGATTTTCTAGAATGGCAAGTTATCTGTTTTAAGCCATATTTTGTAGTCCTAGCGGCTATACTATAATACCTTTGTTTTAAGTTCCTCTTTAAATAGTTTCTTATAGATATAGTATTCTTTTAGAATATTCTTAAGTCTGTTTTATTATTCCTTTTTCTTGAGTTCTTTCTAATATTTTAATTATTTATTTAGGTTATATAGTTAATATCTAATAAGGCCTAGGGCTTATTGATTTCGTTATTTCCTGCCTTTTATATACTTATATTATGCTCTTATTAGAGTTAGCAGATTCTTTATTCTGCGCGTCCCCATGCTATTATCTTTAGTTAGGGTTTAAGATCTCTCGTTATTTATTATAATCATTTTATTATTGCTATCCAAGTCATTGCGAAAAGTAACTTAGCCAGTCGGCCAGTCAATATATAGGTTTATTTGTTTAAGCTAAGGCATACTAAGGATAATATCTATATCTAGTAATAAGGGAATAATATCTAGGTCTATTCCTTGATTTTTCCCTTAGATAAGGACCTTAAGGTAATTAATCTCTTAATCTACTATTCTGTTATTATAGTTAAAAGGTTGTCCCTCTGCGCTAATAACTAGGTATAGGACTTGCTTTTTTCTCTATAGTAATTCAAGCTCTATAACTAGGTCTAGATTAATAAAGTTATATTTGGCTCTGCAATTAATCTAAGTATTTAGCTATCTCCTCTTAATCTGAACTTTTAGTACTAGGCTATTAGGCTTGCTATCTTGTATAGCTCTTAGAGCACTTGTTAGTCTAAGTTATTCTTATCCTTATGCTTTGCGTATCTGTGGCTCTGTTATAGATAGCGTTTCTCGTTTCCCGATATATCTTAGTAAATTCATTTGCAGTTGCTATTATAGTATCCTTCTCTATTAGTATAATTATTCTTAAATTCTCTATTATATAGTAGTTACTGGAGGTGTTCTTTTAGTTCTGTATCTTGCTTATCCGGTGTGATTCCTTATCTGGGTTATTTGTTATTAATTATGTCTTCTGTAATCGTGATCTTATTAAGTCGTTGGAGACCTATAGGGTTGCTGCATAGGTGGAGTCTATTATCTTCCTACTGGCATACTAGCTCTTCTGTGGTTTCTAAACTGGTATTATTAACTAATGGTTCCTTTATTAAGTAGTTATATTGTTTATTATTAATCCGTTCTTAATACTCTTTTTCCTATTTTTAATGTTTTTTCTTTATTTTATTAACTTCTTCTTAGTTAAATGCTTCTTTAAGGTAATTAAACTTTCCTTTAGTAATTGCCTGGAATTCTTTTTTAGCATCTTTAATAAGTTTTTATAATTATTAAATCCCCTTATAGAGTCGATTTACTTTATAGGTCTATTAATAGTAGGCTATATTGAATTATAGTTCTACTACTCCTAGGTTTTTATACTACATATATACTAGGTACCTCTTTATTTCCTTCCTTAAGTAGGGTTTGTTGTTAGGTGTGCTAGGGATGGTTGCTAGAAAGCAATTATTATTGAGTTTTTCTTGCTTATATGTTTTATACTAATAGTATTTATAAAATAGCTATAATATCTCTTTATATTATTTATTTATTAGAAATATTTAAATATTATCTTATTTATTAAATCATTCCTCCTTATATAGTGGGTTTATAGCGTTATTAGTGTAATATACTCTGATATTTAAGAGTTTAATTATATCAGTATTTCTATATTCTCTAGCTCCTTATATATACCTATCTTCTAGTAATATCTATATCCTATTTCCTACTTTATTAAATAGTGGCTTATAGGGTTATTTTTATTTTTATTTAAGTTATTTATCTTCCTTATAGAGGTATTATGCAGTTACTTATGCTACTCCTCCTCTATGTCCTATATTTCAGGAGTATTAATAGTAATAGTTACAGATTTTATTTCCTGCTTCTCGTTCCTTATTAAAGGCTATTTCTTTTTTTTAGAGCTTGTTTATTATTAACGTGTATGATAAGCGAGTGAGCCAGACAAGCGAGTGAGCCACATATCTTAACTTTCTAAATGAAATTCGCAATAAAAACTCTACAACCTATCTAATCAATTAAAATTAATCGCTATACTATTCCCTATTGACTTTAATTGCCTCCTGACAGGTCCTTGCATTATGCCCGGTCTTTCTGCAAATACTACACTGCCGGACCTTTGCTCCTTATGACCTTCCGCAACCACCTCTCGAGGCTTTAGCTATTACCTGCGCATCAATATCTATCTAATCAATTGCTTGTAATGCTTCCCCTATAGTTAAAGGCCCTTCTTTTTATACCCTAGTCCTTTTTCCCCTCCGGCGTCGCCCTACTATCTTATTTTGTTATTCAAGTTGTTGATTCCTATTATATAGTAAGACCATCTTATCTATAAGAATAGTTATTGCCTTCTCAAAATGCTTTACGGCTTTAATTATTGACTCAGGGGAGCTGCTCTTATGATTTCTGATCCTTCCTTGCAGATACTTGGAGTGCGATTGGGCCCCTAGTACTGTCTTTGGGGTCCTTGCAGTCCAAGGGGTCGATGGTATTGTGACCTCTACGGGAGGCGTTGGAGTCCGTAGCTGCACATCAAGCTTCGAGATGACATTTTCTGGGTTAAGGGGAGCAAGTCCAGCTCCTCTAAAACCTCCCTTAATATTGCTTTCTATAATAGCAGCTTAGTGGGCGACATGAAAGGCAGGAAAGAACTCGGTCTTGGTAATATGGGTTATAAAGCATCTGATCAGATGCTCTATTTCTCGACTATATGCCTTTTTCAGCGGCCCAAAGCACCCTATGTCAAGAGGCTGAAGTAGATGAGAGGCATGAGCAGGCATACAGAGCGTAATAATCTTGTTCTCCTTGCAATATTCCTCGAATTCGACAGAGTGGTGACTTTCATGACCATCAAGGATCAAGAGGCGATAGCGACTGTTCGTTCGCTTAGCTATAGCCTGATCAAAATGCTTTAGCCACTCAAGGCCCAGCTTATTATCAGTCCATCCTTTCTCACTCAATGCAATAACCCAATCGCCAGGAAGGTTGCATTCTTGGTACTAATTGGCGAGGTGATCCTTACCTGCGCTAATGATAAACGGCGGGATCGATTGGCCTTCTGCATTAATCCCCTTAATTATAGTAATCCATTTGCGGTTTCTAGGCTATACTTGCTTTAGTCTTCCTTGCCTATAGGAGCTTATAACGACTGTTCCGGGCTTAATTACGCCCATCATAAAGACAGTCTTATTAAAGTTCCAGATATCATCTAATCAGATACCATATTTTGCAATTATATTCTCTACAAGCCGAAACCAGCTACGAATAATAGTCGGATCTTCGCATTTAGCTCTCTGATAGTTATATCTCCGAAATTGACATGTCTTTAGCTCTGGTTATCGCTTAATGAAGTTATAAGCCCAGCGCTTGCTAACAGGTGGTATATCGCGGTTGGCATATAGAGAATTCGCGATATCTTCTATATACGATAGTCGCGAGGGAAATCCTCGCGAATCTAGGTCTAAAATGAATTGGATTATTATCTGCTCTTCCTGATCAGATAGTTTCCGTGACTTTGTGGGAGTATTACGCTTTAAAAGAATGCCATGCTGGCGGCGACCTAAGGTACTACGGTTGACATCGTAGATATTTGCCGCCCGTCGGACTGTAAGTTTAGGGTTATCTTGAAGGGCCTGAAGGGCAAGAAGGATTCTAGCTTCATTTGAGGACTGTGGCATATTTGTTGGTTGAGATATAGCTGATTGAATTATAATGTTGTAAGGTGAGGGATTTTTGGCTCACTTGCTTGTCTGGCTCACTCGCTTATCATACACGTTATGGTTTTTATAGGGATATTATCTATCTTGCTAGTAGACTTGGCTTTTTTATTTATATTAGGGGTAGTTGCCGTTCTTTATTATATTATTCCTAGGACTTCTAGTTATTATTATTTATTGCCTTTTTTATTATCCTTCTTTTATTATCTTCTTTCCCTTTATTTCTATTAGAAGTATTCCTTTTATTCTAGGTCTTTTATCTTTCTGTAGTAGTAGTTATTATTAATTTCGTTTCTATAAAGTCTTTATCGTTCTTGCTCTTCTTCTAAAAGCAGTTCTCCTTTCTTTCTTCCCGTAATTTCGGATAGTAGCTCTATAAAAGTTAACTTATAATATAGGACTATATTATATCCGCTTTAGGTTATTCCTAATACTTTAGTTAGTCCTAGGGGTTACTTACCTTAATTTAGGTCTTTAAATCTTTATAATTCTAGGCAATTGCATGCAATATATCTATACTTATTGCAGTTATAGTATTTAACTTTAAACATATCTCGTTATTAATTATTATTATTACCTAGTTAAGTAGCTCTAAGTACCATAGGTCCTGGTTATATACTATATATAGTATTATTTAACTGGTTACCTTATTATTATCCTTAGTTTCGAGAGTTACCTTAATTATTATTATATCTCTGGCTAGGGTAATATAGGTTAAAGTCGCTTCCTTTTCGTTAATAGGCAGCTTTCTCTCTTTTATATTTATACTATCTTTTATTAATCTTAATTACTATAGTAATATATATAATTAGGTTATTAGGCCTATTGGCTAGGTATAGTTTATCCTTAATATCTTCTTTTAGACTTTAGTAGTAAATTTCTATAAGAGACTTATTATCTTACTAAGTTTTAGCGGCAAGTTATCTAAACTTGGCTAAGTATACGGCGTATGATTTATACTGCTTAAGTACTAGTAGTTCTGCTGCGGCTTATTGTTCTTTATTAACTACTTTAAAATTATCCTTAAGTGCTTATTTAAAGTTTTCTTAATTTCTAAAGATGTTTTAGGTATCCTAATCTTATAGGTTTTCTTCGTTTTTAAGGTAGTCCCTTATAATAGGTTTAAACCAATCTTTAGTATCTCCTTAAATTAGTAATACAGTGAACAGCAGCTTCTTAGTAGCGGTATCCAGTTTGTTAGGGAATAGGCGGAAATATCCTTTTATTTAGGTAAGGAATAGGATTATATTAGCTGCCTATCCCTTAAAAGGTTCCGGCTTAGGCGGCTTAAGTGCCTCTTTAAGGTCGCGTCCTCGCGATTTGTTAGCGTTATTATTAGCTGGCGCAGCGCTCTGCTGCTTATTGACTTATATCTGCAGGTTATAGATAGTAGTGCATAACTGCTAGACTTCAGCTATCAGTTTAGCCGTGCTAGGGGGTGCTCTGGTATAATGAGGTGCTAGGCCGGTATTACTAGATATTTTAATAGTATAATATTACTTAGTTATTTAATGCAGTATATTTTAAATAAGAGCTATTAATATATAATAGAATAGGTTTTAAATAGGTAAACTAGTCTATACTAGGTTTAATGTTTATAAAGTTATAAGGCGTTATATTAAGCAGTTTATAAAGTATTATATCTCTTAATAGTAAATAGAGCAGGTTAGGTATATTTAGGTAAAGAAGTCTTATTAATAGCTAGTAAGCTAAGTTCTATAAAAGTGCTAATAAATATGATCTATATACTAAGGGTGGCCTTATAGCTTAGTAGAGAATGTAAGTGATCTAAGGGTTAGATTTACGGGGATTAGTTATGATCTATGGTAATCTAGTCTTAGAGCATCGTGATCTAAGTGATCCAAGGGAAGAGGATTGTTACTAGGAGAAGTGATCCTACGGTAATTGGTGAAAATTATAGGGGCCACGTGACATAGATGCGGGGGTTGTAACATAATACCTTTAAGTATAGCTACTAAGAGGTGTTTTTATATACTTCTATCTGCCTTTTAGGCTTTAAGAACCTCCCTGGCAGTATTTCTTATAATTTTAATATCTTACTAATATTTACAGTTATAATTATAGTAAATAATTCTAGGTAAAGGCAATCTTTAAGGCTTTTCTCTAGCCTCTATAAGAAACTTACCTATTACCTTAATAAATAAATAAAGTATTAGAGAATAATAGCTATTAAATCTATAGCTTATAAAATATAATACTAATATATTTTTAGTAAGATAAGTAAAGTTATTAATTACTATAATAGGTAAGTTTAGTTTATATTATACCTATTTAAAAGCAAGTTAGGAGGCAATATTATATATCTTATTAAATATATACTAGATTAATAATGGCCTAAAAGCTAGCATTAGCACTCTATAAGTAATGCCCTAGTTCTCTTCTCTAAGTCTGGCCTGCCTTTCTATTAAGGGTATGCTCTGTTACTATTACCGAAAACACTTATAGTAAAAGGCCCATCGTGAACTCCATCTCGAATTTCCTATTAAATTATAAGCCTTAGTGCCTCCTTAAGAGCATACTATAACCTATAGTAAGTGCTAAGTTAATATATTTCTTAAACCGCTTCTTATTATATATCTTATTAACTAAGGCTTATATAAATATAATTATAATAGATTGGCTAAGGAATTTTAGTTAATAAATCTCGCCTTGTAATAAATTATTAGTTAATTATAGTGGCCCCTTAATCGCAAGATAATGCTTACCATACTGTTTAGCAAGCAATACCATAGAACCCAAGTATTACAATCCTCGCGGTTACGTCACGTAGAACCTATAAATTTCCCCCAATTAATTAACAACTTATGCTTTCTCCTTATTTCTATTATAAGCTGCTTAATAGGACTTATAATTAGACTTATAACTTATATATAAATACCGACTTACTATAGTAAGTTACTATAAGTATATAAAACATATTTATTAGCACTTTTATAAATTCTAGCTTACTAGCTATTAATATAACTTCTTTATATTAATTAAGCCTAATATATATTAAATTTACTATTAAGAGATATAATACTTTAATAATACTTAATTTATGCCTTATATAATTTACTAATAATAAACCTAATATAGCTTAAGTTTAATATAGTTAAACCTAACTATTATATATTAATAGCTCTTATTTAGACTATACTATATAAACGCTAAGTAATATAAATATAATAGCTATACTAGTTACTCCTATCTAGCAGAATGCTACTACTAACATTACCCTAACTCTAGTTAATAATAATCTACTTACTAACCAGGATATAAGAAAGAATAATAATAACTTATCTAAAAGCAGTAATAACTCTAACATTATCTAACTCTAATAGCAGATTACTAATATAACTATTAAAATAGCAGAGCTTTACTAAATACTTACTAAAGCAATAAACCTCTAAGCCTAGCAGGCTAATAATAATTAAAATAGACTTTAGGAAATATATAACCTTACTAATACTATTATTTATAATAAAGATACTAAAGAAATCCTTAAGCCTAACCTGCCTAAGATATTTAATAAAACTTTAAGTAAACTCTTTATATTCCTTACTTAGTATTAAGCCTTTATATCCTACTATTTAACTTAGTTTATAGAGGAAGTAAATAAAACTAGGTATATATTAAGATACCTTAAGGGCACTGCTATATAATAGTTCTAGCCACTTCTTAAAGACTAAATTACTAAAGGAGACCTAAAAGCCCTTAAACCCTAAACCTATATATTATATACTAACTACCTAGCTTTTAAAAAAGCCCTATAATAAGCATTTAAAACTATTAATAAGAAAGAATAAGCTAAAAGAAAAATTAAAATACTTAAATAAACTTAATTTATATCTAAGCTTAAAGTAAAATTCCTTTAATTAGTATTTAAACTACCTTAAGATTAAGATATACTTATATTATTCTTCTTTAATATACTTAAGGAACTAGTATAAGCCGAACTATATAAGGAAGATAGACCTAAAACCTTAATAAACTATATTAACTAAGCAGTTAGAATTAATAACTAGCAATTTGCCTAGAGAACCTAAAACTCTTATTATAATAAATAATAAAATAATAAACCTTATTATAATACTAACTAAAAACAGAAATGCAATAATAATACATCTTATAGCACTAAAGCAGGACTAATAGAAATTAAAATAGTTAAATAAGATAAATCTAAACTTACTTACTAAAACTATAATAAGAAAGGATATAAGGAATTAAAATATAAAAACCTTATTAAAACTAATTAGAAATATAAACTAATACCTAAAGGAAAGAAATATATTAATACTATAAGGAAAAATAATAAACCCTAAATAGCAATTAAAATAGTTAATATAACTAAAAAGGATAAATATAATATATTTAGTATTAACTTTACTATAGCTTTAAGACTATTAGAAATATATAACCTATTCCTTAATAAGGATAAAACTCTTAAAAAATATTATCCTAACCTAGCACTAAAAGAATAACCTATCTTAAGATATAAAATATTAATATTAATAAGAAAAAGAGAAATTAAAGAAGAAACCCTTAAATAGAAAAGACTTAAATATGCTAAAGATATAAAAAACCCTAAATACTAAAGAAAATAAAATAAATAATAAAAGGGTTATAAAAATAAGTAAAGTATTTAATAAAAAGAAAACTTAAAACTAAGAATTAAATAATAAAAACTAATACCTATATAAAAAAAACAAAATAGCAAATATAATAAGGTTATAGTAATAGTTAGAAAAGGAAAGGAAGTTAACTCTAACCTAAATAATAAACTAAGTACTAAAGAATTTAACTAAAGCATTAACTAAGCATTAATATAAACCTTTAATAAATTAGAAGTACCTTTTAAAATCTAAAATAAAATAATTACCTATAAACCCTACTTAATAGTAAATAATATTCCTATTAAAATTACTTTAAGATAACCTAATAAATACTATAAAGACCTAAGCTATACTAAAGTAATTAGGATATAAAAAGAACTTAATATTAAGAAAATTAAATATAAAGAGGAATAAATAGTTTAAAATACTAGAATTATACTTTAATATAATAAACTTAGAAATTATTTCTAAAATAATAAATACTAAAAATATATAGAACTTACTAAAGAAAAAGCAATTATAAAATAAGATAATAATATCTATATCTAAGCCTATATAAAGGAGGTAATAAAAGATCCTATAACTCTAGAAAAACGCATTTAACTAGAAAAAGAACTATAAAGGTACCTATATTATCTAAACTATAAGTAGATATTATAGGTATTATATATATAATACTACTATTTATAATACTAGTAAGATAAAGTAATAAATAATTACTTCCTGGTTTAAGTTAAGGAATATTAAGAATAAAAACCATACTTAATTATTAATATAATAAGATATTAAGTAATATAAAGGTATAAAGGATTTTATATAGCTAGGCTAAAAGCTTATATAAAGATATAAAAGAGAGCCTTAATATATATCTAAAACTCTAAACATATTATAGAATAGAGATAATAAGTATAATATAAAGTTAACCTAAAAGAAGATAATACTATTAATAAAGGTATTACTAAAGTTTATTAAGATATAGCCTAATAGGAGGAAAAACTTTTTAAAGAAGAATCCTTAGGAGATATCTTTAAATATTTCGAAAAAGAATAACTCTAATACTTACTTATAATAGTAAAAAGGGAGAAAAGAAGACCCCTTACTAACTAAAAGGAAAAGATATTACCTTAGACTATAAAATAGGGAAAATAGCCTATAAAGAATACCTAGTAACTATTAATATTAATAAATACCTAAATAACCTAGATTATATTTATAGCAAATATAATATAGATTACCTAAGTAAGTAAGGAAAAGATCTATACTATCTATAAAAAAGCAATAGATAAGCAAAGAGCTAGAGGAGCTAGAACTCTTAAGAAAAGCTCTATAAATAATAATAAAATAAAGTTAAAAAACCTATTTATAACTAAAAGTATAAATTAAAGGCAAGTAGCTTAATATACTTATAAATAGTAAAGCAGATATAAATATTATTTCCCCTAATATAGTAAATAAACTTTAAATACTATAAAGATATAAAAAGAAAAGAAAAATTTATACTATTATAAATAAAAAAGGAACTAATTATAAATATAAAAACAGAAAAATTACTAAAGAGATTAATTACCTTAAGGTCTTTATAAATAGAAAAAACTAAAGAATTAACTTTAATATTATCCTAATAAATAGTTTTAACTTAATACTTAAATACTTATAGCTATAATACTATAATCCCTATATTAACTAAAGAACTAGCTAGATAAACTATAAAGATTATCCTTTAGATAATAAGTTAAATAACTTAAAAAATAATAATATAAGATCTTAAACTTTAATTAAAGAGGATAGTAAAGCCTGGTATAAAGAATATTTACTTATTCTAAAAGGAATATAATATATATATAAAAAAGGCAGAAGAAAACGCATTAAAAGAATAGTAGTAATCCTTAAAGGATAATTTAGATAATTAAATTAAGATATTAAATAAATAAAACAGATTACCTTAAAGGAATTTAATAACTAACTTAAAAACATACTATTAGAGTATTATACTTATAAGAAATTATTTTAGGAGGAATTAGATACTAAGTTACCTTAATATATAGACTATAATATTAAAATTATACTAAAAGATAAAAAGGACCTAAATTTCTTCCTTATTTATAACCTATTTAGAGATAAGCTTAATATACTTAAAGAATAAATAAATAATATATTATAAAAAGGATATATTTAACTATTAAAATCTTTAGCTAGATATCTAGTTATATTTATACTAAAGCCTAATATAAATAAATTATAACTTATAGTAAATTATAAATAACTTAATAAGATTATAAAGAAGGACTAAATACCCTTATCCCTTATTACTAAACTTAAAGACTGCCTATTTAGCAAAAAGGTTTTTATAGCTCTTAACCTTAAATCTGCCTATAACCTTATTTAAATTAAAAAAGGTAATAAATAGAAAATAGCCTTTAAAATAAAATATAGATTATTTAAATATTTAATTATACCTTTTAAATTAACTAACACACCTACAGTATTTTAATATATAATTATAAATATACTTTAAGAATACCTTAATATCTTTATAATATACTACCTAAATAATATCCTTATCTTCTCTAATATAGAAAAAGAGCATAAAGAATATATTTATAAGGTTTTAAAAGCACTATAAGACACTAATATACTTATTAAACTAATAAAAAGTTACTTCTATTAGTCTTAAGTAACCTACCTAAAATATAAAATCTTATATAATAAAATTAAAATAAATAAATAAAAAATTACTATAATTACTAAGTAAAAGACCCCTATATTAGTAAAGGAAACATAATCCTTCTTAGGATTTATAAACTACTATTAATAATTTATTAAAAGCTTTAGCAAAATCACTATCCCTCTTACTAAAATTACTAAAAAAGACAAACAATTCTAATAAAACAACTAAGCACAATAAGCTTTTAAGCAACTTAAAGAAGCTATTACTAGCAAACCTATTCTAGCAATATTTAACCTAGACTAGTAAATTAAACTTAAAACTAATACTTCTAACTTTACCTTAGGCAGATAAATAAGATAATAAGATAATAATAATATACTATACCCTATTACTTTCTACTCTTATAAGATATATAAAGTAGAACTTAACTACCTTATTTATAATAAAGAATTCCTAGCTATTATTAATTACTTTAAAGAATTTAAATACTACCTTAAAGAAAGTAAATACCTAATAAAAGTATTTACTAACTATAAGAATATAGCTTACTTTATAATAATATAAAAGCTAAATTAATAATAATTAAGATATATTAAATACCTATATAAATTTAATTTTATAATTGCATATTATAAGGGTATAAATAATAGATATATAGATGCTATTAGCAGATAGCCTAATCTTAATATAGGAATTATTAAAACTAAAAAACAACTCTTAGAGATTAACTTAAAAGGAAAATATTAGTTTACTTAACTAGTTAAGATAATTACAAAAACAGCTAAAACTATTACCTAAATATAGAAAAGCATAAAATTTAAAGAATAGCTAAAAGAAGCTAAAGCCAGAAAACCTTATAACTTATAAGAAATAACTTTTAGCAATCTATATATATAATTTATTCTAGACAAGTTTAAGGAAGAATTAGTACAGGATATATATAAATATCCCCTATATAGCCATTAAGGCATTATAAAAATACTAAAAAAAATACAAGAAAAATATAATATAAACAAAATAAAAGGAATAGTAAAAAAGGTTATCTAATAATGCAATCTCTGCCTAAGAATAAAAGCTTAGAGATATAAACCTTATAAATAATTATAACTACTTTTAATAATATAATAACCTTAGGATTTAATTATAATAGACTTTATTATAAAATTACCCTTATTAGAAGAACCCTTAACTAGAATCTTCTATAATAGTATTATAGTTATTATAAATTAACTTATAAAATTTTCCTATTATTTACCCTATAGAGAAGTAATAAATATAAAAGAACTTTCCTATATTTTTTACTAATATATTATTAGTATATATAAGTTACTAATAGAAATTCTTTTTAATAAAGGACTTATATTTATATTAAACTTTTAGCAATTACTTATAGCATAACTTAAACTAAATTACAGACTTATAACTACATTCTAACTGCAAGTTAATAGATAAACTAAATAAATAAATTAAGTACTTAAATAATATCTATAATATTATATTAATTATAAATAAAACAATTAGGTTAAGAAGCTACTAATAGCCCAACTTGCCTATAATACTGCATATAATAAAAGCACCAAGCTTATACTAGCTTATATTAATTTTAGATTTATACTAAATATATATTATAATATATAATAAGAAAAATTAGTTAATCTAGCCGCTATACTTAAAAATAATAACCTTAAAAATCTATATAAATAAATAAAAATAAAACTCAAATTTATTAAAAAATACATAAAAAACTACTATAACCTAAAATAGTTAAAGGGACTAACCTTTTTAAAGGGAGATATAGTTTACCTAGCTATAAAAAACATTAAAATAAATTAACTAACTTATAAATTAAACTATAAATTTATTAGACCTTATAAGGTATTACAGAAAATTTTAGAAAATAATTATAAATTAGACCTATTATTAAAGGTTAAGCTCTATCTAATCTTTTATATTTTATTTCTTAAATTAGCAGTAAATACTATATAAATCAAAACAGACAACAAACCACAATAAATCACAGGACTAAAAGCCTATAAAGTAAAAGTAATTAAGAAAATAAATATAATTAATAAATAAAGAATATATCTAATTAAATAGAAAAATTACCTAAAAAACAAAAATATATAAAAACCTCTAAAACATCTCGCTAATACCTAACAACTCCTAAAGAATTTTTACTAGTAATACTAATAGAAAAAATCTCACCTTAGTTAATAATATTAAAAGCGCCTACTAATTAAGCCTTAATAGCAGCAAATAACTTAGCATTATCTACTACTTTTAAGTTATTTATAGTTTTAATATTATAATAAAGTATCTCTTTACTATACTCTTATAGCTGCCTCTTTTAATAATAAAGATATATTAAATAACTTAATTATTTATTTACTTACTATTATAAGTTTATTAATTTAGTCTTAGCTAACTCCTCTTTACGCTTTAATTAATGCTTCTTAGCAGCAAAACAATTAGCTATAATAAATTAATAATAGAAATCGCATATTAAAAAAAAAAAAAATTTATAAACCTTTAAGAATAATAATACCCTTACTATTATACTTATAACTATAATAAGTGTATTATATATAGTGCTTATAACCCTCCTTAGCCTAATACTTTAAGTTTTAAGGTTTATAATAACTATAAGGCATAATAAGAAAACTAGTATTTTTAATTAAAATTGCTTATACTTTTTAATTATAAGTAGCTTTTAACTTTAATATCTTATTAGTATAATATTAAGAGGATAATTATAGGTTTAAGTTAAACCTACTAAAAGAAGGATAATTAAAATAAGAGTTATATAGGTCTTAAGGATAAGACCTAATAGAGAGGAGATATTATATTATAATCCTTATAGTTATATTATATAGAACTTATAAATTTCCCCTAATTAATTAATAACTTATACTTTCTCCTTATTTCTATTATAAGCTACTTAATAAGACTTATAATTAGACTTATAACTTACTATAGTAAGTTATTATAAGTATATAAAATATATTTATTAGCACTTTTATAGATTCTAGCTTACTAGCTATTAATATAACTTCTTTATATTAATTAAGCCTAATATATATTAAATCTATTATTAAGAGATATAATACTTTAATAACGCTTAGTTTATGCCCTATGCAATCTGCCAATAATAAACCCAGCACGGCTTAAGTTTAACACAGTTGGACCCAACCGTCACACCAAGGGGAATTCGGTGTCGATTGATGTAATGTTACCTAGCAAAGGCAAGCCCGAAGGGAATGGGATCTCAACTGTCCCCGCCATATTACTTTAATGCTTAGTTCGCCGTAGTTCAGTCTACGGCCTCTGTGTCAGAATACATAAAAGAAGAAGGATTTTTGACGCAATTTTGTATGCTCCACGACATGGGACCATGAGGGTCAAAGTTTTGCAGGTGCCTCGGCTCATGACGAATGCATTGGCCAGGGCAGTTCTACTCTCCATGACCTAACACGAAATGTTAGGGTCTTGTCAATTTTGTTGGGACGTGATGTCTTCACCCACAGACCGATGATAGTATATGAGCTCGAAGAAAGGCCCCTGAATTCGGCCAAAATGTTGAGTCAGTACCCCGGTGAGACCCACTTAGTCCCGGAGTGCCGAGGTGCAGTGGTGATCATCGTACTTAGCTGGAAGCATTATCTCAACAACATGAAGTCTGGGACTTGGCGAGATAAGATTCCATTGTATCCCTCTACGTTGTCGCTGAATTACTTCTTCGGGGATGGGAAGTTTCTTCTGAGTTAACGACAAAGTTACAGTCACCAATAGCATCATAACGAGCACCATGACCCGCACCTAGAAAGAATTTCCGAAGGAGTCATCGGGTATGAATTTGGCGAATGGTGTCCAAAACGCCGATAACATCCCCGTCGATGCGAAATCATAGTCCTCGGAGTCATTAAGCCACTGCGTAGTCTTAATTCCCTGCGTTTTTGGTGAAACTGTTAGGTCTCGTGAAATGACCTTAGCTTCTCGAAGCCTTTTCTCGATAATGGTCCTAGCGCGGTCAAATAACTTATACGCCGCATCGGCAGAGACCTAAGACTTTCGCATCTTATTTAGAGCTAGCAGGCAGAGCCCCAAGTTATTCTTTGCCAGTTAGATAGATGATAAGTTCGATGATATCATTTCAAGCAGGTGGACTAGGATTGGCAAGCCAATGGTGTGTATGTAAATAAACTGTTATTGGGATAGTGCCTAGAGGTGTCTGGGTATGCACGCAATCGTGTGGGAGAACTTTATCAGATCTTCCGCTATTATATAATTAACGGCGTATGTTGCATAAGCAGCTGCAGTCTGAAGCTTATTATTTGCAAATATTTTCTAAGAATCCTTCTCCTCTGCAGGAACTCTATGCGGTGTTTTGTGGAAGAATGGCCGATAAAGAGCTATGATAACTGCCCTGCAATTGTTTAGCCTATGGCTTTTTGCAATCCCCTAAAACCTACTAAGCATGAAGCCGAAATTGACATAAATGAGATGTTAGCACTGGACTCTGGTCATTGCATTTGCTACTTGGTCCCGTACTGATTGTGCTTTTCTGCGTGACTCCCTGGATCTGGCGTCTACAAAGTGTCTTGGAGGCACTGTCTCAACCAGTAGCCTCTCTCAAGCTATGGGCAATCGTCACGCCAGCGTGAACGTTTTCGGCTGTAGGGTAGGTAGAACCGTTCCAGCTCTCACCCACACTGATTTAGGCTGATTTGTGTGGTGTTTTGTGAAAAATGCGTCTCTGCGCCAACTTTTCGTACCCTGCATATACTGGTGTGATTACTAAAGGCATATGTAGCGGCGAGTGACCTATGGCAGTCTTGTGCCACTTAAAGAGACTACCCCGAATGGCAGTTTGGCCCAAATTACTACCGGCCTTATAGTTAGGCTTAAGTTTAAATATATCCTTATTTTATATTCCTTTTTATAATATTATAAAATTATAAGAAAATAATTATTATATATTAATAAATAATAAATAATAATTAATATAATAAGTTAATTTAATAATCTTAAATTATTAAGTATAGCGTTTTAATATTAAGAAAGATGTATCTCTTATTAAATATATTATAGGCTAACGTACACGATAAGCTTGCCGATCAGACAAGCATACCGATCAGTTCCACTTTTCACCTTAAAGACAACTTTTTAAATAATTCTAAAAAATCCAAATTAAGCTTAAAATAACTAAAACTTTATTAATAGATACATAAGTCTTAAAATAAGCTTTATTTATTTTCTTTAGATTTTTTAAAAAATTCTATATAGCTATAAACCTTAAAGTATATTTACACTGTAAAATACACTGTATTTTAAGGTTTTCTATATAAAATAAAATAATTAAAATTCTTTTAAAAATCCTTCTTTATATAAATAACTATACCATTTTGAAAAATATTTTTTATAGATTTTTAGCTTTTTTATTTAAGGTTTAAAATACTATAGGGTAAGCTACTTTTAGCTGTACAGTATACTGATCGGCATGCTTGTCTGATCGGCAAGCTTATCGTGTACGTTAAATATAATTAAATAATACTATAAGTAAGAATATTAAGAAGTAGTTTAAATATATTAATTTAAATAAAAAGCATAGTAATTAAGACTTTTAGGATATATTAAGGCAGGTAAAAAAAGCTATTAATAAGTATAACTATAAGATAATATATCCTAAGGAGGAAACAGGTCTATTAAAGATATAAAAAGCTATAAAGGAACTAAGAGGCCACGCGCTGGCTCGATTTAATCCTAAACTGGTGTTTCCCAACATTAAAGAGATTATGGCTATAAGAGACCAGGCTGTAAAGAATATACTAAAGCTCATAAACGCGCAGCTCCTAAATTATATTAAAAAAAGCAAAAAAGTCATCTAACAGATAAAGAGCAGTTTTTCTCTAAGTTTACCAAAGTAAATTAAATTTAAAGCTATTTTCATGGTGCAACAATTAAATGTTGCCGACCATGCATTTCGGATATGATACTACGATGGGTGTGCGGACTCGGGGGTGTACCATGTGATGGTTAATTACGTTAGAGAGTGACAGCATTGAGAATTAAAAAAGTATCGGTGGCGGCGTATAAAATCCTATCCCGCTCTTTATTTCATGACGTGAGACTGGCATGATCTCGATCTGACCGACGTCCCCATCACCTTTCCCTCTCCTTCCCATTCGCCGATCGCTCGCTCCTCATGACCAAGCCCGCATATCGTATTCCACCTTAATAGAAGACTCAAACCACGGCCTGCGGACCGTCGCCCAGCCCGTTAATATCGATTCTATACATGTTGCAGAAGAGGAAAAAAGGGACTGTGCGCAGACGGGATGAAGTGGAGGAGGCAGAGTGGGAGACTAACAAAGCAAGCTGCTCTTCGTGGCTTACCTGATGCCCCTCCGCGGAACCTAGAAGAAAACAGAGCGCCCTTTAACCCCCGAGATGGATGGAATACATCATTTGGCGGAGATCGTCCGAAGGGTGAAAGCACAAGGCTTGGGCTGAGCAAGTCGAACGGCAGTAGGGTGTCATCAGCTCGTGTTGAATGTGACGGTCCAACTTGATAGCTAGAAGAAAACGGCCTTTCAGTATATTATATTTAACTATATAAGGACCTCGATGTCCCGCCTAGAAATCGAACCAATTATTCATCACCACTCAAGCATATAAGAAGTCTACAACACACTCTCACTCAATCTTTCTTTCCCAACTCTTCTTTAACGAAATCCACCAACCATCATCATGAAGTTCGCCGCTACAATCATTGCTGTAATGGCCACCTTCGCTGATGCCGAGGCTGCTTCCAACGGCAACCTGGTTGGCTGCCAACCCGGAACCTACCGGTGCGCTGGCACCACCGGCTGGGAGGTGTGCAACACCCGCGCCGTGTTTGTTGTAAGTCATCCATTCAACACCCAAGAAACTTGACACATCAAACTGCCCCAAAAAGAGATATCTAACAAAACAACTCTACACAGAACGGCGGAACTTGCCCTCCCGATACCGTTTGCAAGTTTTTTAAACCTAGCAAGAGCCCCTACTGCGTCCCCCCCAAATTCGAATTCCCCTCGACGTAAAGTCATTCACTGGCCATCTTATACACGAGGGGGCTGCGAACTTTCATTCTTTCTCTGCAGCTTCCACTCTCACGGAGCCCTTTCTTCCAGGCAAGGATCCTTTTCTGCTTCTTTACCACTCGTTCACTCTAAGTTTTAATCCTCACTTTTGATAGTCATGTGGTAGATGCATTATGGAGCAGTTGATACGACGGAGGCAGGGAGAGGTTTTACGGGTACATGAGTTACGGTCCTTATTTACATTGTTTTACCATTTTATGAATCTCAAGGCTTAGGGATGCCACAATATTTAGATAGGTAGCATGAACAGACGTTGCAATCTACCGCTAATACCCCAGCAATCTTGGTCTCACATGGCAATGAGAATAGTGAAACTAACAGTAAGCTAACATATTCATTCTGATCGGCACTTGATTAAAAGAGCCCCTCTAAAGGTGGCTGTGTTCGACCAATAATCCCTGATAGCTTGACAGACATTTGAGGGAAGCCGTCACCACATGTAAGCAAGAGCACGGCTAAAAGAAGATGGTATGAAAGAGGCAGTAGAAGCCTATGGTTTGAACTCGTCTCTCCAGGAGTACGTTTATACCAGGTCCTAATCTAATCCATAGAGTTAAACAAAACGCCAACAATGACCCAGAGAAATGCAGTATGCCTAGTGATTAATCATCTAACATTCGCCCTTCCAGATCATGCTAACCCACTCAGACATCAGAGAGGTCAAAGGTCCGTCTCTGTATTGCTCAAAATCAGCGCCGCTGGAGGTGAAGCCAGCAAAGCTGAGAGCTAGAATGATCCATGGTTGTGTGAAATCAAACAACACAAAGAGTCAGTGTCCGGATCGCCCTTCTCATGAAAGGAAATCTTGCCTTGAACACAGTTGGGCTGATCACTCGGCAGTTTCCGTCTTCACCGAGATGGTCCTTGGTAGTATAGCCAGCTGTGAGAACAGATTTTTTCTCAATAGTTGGAGGCTCAAGACAAGATTGTTCGGTCTCTTCGGTGTCCTCAACAGCAACGGCTGGTTTAGGGAACAGTTGCTGAGGAAGATTCAAGAAACAGATGTCAAGATCATGCTCCTCAAAAATGATGCCACCACTGTTCAGAATATCAATGACCTTGGCAGCGGCCATATACAGTGCATCTTCGATTATCGGAACCCACTCAGAAAGCGATTAATGGTATAAATACTGCCACGAGTAAAAGGCCCCTTGAAGATATCGAATCGGATGCCACCAGTGTTTGTAATGGCAAGTCTAGGTTTATCCTCTCTGCCTTTGACGTATGATGATTTCCGGGAAACCCCATCAGTCACGGCAGGTAGGTATAGGCATATGGAATTTGTATGGTCTACATACATTACCTTTTTTTTTTTTTTTTGCGCAATGTTGACGTCGTATTCATGCTATAAAAGTGAATGACCCTGCCGTGCCCCCGAAGTTGTGGGGGTTTATAGAGGTAGGACGTCACTAAGATGCAATATGAAGCAGCTCACGTAAGATTTAAAAGCCATCCATTTATGTGAAGAAGTAACTTGACATTCACTGTTGGCTAAGGTTTCGTATTCATGTTGCATATATAAACGATGTTACGGTGGCTTAAAGATGGTTTAGGGAGCCAACAAATACGAATCACACTAGAATGGCTGCAAGGCCATTATACAATCATATTTCTCCTGACTCATATTTATACTCCCCTAAGGCGGTTTTGCATATTGGTTCAGACGCAGATGTTCTTAGTTACTATGAGAAGAGCTTACGCGCGTAACTTCCTGAGAAAAGACACAAGAGCATTCTAGACTGGTTTTAGCATGATGTAACTATAAGAACGACAGAAGGGAGGCGTAGAAAAGATGTTTGATGTTTGCTAAAACAAGCACTTTTTAGGTGGTTTTTTGCATTACTGAAACTTGAAAAGCCCCCTTCAACCTCCGCACACCACAGCTTTACAGATTAAATGGGTCCGACCAAATTACCTTCTCCTGTATTAATGCCCAAAACTCGCCGCGTTCGGCTTCCGGACTAATCACAGACTTTAGATTTCTACCCTGTTTAGGTGCTTATATAGTAATATTGAGGCTTGGGATGACGGGTTGTTCGGAGAAAAAAGGTTTTCTCTTTTTGAATACATTTCTCAAGCGCGACCCGGAGAATGCGGCGACCCGGCCAAGGTAGCGCTCTATAGTAATTTATATGGCAAGGTACAAAAGGCAGGGTTGCTGATATAACAGGCGACCCGTCCAGGGGCACTCATACCCGCACAACCGGCTGTGCGTTTAGTATCACGTGTTTTTCGCACAACCGGTTATGCGGATAAGGCTGAATAGCTAACTTTAGATTAAATGCATAACCATTATTCAATAATAACACCATTTTCAATCGAAATAGCCTATTAGAGGTATTTTTTATCTTTATAACTGCTTATTACTTTATATCTTATACTATTAATATACTATTTGGCCTTAATCTATTATAAATAACCTAGAGGTAATATAACCTTTTATCTTATAATATTATATAAGAATAGTTAGCTTAAGAATAGTTAGTTATTTATAATATTATAAATAAAAAGAAAGTTTCTTTATATTAGAGGGATTATTAATACTAATATATAGAAGGCCTCTTTACTATAATAGCAGTATAATTAACTTAATAGTATATAACCTCTTCTTTTTAACTTAAATTAATAAAGAGAGATACTATATATAAGATATTTATTATTATGCCTTTAGTTATATTATATAAATAATTCTTTTATTACTCTTAATTTATATAAGAAGTATTTAATATAATAGTAATTTAATTAGTAAATAAATATATAAATTAAGAGCTAAATTCTTTATTTTCTTTTCTTAATACTTTATTTTCCTTTAAGATATTAAATAATTTAATAATTTATAAGTCTTTAAGCTTATATAGTTTCTATCTCTTTAATAATAGCTCTTAATAATAATAATAATAATAACTTTAAGATCTTTAAGGATAATACTTAAACTATTCTTTATACTATTCCTTTAAACTAAAATAACTAATTTATCCTATAGCCTGCCCTTACTATAAATAACTTAAGGACTGGCTAAAGGGTATATAAGGCAGTTAGCTTCTTCCCCCCTATCCCTAGTCTTGTTCTTTATAGCTAAGAGAATCTAGAAGTATAACAGCCAATATATAACATATTTAATACTAATAGTTAGATAGCCTAAAATGCTCCCCTAGAAGCTAATATAAATATAAGTCTCTTAATACCAGTATAGCTATATATAGCATATAATACTAGCTTTATTCTTATTAAGGCTTTAGTAACTATAGTAATATAGAACTAGGGATATAGCATTAAGGGAAACTAGTATACTAGCTAGCTTTATAATGCAGTTAACTAATAGTTAGCTTAACTAGTCCCTAATACTATGCCTTTCTAGATAGCTTAAATACTATAATAGTAAGATATAATATATTAAGCAGGGCCTTTAATCCTTATTATAATATAGCCTATACCTATAGTTAAAATAACTATATATATACTAACTTTATAGATAGCCTAGTAAAATAGTATATATATTAATTTAGTTAATTTATAGGGGTATATTATATAGACTTAGATAGGCAGATAGTAAGGGGAATTAAGGATATTTAGGGTTACTTTCTTATATATATTTAGTAATATATATACTAATTTAAATCTCTTGCTATATTAATATTATCTACTTTATTAAAGTTATAATCTACTTAAAGAGAAATATATAATTCCTTTACTTAATATATTTATTTATATATATATAATTTAATTCTCTATATCTAACTTTATACTATCTTCTTACTTACTAATAATATTAAAATCTAGCAAATTAAGGTATTAAGATATATATTAATTAATTTAGCTTTTTTTTTTTAATTTAATAATATATATATTATCCTACTTAGGCATAAATAGCTAGTTATAAGTATAGGTATTTTAACTAAGATAATTAATTTATAAAGATTAATAATTTTATATACTTTAACTTTACTAACTCTTAATTATTATAAATACTATAAAATAAAAAGAGGTACTTTAATTATAAAGAGCTACTATTAAGTAATAATAATTATATTATTAAATTTATTAAAATTCGCTTTATTTATATATATCTCCTAATTAACTATTATCCTTTTATATTTTATTTAGCATTAGGCTGCTTAACTACTTAATTATCTTGCCAGGAGAATTAAATTGCCTCCTTACTATAGCTATAATAATATATAACTTACAGGTCCTTGCCAGGATATATAGCTAAGGCCTTCTGCTCCTAAAAGCTATATTTTTAGTTAATTAGTATTATTATTAGATTTATTATTATTATTAAGCTAGCTATATATCTCCTCTAATATCTAATTTCTTAATTTAAAGCTATTATAAAGCTTAATAAAGGGCCCTATTTACTCTAACCTCTAGCACTACTAATACCTAACTACATTATACTTTAAAGGCAGTCTAATAGCTTTTTTAAAAGTATAATTAGTAAGAGAGGTATTAAGGGGCTACTAGTTAAACCACGCCTTATAAGATTCCTTATACTTTATATATACTTAATATATAGGCTCTTAAAGGTAGTAGTAAGTTAGGGTTAGGGTTATCTATAGTATTAAGGCTATAATAATAATAAGAGATATAAACCTGCTTTATATATTTATAATTATAACTTCTTTTATAATAAAATCTTATTATAACGGTTGTGGCAAGCATTCCAGGGTAAGAGGTCTAAGCTTCGTTAGTAGGGGCCAGATAGATGTCTACGGTGACAAGGTATAAAAGGGTAATATCCCTTTAGGACTAAAGACTTTCCTTATGCTTTTTAAGAGGCTTCTTTAGACTTAATTCTTATTCTTTTTTTTTTCTTTATATTTAATACCATTAAACTAATTATTTAATTCTCTATCTTATAATAAAGACCCTATCTTAATTAAACCTAACTAGCAGTCTACACTTAGCTTGCAGTTAAGAAGTATTAGAAGATATTATTTTATACAGTCTTTTCTTTATTATTGCTCTTTACCTTTAAATTAGTCCCTAAAACCTAAAAAATCTACTTCATTAATACAGTCAGTCTCTAAAAGGACTTTAAAACAACCTAATTATTCGAAGAGGAGGCACTTCTATACTGCCTAAACTATAGATTGCAATAATTAAAGAAAAAGGAAATATACTAGATAAAGAACAGGCAAGAGGCCAAGATAAATAACAAAACCGCTTACAGAAGCAACAGGAGGCAATAGATCCCTTAATTACTAAGCCAAGAGCGGCAAAACTAAATAGCTTATATATACAAAGAGCAATATTAGAATTGCAAAGCCGGCATTATCTTATAATAATTCCCTATACTAGGGCAGCGCTAGAATCTGCTATATAAAGAAATCTAGCCTTAACCTAGCAGGAGAATGCCGAGATTGCATTATGCATTATAGACTATAATAGACCTAGCATAGCCTAGGATTAACTAAACTCAAAAACTAGCATTAGGGCGCTTACTAAGCTACTTAAGTATAGATTACTTAAAAAGGTTACTTCTATAATAACTAAACCTGCTAATACCTTAGTAAAATAATCCAAAATCTTATAGAATTAACTAATTAGTTAGATTTTAAAGACTTTAGTATAAGATATTCTTATATTTATTATATTCTAGACTATTATAAGGAACCTAGTAGTTATAATAACGGCCGGCATAATTATCCTAATAAAGATAGATAAAAGGGATACCTATGGCTCCCTGTAATCATTCCCCTATCTAGAAAAGACCCTACTAAAACACCTTATACTAATTAATTAATTAATACTTACTATAATAAGGTCTACTAATACTCCCTTATCCTCTAATAATATAAAGACTGCATTTACTAAGCCAGTAACCTAGTTAAACCGACCTTAGGAAGTAGTAATAGCCCTAGCTATAACAGCTAGCCAGCTCCAGGATCTTATTATAGCTATCCGTAAGCATAAGCCCTATACTATAGTTAACTAAATAACTCTATATATAGCTATCTTTAATAGTAAGGATATCTTAAAATATCTTTATCTCTTTAAATACTATATAGATAATACTAATATGCCTAAGGGGAAACGCGCCATAATGCTAGAGATATGCACTATTCTGACTCTTATAGAAGATATCCGTTAAGCCTATAAAGGGTATAACTAGGAGGAAGCTAAGAAAAACCTTAAGGAAATCTTTATTACTAAAGATAATACTACCTCTAACAGCCCTAAAGCCAGGCTTAAGAGGCTTAACTAGGAATGACTTCTTAAGGACTACCCTTAAATAATTAAATAGTTAACCTAATACTAGTTTAAGTTCAGAAAGCTAGATACTAACTACAAAGAGCAGACTACTTAGTTAGAAAACGTTCTTAATACTATCTACTAGGAAGTCCTAGATAAGGTTACCTTATAGCATAAAAAGACCTAGGATAAGATAAAAACAATGCCTTATAAGGATCTAACCTAAATAATTAGATTAACTGCTAATAATAAGATAGCTAAAGCCAAAAACCACTATTATCTTAAAGATATTAAGGATACCCTTAAGATCTAGAAACCCAAGCCTGCTAAAAACCCCTTTAAGGTTATCCTTAAGAAGGACTTAAAGCCAGCTAGAGAACTTAATATTAATAACCTTACTAATATAATATAAAAGCTATAGGTTAACTTAGTAAATACTATTAAGGATTTAATTAAGGATTATATAGAAATACTTAATGCTTAGATAGAGAAGAAGCTTATAAACTAAATAATATCTCTCCCTTAGTATTTAGGAATCTAGACTTACTTAATAGTTATTACTTTAACTAATTAGTTAGAAAAGGAGTTTAATATAAATATTAATACTTAGTATGCTAACTAGGGGTAGTAGTACTAATACTAATATTATACTAAGAGAGGCTATTTTCTAAAGACTTATTATAACTTAGAATATAATAAGAAGCATAACTTGGCTAACTATAATACTTTAAGCAGTATGGCTTAGATAGGTATTTAAGAAACCCCTATCCTGAGTACCCTTATTAATAGAGTTAGGAGTAACTTTAAGGTCAGAAGACTTATTTATGCCTAAATTAAGAGGTTTCCTAACTCTTACCTATACTATAATGCAGCAGCTATAAAAAAGCATAATAACAGAAGGATTAGTTAGAATATCTAAGGCAAGCTAGGAGAGCTTATTTAGGAATACCTAAACAAGAACCCTCTACATCTAAAGACATATACTCTACCCTATACCTACCTTAGTAGCAATATATGCCTTCTAATAGAAGTAATAAATAGAGCAAATAACTATACTTAATCTAAGGCTTATAAGATAGCCTAAATAAATCTCCTTATATTTAATATTAATAATAATAAGGAACTAACTAATTAGGTAATCCTACTACCTATAGACCTTTAAGTCTCTAATATTAATATAAATGTAAATATAAAAAAGCATATTTATATTAAAGATAAAGAAGAGATACAAGTTACCAAGGTCTTTAAAAGGAGAACTATAGAAAAGGACTTAAGGAGTCTTAATCTTATTAGAAAGGGGAAAGGTACTAAGGGATTAGATAACCTAAATATACGCCAGGCTCTTATCTACAACTATATTAAAAGCAACTTCTATATAAAGAAAATCGGCATTTCCCTGTCTAATCTAATAACCCTAAATATATAGATAGGTAAGGAGCTTGCAGATAAACTTGCAGATATGGCAGATAGCATCTCTAAGATCTTATATATAATAATCAGAAACCCTAAGCCTAGTCAGAACAGCTTAATGCTTATAAATGCAATCCGATTTAATAGTCAGGACTTCAGCAATAGCTACTAGGAAGATATAAGTAAAAGAGCTAGCATTTATACTATCCTCTTTAAGACTAAGAATTAAGAAGAGACTAATTAGTTAAATAATTATATATAGGATTACATATAGGATAGTAAAACAGGCCTAGTATTAACTAAAGGAAAGTATAAGGTTATTAAAAATAAAGGTACCTTATAAGAATCTAGATAAGTTATTTAGACTATTAAGGAGCAAGAAGAAAAGTCCTAAGTAGTAACCCTATAAAACACATAAGAGGACTCTATAAATAATAAGGTTCTAATCTGCATTAAGTAATTAATAGATCTAATAGTTAATAGTATTAGAGTTAACTTTTACTTAAAGGATAGTAATAAGACTCTTACATAAGCATAAGAACTACTAAAAATTATAATTAGACTTAATAACCTAAATAGTATAGTTATAGAAGCTATAGTAAATATAAGATCTAAAGGAAATATTATCTTAAAAAGGATTATAAGGGATTATAAGCTAAAGATTACTAGCATAAATACAACTATAATATCCTTTATAAGAGATAAGCTTAAGATAGTTAGCTAAACAGAAGCTAAGGTATATCTAGCAAATACTTAAATATTATAATGCCTCTTTATAGCCCTAGAAGCTATAATATTAGTCCCTTTTATCCTTAATATACCCTTTATTAAATCTACCTAAGCCATATTTAACCATTTGCCGCAAGATAGTTTAATACTCCTAATCTGCTAACTAGGGAATACAAAGTTTATTACCCTAGTAGCAGGATTAGTTAGGTAGGAGCTAGTAAAGACTAGAACTAAAAGATTAGTTAATTTAAAATAATATTAACTCCTTTATTAAGCCAGGAGTTAAGGATATTACAGGCTTAGAAGAGGATAATATCCTATTAACTATTAGGATAATAAGCCAAGAATCTACAGATAAGGTTATTAAGCTAATTACGCGAGAGGGTATAAAATAATATAAGGAAGTCCTTAAAAATACAAGTTAAGAAATCAGATAGTATATAGAGCTAGCAGCTGCAAAGAAGAAAGCTACTAGAGCAAGAAAGAAAAAGGAAGAAGGAGAAAAGGACCTAAAATATACTATACCCCTAGACCCTGATAAGCTAGAGTCCAGAACTACTAATATTAAGGTTAATATAATATATAAGCATAAAGGAGTTAAGATTTATTTAGTAAATAATGCGCCTTTAGATAGTTTAGTTCTAGATAGCAATCCTCTTTAAAAGGAGAAGAAATAGGCTTAGATTAAGGATATGCTTAATAATACTGTAAAGTATGCTAAGTAGGTTACTTTAAAGTTCTCTAAATTAGAGCAAGGAAGTAAATTAAAGGGGAAAAGGCTTAAGAAACTAAAGGATTAGGTAAGTAAAATACTAACTATAGCTAAACTTAATATATTTCTTAAGATTATATATAATTATAAAGCGGCACTAGCCTAGGACTTTATAGAATATAAATAGCTAAATCTAATTATAGCCCCTTTACAAGTGCTAAAGGTAGTCCCTTATAAGGCATAATAAGCAAGAGATATCCTAATTTTAAAGGGATATAAAGTAGTAGTTATTAGACTACTAAAAGAACGGCTTATATAGGGAGTACTAAAAGAATCTTATAGAGCCTATTAAAACCTTTAGTTCTTAGTTACTAAAAAGGATAGAAACTTCTATCTAATTAACTCTATAACTCTTATAAATAAGGTAATTATAAGGGATAGCTTATCCCCTCCTTATATAGATAAATTCTTAGCAGATTTTACTATATATAAAGTTATATTACTATTAGACTTCTTCTTAAGATATAATTAGTTCCCTCTTAATAAGAAAAGCTAAGATATAACTATATTTAATATACTAATAGGACTATTAAGGATATACAGTCTTTTATAGGGAGTAATAAACTCTATTACCTAGTTTATAAAGAACATTATCTGCATCCTTAGAGACCTTATCTTAAAAGTCTATAGGGCCTTCCTTAATAATATCTGCATTAGGGGACTAACTATAACCTATAATAAGGAAGAGGTTACTCCTAAGGTTAAAAGGTATATACTTAAGTATTTTATTAATATTAATAAGGTCCTTATTAATATTAAGCTCTTAGGCTATATTATTACTAATAGTAAGTTACAATTCTGCTAGAAAACTACAGTAATAATTAAATATCTCTACAAGATAAACAGCAAGGCACCAGATAACGCCAAGGTAATTAAGATTATAAAGTAAAAGAGTTATACTAATATAGGGGAGATATAGTTATTCCTTAGGATTACTAGGTATTATAGGCAATAAATCTATTACTTTATATAGATTGCCAAGCCCCTTATAAAGCTACTTTAAAAGGACATTAATTTCTATTAAGGCCAGTTAGAACAAGAAGCAATAAACACTCTAAAGGCCAAAGTTATACAACCTCTACTCCTAATTACCCTTAACTATACTAAGGAAGCCAGGGAGGTGATTCTTATGGTTAATACTAGCCTTATAGGCTAGGGAGCAGTACTAATATAGGTAGTTAATAGCAAGAGATAACCAGTCTGGTTTAAATTAAGTCTTTAGAATAAGGCTAAGTCTATATATAATATAATAAAGAGGGAGTATTATATAGCCCTATATGCGTTCTAATAGCTAAGAGGAATAATCTATGGCATCAGGTTTACCCTTAAGATAGATATATAGGTGCTTATATATTAGTTAAATAAGAAAGCAAATAATGTACTTAGATTGCTAATTCTGTAATAAATTAGCTATCTCCTGCTCTTTAACTTCTAGGTCTAATATATACTAGGGAAGAAGAATAGAATAGCTAATAGCTTATTAAGGAAGCTTGTAAGACTATCTAATTAAGGCAATTGATAGGGACGCATGACTGTTTTACTAGGGACGCATGACTCTTACGGACGCATGACTTTTATGCCTTCTTATTGGTTAAAAAATAACTTGACCCATATGTACATTTTTTGAAAGGCGGTGAAGACAGCTCGCTTAACAAGCTCGCCATTAAGCCAATTAAGTAGTAGGATCTTAATCCAGCTGGATCCAGCCTCTTCATTAATCCTACTTGATTCAGAGCCCGCTCTGATATATTCCTTATCGACCATCTTCATTCATACAAAAATGCCTCCATCTCGACGCCATGGCAGTGATTCCTACCTTCAATTACGACCTCAGAAGCGACAGCGACGCGAATATATAGTCCCACGTCAACTATCACCCACTAATACTGCTCTAAGCATTGGCAGTTATTATGGCGTTGGAGACGAGGGAGCCCTTGAGAATATATTTGCATCATATCCCCGCCACTTTACAACTATTCCACAGCCTGAAGGTTCAAGAGGACTTGAAGAGCCAGCATGGGAGCTACGATTTGACCACGATATATATCTTAGTAATGATTACCCAACGCCAAACAGACCACCAACCCGTATACGAGGCCCGATACCAGGCCCTGAGGCTTTTCGCTCTCCGTTACAGCAAAATAATACAACCAATATTGAATATACCGATAAAAGTATATCACCACGTGCCCAATTCAATTCTGCTTTACGCCTAGTCCGAGAAGTCATTGGCACTGAGCAGAGACTGAGCTTCGAACTCGCCCAATCGTATGAACATGTCCGGCACTGGCGCGAACAATGGGGCTATTCGTCCCTAAGCTCAGGCACATCTAACTCTCCTCCTCCATACTCGCCCACACACCAACCACAGCCTTATGATACAATTACAATATCTTCTGACAGCGACAGCTGGTTACGATCTTCAACCCACGAGCCGTCTTCACCAGAGCCTAATCAAATCCCAAATCCACCAATTCCCGGCGACCCAGCTCCCTCAGCCGAGGTTCTCTTTAATCAAGTTAATACATTTGCAAAGAATAATGGGTTTGGCATTGTTAAACTCAATGCTTATTCCTATAAAGGCCGGGTGAAACGTTATACGTTTCAGTGTGATCGATATGGAGAGCCAAAGCCCTCTCGGGGCGCTAATCTTAGGGCCCGGAAGTCTCGCAAATGCGGCTGTAAATGGAAGCTTATCGCTGAGGCGCTTACGGAGGGGGCATGGCTTCTACGGCTACATGACAATCCTGAGCATCACCAGCATAATCACGGGCCTAGTGCTGCGTCATCTGCACATCCCTCTCATCGAAGATTGACTAAGGATGCTAAGGCAACTATTGAATCTACAAGTCGTCGGGTTGGCATTCGAGCCCGTGACGTACGTGCTGTTGTTCAAGACCAACACCCTGAACTCAACTTTACAAAAAGGGATATCTATAATGCTAGATCTCTTATCAATCGCGAGAAGCTAGGTGGCCTCAGCCCCACAGCAGCGCTGATCAAGCTCTTTGATGAGCAGAAGGTGCCTTATATCGTCAAGTGGGCAGATGATAATCCGAACCGTTTACTAGGCCTTGTATGGACCTTTCCGTACTGCATAGGGATGTGGAAACGATTTCCAGAGGTAATCAGCTTCGACAATACCTATAATACGAACCGGTTTAAGCTTCCACTCTTCCAAGCAACGGGTCAAACCTGTCTTAGAACAGTTTTTAATACAGCATTTGGTCTTATTGATAACGAGAAAAGAGAGGGCTTCCAATTTCTTGCAGAGAGTATCAAGCAACTTATAGAGGAGCATTCCATCCAGCAACCGGATGTGATTATTACCGACTTCGATGGTCAAATGAAAGCTGCACTCAACGACCAGTTCCCCGAGGTTCAGCAGCAGCTTTGTATCCATCACATCAACTCAAACGTCCAACTTCGAGCTAAACAAAAATGGCTAAAGAGCCCTGGCTCTAGTAGTAATAGCAGCTGTGGCTCTGATAATGAGGCTGGTAGCTCATCACAAGTTCAGCTTAGCACCGCCAACCAGCAATCTCTTTCAGCGCCAGTACAGAATGGTATTCCGCATACCTTTAATGGTGTATTTGCTATGTGGAAGCTTGTTGTATTTGCTGAAACTGAGGAGGTGCATGATAAGGCGTGGATTAATCTCTGTAAGGAATTTAACGACCAACGACCCATATTACGATATCTCTATGGCACGTATATGCCTATTCGGGCACAATGGGCACGCTGCTTTATTCAGAACTATCGCAATTTTGGCATCCGTGTGACCTCTGGTACCGAGGCAAGCAATAACAATATCAAGGGATACCTCCTAAATGGGATGAGCAACCTCTATCGACTAGTTGAAGCGATGCAGGATATGATCAAAGATCAAAGTCAGGACTTTATAGATGGCTGTGCAAGCGATGAGGTACTAACTGCACCTGAGTATCTCCGCCCTAGCGCAGAGTACTTGGGCGAGCTTCGGACTCTAGTTTCATCGAAGTGTCTCGCGTTAATTACGGCACAGTATCGACTGGCAAAGAAGGCAATGCCAACAGCTAAGAACCCATTCCCGGCTGCCCTTGGCGACTGTGTTTGCTCTGTCCCGGTTGAACTTGGTATACCATGCTACCATTCAATCTACATCAAGCTAGCTTCAGGAACTTCCTTTACAAAACAAGAGGTTCATCCACATTGGCGTATACGAGAATCATCATCTTCTAATCCATACCGAAGGATTATTGACCCAAGGATTATTATATCTCTTCGTGGAAGGCCTAGAAATACAGTATTACCCCTTCCATCGCAACTATCAATTGATGCAGCAACACAACAGGAAGAAGGGCAAACAATCCAAGTGTTGCCAGAACGAAGGCGTGGTCGACCGCGTAGGAGCTTAAATAAAAAATCGCTTGCTAGGCATGCACAGTCACGGTGCCATACTTCTACTAGAGAAGCGAGCTCCTCTCAGCGACACACGCGAAGTCAATCTAACAAACTTGGGGATGGAAAGACTACAGGTATTCGTTCAAGTGGGCGGAGATTGAGGTCTAGTGTGCGAAGAGAGAAGAGCGAATGGGAAATGATATAAAATAGCTTGGTATAAATCTGACTAGATTATGAAATGAATTAAGATACAGATTATCTTCTTTGGAATTAAAATAAAGAGGGTGACATTATGTCAAGGCGGCAGAATTTATTAGAGCTAACAATAATTTTTTAACCAATAAGAAGGCATAAAAGTCATGCGTCCGTAAGAGTCATGCGTCCCTAGTAAAACAGTCATGCGTCCCTATCAATTGCCCTAATTAATTAGATATAAAGGTTAAGAATGATATTAAGGACTTTATTAACCTTTATCTTAATATAATTAAAATTAATAGAATACCTAAGATTCTAAATAGAAACTATTTACTAGAATTAGAATAATTAGCTTAATACCTAATAACCTTAAAAAGGCTACCTAATATAACAAATTCTTAGTACTATACCTTATAAGGCTAAAGTAAGAATTTCTTTATATAAGGATATCGCCTCTAGAAACGCCCTTATAGATATTAAGACTAGCCCCTACTAGTAAAAGAGGATCTAGCAATATAGAGGCAAGTAATTAGATAATACTATAAGGCAAGTAGCCATAAAGGATAGGATATTATAGTAAACCTTATTAGAAAAAGGTATTACTAGAAGAACCTTTAAAGAGAAGTCATTACTGCCCTCTATATATGCTCTATATGCCAGAAATATTACCTGCAAAGACCTCTTAAAAAGGTTTAATATATAGCACCGGCTAATCCCTTCATTAAGGTCTATTTTAATATATAATATATACCTAAGGACTAAGGATATAAGTATTTGCTTAAGGCGTGTTATGACCTTATAGGGTAGATAGAAGTAAAGCTGCTAAAGGCATTATTAGTAAAGGCTATAGAGAAGTTTATTAAGGAATTAATCTTTTAGTATAAGATAATATTAATTACTATAATAAATAAGGGACCTAAGATAAAGAAGGAGTTACCTAGGGTATTAAACTTATATAGTATTAAATAGATTAAGACCTTACTATATAATCCTAAGGCTAACAGCCTAAACAAGTATAAGCATAATATACTGCATAAGGTCCTTAAGAAGCTGCAGTATAAAGGGAAGAATATATAGGTTAAGAATCTTAAATATGCCTTATTTGCAGAACAGATAGCTGCAAAAGGATTATATAAATACTTACCCTTTTACTTAATGTATGGCTAGGAGCCTGTATACCTATTAGAAGTCAAGTACCCTACCTAGCAACTAATTAATTAAAACGAGGTATATATACTAGAAATGAGGTTATAGGCTTAAATCTATATCCTAAAAATAAAAGGGGCAGATATAAATAAGGCCAAAGTTAAGGTTGCTAAATATTAGAAGCTTATTACTGCCTAATATAATAAGGAGCTTAAGTATAAAATTAGGAAGTAGCTGCTAGAAGTTAAAGACCTTATCCTAAAATATAACATTCTTAGGGCAAATAATATATTAACTAGATATAAGATAACTAAGAAATAGGATAGCCCTTTTTATATTATTAAGTACTACCTAGGCGCTAATTTCTATACCTTATAGGAGCCAGGAAGGGAGCCATTAAAGAAGTCAGTATATAAGGACTATTTATATAAGTTTATGCAGGATAAGGATAATTAGTAGATAAGTAAGGAAGATCTAGAGCCGAAAAATAAGGATAAAGAAAGTAAAGAAGATAATCTTAGGATTAGCTTTACAGAAATATTAGAGGAAGCAGATCTAATTAATTAAATAACTTACAGGATTACTAGGTTATAGGCCGCTATAGATGCCCTTAGTAATTTAGAGAATAACTTACATAAAAGTAATAATAATAAGGAAGATCTTGGTATACTAAACCTAATGCTAAACCTAAGTTATAAATTAAAGATGCACTTTAAGGTTAGGTTAAAAGGCCTTTTAGAGAGCAAAAAGGCAACTTATAAACTAATTAATTAATTTCAGATTAATTAATAAAGGTCTTTAAAGCCTTATTCTTTAGGTACTTGGCATTAAGGGAGCTAGAGTTATAACACCAAAAGCAGGCTATAACGTTTTGCTTTTAGCAGGAGAAGAAGTATATAGATAAGGTAATAACAGAAAACACCATTACTTTACTATAATAAAGAGAATAAAAAAGAGGAAAATATTACTATATAAAGGAGCTTATAATCTCTATAAAGCTACTTTTATTTTTATATTTAGAGGGAAAGGAGGAAAGGAATATAAAAGTTCTAGAAAGAGGAGTAAGAAGGCAAGATACCTAACTGCTACTAAAATAGGGAAAAGATATAGCCCAGAAAAGGCTAGATAACTACTAATTTAGTACTAAATATAAGGGATTAGATAATAGATAGGGGAGGACTGCCTTAAGATAAGTAATTCCAAGCTTAGATATAAAAGGCAAAGATAAGATTTTAAGGAGACAATTTTGCTTAAATAAGGCCTAAGAACTCCAAATATAGCCGTAATACCACTCAGACAGACAGAATATATACTAAACATGCCTCAGATATAGCTTAGATATCTTAAATAATAGCTAGACAAGTCCCAGATTTCTTAAATATAACACTAAAATCGCAGATTTTCTAAATACTAATTTCATTCTTATTAGATAAAGTAAGATCTAATATAAGGAGAAGGCTATCTCCTAAAGTAGAATACTAACTAATTACTTATTTCTATGCCCTTTATACTCTAAAACTTATCTCCTCCTACTAAAGATACTTTATTTCTTGCCTACTAGCTTATTAATCTCCTGCTTAGCAGCCTTTATTATATCCTTATTATTTAATTTAGAATCCTAAGGCACTAATAGCTATTAACTAGTAATTTAAGGGCATAATTAAGGGTTTAGTTAATCCTTAAAGACCTTATAAGGTTTATCTGCAGGAAGTACAGAACCTAACTGCAGAAGGTTATCTTTCCCCAGGAGGGGAGCTTTAAGTAAGCCAGATCGAGGCTTATTAGCCTAGTAGATAGAGAGAGAGCACCAGTTATAGTTACTCTTAGTATTCTAAATATAATTAAAACACTAGCCGCTCTAAAAACCCTTAATTAAGATATAGCAGTAAAAGGGCTAAAGGATATACTTATTATTCTAGCTAGTTATTAAGAGGTAGGAAATAATATAATTATAGCATATTTTAGGATTACAAATACTAAACAAACTAATTAAAAGGGCCTTTAGTTAGGGCATACTTCTAACAAGCTTATAAAAGAACTAGCCTTAATAATAGGCAAACTTAGCTAGGATATATATAGGCTAAAGCTAGTAATAAAGACACTTATTAAGCTGATTTAAGAGCGCGGCATTAGTAAAGCCTAATAAAAAGAGGATCTTTACCTAGAAAGAAACAGCTAACTGGTTGGTTACTATTATATAATTAGGAGGAGGGCAGTATATAAGCTTAATATATAAAGGGTACTGCATATAATTAAGAGCCTTATTAGCATAGATCTAGATATTAAATAAGTTAAAGATCTATATAATTAGTTAATATTAAGGCAATCTAGAAGGAAAAGTAATACCTATAGTTATATAGGAAATAGATTCTTTAAATGCCTTTATAGTAATCTAAATATTACTGTAATTTCTCTATTAATAATTAACGCTAGGGAGGAATTCCTCCTTACTAATATTGCATTTAGTAATTATAATAAGATTAGGAAGAGTCTTCTTTCCCTTCCTTAGGAGATTAAGACTATTAAGGGCTTTAGTAGTTATAATAAAAAATATAGGGATTAAAAGAGAAGAGAAGGATTAAATAAAGATATAAGTATTAAGATAAGGTTAAAGGAATTAAGGAAGAGAAGAAGAAGTAAAGAGGAATAAATATAAGAAGGATCCTAAGTTTAGGATAAGAGCTTTTAGGTATATAAAGAGGTTAAATCACTAACCTAGCTATATAAGAGGTTTTTAAGGCATAAAAACCTCTCCTTACTTTCTCCCTCTTCCTTTCTCTTTTCTCTCCTTAACATATCACTTACTTCCTACTTTATTAATTAATTCAATTGCCTGCCTTATGCACTTTAGATTACTTAAAGCTATTTATAACTCTTAGCCCCTTATACCTATATCTTACCCCTTTCCCTCTATAACTCACAATTTCGCAACTATAAATATAGCTATTATATTTATAATTCCCCTATATATATTAATTTAGAAGTATTTAATTAGTTAATCTATTTACTTAATTTGCCTATCTATAGTCTTTATCCCCTTCTAAAATGCTAAAGACCCTTACTATCTGCACTTATATTTATTACCTTTAAACATTTCCTTTTATCTCCTAAACTTATTTACTACTATAACTAATAAAGAATATATCCCTGCTAATATATCTAGCAGCCTTAGCAATATACCTTTGACCTTACTAGCCCTAATTCCCTCTACTGCGCCCTCGAACTCTACTATGCCTAATAGCAAACTTAATTACTTCCTAAATAAGTCAGTAATATACCCTTTAATTATTAGTAACTATATAAGAGAGAACAGTAAGGGAAGCTTTCTTAATATTAGCAAATCTACTTCTAGGCGCTTTAAATACTTATTATTAATACTTATATACTAACCGGCTATTATATACCTATAAGAGGACTAGGGAAAGCTAGAATTAATTAATCCCTTAGTCTATAATATTATATATTATGCTTAATAACATAAGGAGATTACTAGAAAGATGCCATATTTAGATAGGTTTGCAGCTTTTAATATAAACAGCAAATTAATTATATCCTAATAAGGACACTATGCCCTCCTTATATAGCTATTATAGGAAATTAATAGTAATTACTTTACTAGTAAGGAAGCCTTAATTAGGCTACTTATTATATTATCTTATAGCATAACTAATATCTATATAGCTTATTAATATACTATTAAGGTCTAAAATAATAAGTCCTTTATAAATAACTCTTCCTTAAGTACCCCTATTAACTCTACTATACAGCAATATAAGCCTAAGCTCCCTAATAGTATAATAAGGGTTAACATTAACCATAGAGGATATAATAACCCAAAGGATTAGAGAGAATAAGTCTCTAGAAAGAGATTTATTAGCACTCTTATCTTCTTCTATAAAGCATCTTATTAAGTCGCCGTCCTATAAGACTAAGTAAAAGGTCAGCTATATATCTTTAATACCTAGGAGGAAGGCAAAATCTCGCGTATTAAGGCAACAGTCTTAGCTTAAAGGGAATAGCTTAGGATATATAGACTTCTATATACCTTTAACTATTTTACTCCTCCCTTAATATACTAGCTAGATAATAATAGTTATAGGCCCTTAGCTATCTAATCTCTTAGTCTAGCTATATATAGCTATATTAAAGTTACTTACTATATGCTTAAAGGCAATAAACCTTCTCTTACCTTAAATATTAACAGGAAAAGAGACCCTGCCTAAGCTAAAGCTAAGCTATAATACTATAATTAGGTGCCTATATTATAAGAGATTAAAAGTAAGGAAGATATATAAAAGCAACGCAATATAGCCTATAATCTTATAAAACTTATAATACTTAAAGAGCTTAGGTTAATTAATAGGAGCTTCTAGCGCCAGAAGACAAATAAGGAGGGCAAGCTAATTAGGCCTATATATAAGGTTTATACAGGGACAGAAGGAGAGCTAACGCTTATCCAAAGGATTACTTAGAATATCACTAAGGACAATATATTCAGTCACTTTAGAGGATATAATTACCATCCACAACCCCTCTTTCGGCATAACCCCTCTTTCGGCAAGCAAAATAAAAAAAGCTTCACCAAAACTCATCAACTTCACTTACACAAATATTGGCCAAAATAAATAGCTACTTGGAGGACAATGCCTTTGCTGATTATAGAAATGATTGGAGTTAACGATTGTAGCCCTCTAAGGCTGTGCGGGGTACGCGATGTATGCATACCGTGATATGGAAATAGTGTTAATTCGATCATCAAGTTCTTCACCGCTCTTTTCTGTGTTTTTTGGCCTTTATCTGCGACAACATATGAAAATGCCTAGGTCAAGACTTCGATGGAAATACACAGAGGAAGATATGGCAGAGGCCATATTGGATGTTACTGATAATGGTTTTTCACCTCCTCAAGCCGCTCAGAGACGGGGAGTGCCTCGGAGCACTCTAATCGACAGACTTAACGGCCGCGGGGCCGTGAAAGAGCAGGTCCACCCTTATCGACGCTTGTCCAAGAGCCAAGAGGATAGGCTCGCTTTCTGGATACTCCGTCAGGAGTCTTTGGGCTATGCTCCGTCCCACAGTCAGATCCGCGCTTGCGTCATGGGCCTGCTGAGACAGCAGGGCGAACATCCCGACTTAGGACGCAACTGGGTGAACAAGTTTATCAATCGCCGTGCAGACCTAAAGACCAAGATGGGCAGACGTCAAGAAGCCAAGAGGTTCGACTCTTTCACACCTAGAGCGGTTCATTGGTACTTTGATATCAGGGAGGGCCAATATGGTTGGATCAAGCCTGAAAACACCGTCAACGTTGATGAGGGGGGTATTATGACTGGTTTCGGCAAGCATTCACCTCTATTCCCTGTCAATGCTTGAGTTTTGGCCGACTAACCCTCTGGGTTCAGGTCTAGATAGCCTGGTCGTTGGAAGCGCGGACCCGAAGCGCAAGGCGTTTCTCAAGGGACCACAAACTCGGAATTGGACTTCATTCATCGAAGCTATCACCGCTGACGGCCGCGCTTTAGTTCCTGGCATAATATTCAAGGGGAAACAACTCCAGAAACAGTGGTTTCTTGATGAGTTCAAGCAGATAGCAGACTGGTATTATATAACATCGCCCAACGGGTGGACTGATGACCACATAGGCATTGAATGGCTTGAAAGAGTTTATCTGCCCCAGACTACGCCTGCCGACGACTCTGATGCGAGACTGATCATTTTAGATGGTCATGGAAGCCATGCAACAGTATGTTCACTATTTTCCCCACCTCAAGATCAGTGCTGAGTGATGGAAGGATGAATGGATGGCCACGTGCTTTTTGAACAACGTTTATTGCTGCTATCTACCAGCACACTGCTCTCATGGACTCCAGCCACTGGACAATGGAGTATTTAATGCGTCGAAGGCTGCATATCGACGAGAGTTGGAAAAGTTCGCTTCGTTGACTGATTCCGCTCCAATGGACAAGGTCAATTTCATCAGGGCCTACGCCAAGGCTCGCCGAGTTGGAATGACCAAGAAGAACATACTGTCTGGCTGGAGGGTCACTGGGAACTGGCCAATTTCACGTGCGAAAGCGTTACGGCACCCTGAAATCCAACAAGATGGGCCAAACGGCAACCCAAGAGTGACTCCTGAACCCAGGCCTTATCTTGGCTCGGACGATACGCCACAGACGAGCCGTCAAATTCGTGACCTTGGGTTGAACAAAACACCAAAGACGCGGAGACGGTATAACGTGATAGCCAAGGGCTTTGAAGCTCAACAGCAGACAGTAGCGGCGCATACGCAGAGGATTGCCAGCCTAGAGGAAGAATTGGCTCGGCTGAAAAGAGGGAAGAAGAGGAAGGCGGTGCCGAATCCTAACAAACGTTTTATGACTCTTGGAGAGACTCTAGCTAGTAAAGAGTGCATACCAGAAGGGGCGACTCGTTATATGCCTGTTGGGGTGGAATTTGTCTCTTCAAGCGAGCAAGAGTCAGAATCGGAGGCTGGTTCTGTCATCGAAGTCAGAGAGGAAAACATACCCCACCAACCACCCAGGCGGTCGCGGCGGGTGGCGAAAAAAACCAGAGTACAATAGATAAACCCTATTTATGATTTATGAAACGAAAAATTTCACGGATTTCTATCAATTCGGTCAAGTTCTGTGTAAGTGAAGTTGTTGATTTTTGGTGGTGGCTTTTTTATTTTGCTTGCCGAAAGAGGGGTTATGCCGAAAGAGGGGTTGTGGATGGTATATCTTTATTATAAGGCTTAGTTAAGAGACCGGATTCTAAGGGCAATATAAACTTAAGAAGGCAGGATCTTTTATAACCTAGGGCATTATAACCTAGAGGAAAGAGAGCCTATATAAAGAGAGCCTAAGGATAATGCTAATAAGGATAAGAGACCCCTAGGCTAAGAGGTTAAGTGCCCTTAGTATAGCAGTCTATAAATTAATACCTAATAATAGTAAGGTTATATTATAAGCAGGATTACTAATAGTAATTAATTTAAGTAATTAATTAGAACTACCTTTATACTAAGTCTTACTTATTATCTAACCAAAGCATTTAATATTACCACCTCTAGCTACTCTAAAGACCTTAAAGCTAAAAACTCTAAAAACTCTAAAAAACCCCCCTGCTAATCCTTAATCTATTAGAGCAACTCCTCTAGCCAAGCTTAAGATTACTAGTTTATTTCCTAGTTCAAAGCTAAAGGATTAGTTAAACTCTAGAGTTAGCAATGCCCTAGTTATTATCAGAACTAACATTCCTCCTAATATTAAAGGCACTTTCTATATATATAAGAATCAGGTTCTTGCGCCAGATAAGCAAGTAGCTAAATAGATAGTATAAGACCTAGAGACTTATATAAAGGAAATAACTATTAAGCCTGCTTAATAGGGCTTGCCTATAGTTAGTAAACCTAAATTTATATATCTCCTGACTTTAAAGACCTAGGCCTTATTTATCTTAGCTAGACTAATAAGTCCTAATTAGTAAGATAATGCTTAGAATTCTATAGTTAATGCCTTTTGCCCTCAGCCTATTACTAGAATATCTAAAAAGGAATAAATAGAGAAGAGGAACTAGAAGAAGGAGGATTAATAAGTAAGTAGTTAAGGATTAAATATTATAATAGGACTAGGGAGGCTTATACTTAGCTAGGAATGTTTATTTAGTATAAGATTAATTAATTACTTAATATAGAAGCTAAAAGCTATAGAAGTAGGGACCTTATATATATATAATTGCTTAATATAGAATGCTTGCTTAGTGTGGTTTCTTAAGTATAAGGGCATATATCGAAACTATATAAGGACCTATATAACGGTTATAGCAAGCATTCTAGGGTAAGAGGTCTAAGCTTTATTAGTAGGGGCCAGATAGATATCTACAGTAATAAGGTATAAAAGGGTAATATCCCTTTAAGACTAAAGACTTTCCTTATGCTTTTTAAGAGGCTTCTTTAGACTTAATTCTTATTCTTTTTTTTTTCTTTATATTTAATACTATTAAACTAATTGTTTGATTCTCTATCTAATAATGAAGACCCTATCTTAATTAAACCTAACTGGCAGTCTATACTTAGCTTGCAGTTAAGAAGTATTGGAAGATATCGTCTTGTGCAGTCTTTTCTTTGTTGTTGCTCTTCACCTTTAAATTATTCTCTCTTTATATTATTAAGCTTTACTGCTATTTTAATATACTTCTTAAGGTATAGCCTTAAGTTTTTATTATAACCTTATTTATAATATTAAAAGCAGGTCTATAGCTTCCTAGGCATTAAGGGAAATAATGCCTTTTTAACTCCTTTAAATATATATAAATCTTATTATATACTTAATACTAGCTATAACTTTAAGGCTATATAGTAATTATTAACCTTATAAGGCTTAAATATTAGTAGCAGTATCTTAAATTACTAAAAATACTAATATAAATAGAAATAGCTTATTAATAAGGGCTTATTTCCTTAAATTAATAGCATAAAGATATAAATATAAGGTATACCTATAGTCTTTAAGAAACTCCTAGTATATTAAGGGAGACTCTCTCCTATCTATTCTTGCTATAGATTAACTATAATTAATGCCTTATAAGATATCTAACTGCAGACTTGGCTATATAAAGCTCCTAATAATATTTAAGTATATTAAGTAGGTCTTATTACTTATTTAAGAGCCTATATAAATTTTAATATAGTTAGCTAGTTTATAATTACTAGCTTAATAATTTAAAAAGCCTTAAAGAGGTTAGCCTTAAAGCTTTTTAAATAAGATTTAAGTAAGGAATAAATACCTTTTACTTAAGATATAATAAATTAATTTAAATATAAATACTTATTTATAAATACCTTAATAAACTTACCCTTATAAGGGTTTAGCTAGGTTAAGAGAAGGTAATCTACCTCCTTTAGATATAAATAAGTATATTAAAGTAAAAAGGCCTTTAGTCTCTTATTATATATAGCCTATAACTTTAAGGCTATAAGTATATACTAACTATTATAGAATTCCTTTTATACCTCTTATCCCTTTTTATTATCCTTGCCCTTTATAAAGCTACTTATATAGAAGGTTAAGACTACTTTATTAATATATTAAAGGCAGAGTATAACCTTTAATACTAGAAAGTAAAAAAGGGATATAATAGTATTTATATAAATAAGGCATTAATTAGTTAGTATAACTAAAAGATAAGGAATATTATTAGTATTATATAAATCTTATAATGCCTTAAGAGCCTAGGTAAAGTCCTCCTCTTCCTTATTACTAAGATATATAAATATAATATAAAAGGTGCTCCCTATAGTATTAATACTAACTATATTAAGGAGAGGCATTTTATACTTATTAATCTTATAGGTATAATTAACTATAAGTACCTTAAGGTATAACCTAGTAAATTAAAGTAATTTTAGATAAGTAAATATAACTAACTGCAGTTAAGAGTCCTTTTTAATAAAGTAATAATTCTAAAAGCCCTATAAATCGAGATATTAAAGTAAAGTAATTATATAGCTCTATTTATTAGTAAGATCTTGCTTTACTTAAGAAATACAGTTTATAAGATTTAAGTTAATAAATAATACCTTTATATTTTGCAGTAAGTAAGTCTTAATTTAGTATTATTTAATACTAGTAAGAGTAAGCTTTTTAACTATAAGGATATCTTTATTAAAAAGCTTTTAGTAAGTTATATATATAATACTACTTCTAATAATAAGCTTATAATTATAATAAGAGTAGGAGGGATTAGGATAATATTAAAGACTTTATTTACTCTTATAAAGGCTTTCTTTTCCTATTATAGAGAACTTGCACCTTATATATTAAGTAGTATACTTCCTTTTCCTCTTAGAATTAGGAATTAGTATATATTTACCTTTACTATAGTTATAGCTAAAGTATATATATAGTCTTCTATTTATTATATATATTATATGCCTTATTATAAAGGCATATCCTTAAGCCTTTACTTACTTATTAATATCTATAAGAAGGGCTTCTTATAATAAATATAATACCTTTAAGGGAAGAATATTATTAGGCTACTATCTTATTAATTTATTAATAATAAAAGGGACTAAGAGCTTAATATTACTTATTTAAATACTAATTATATAAATAAAGTTAAATTATAAAATAGAAAGTTAGTAATTACTTTATTAGTAATATAAATATAATAAGAAGATAAATTAACTAATAGTCTCCTAGTTATATAGATTTGACTATCGAAGCTTATGTGGCCTTATCCGCATAACTGGTTGTGCGAAAAACACGTGATACTAAACGCACAGCCGGTTGTGCGGGTATGAGTGCCCCCCGTCCAGGAGGCTGCTGACTAACGTTCAGGGTGGCGACCCAGTCAACATTTAAATTAATTGTACAACAATTGATTTTGGACTGTAGGACTAGGGGAGGTACGTTGAGCCCTTGTGCTTGTGCTGCCGACAATGGCATTATTAAGAATGCAGTCACTAAATGACCGATAATATAGCAAGGCATTATACCCAGCCAGCCAACCAGTGTAACTTAGCTTCATTCAGTTTCCAAGCTTCACGTCATCACCAAGAGTGAGTCCCTTCTAGAAGTCAAGGTTCGGCATCAGTCAAAACGAGAATGAGCGCCAACTGTTGGTTAATGCCAAAAGCGCTGATTAATCGGATGGTCGACTTGGTTAAGACGACGACAGGTTGGGAGACGGTGCCGATAGCAATCAGGGCAATGAGACTGATTGGAGTGAAGGGTGCTGGGGGCAAAGCGATGAGTCGCTTATCTTGGGGTATATTAGCGACGGCTGAAGCGACGCGTGTGCAAGGGCTGTTATATCTTTAACACGGTTGATAGTGTCCCTTAATTGGCGGTCTAAGACAGGCACCGCTGTGGTAGGGATCAAGAGCCTCGATAAACTTGTCCTATAGCCTGAGGTGAATGATGAGTTTAGAAACGACGGCAACAGGGCTTACCTGTTCGCCAGCCGCGTCATAATCTCCTTGATAATAACGTTCTTGATCACCTTAAGCAATTCTTCACGAACTTGTCCCTCCTGGATAAAATTAACAGCCCCCTCAACCCTATCTATATCTTTATGTAATTCTAAGAATAAGCAGTTATATATATTAATAAACTCCTTATTCTTCAAATTAAGCGCCACAAAACGATGTTTTAGCGCGTCATATTGCTCTTAGAGCTTATCTATACCTTCGACTAGTTCCTTATTTTTGCTATTTTAGCTTCTCGTTCTTAGTCTCCAAGGCTTCAACTCAGCTTTATACTTCCTTAATAGCGCGGAGTTTGGCCTAGAGAAGGGTAATATCATCGAATTTAGTTTTAGTATCTTAGCAAGGATGTTTTTTACTAGGAAATTTAATTAAGGGAGGCAGAGGCGGTGGACAGGATGTGGTTTTATTGTATAATGGTGGTGCGGCTATATTGCCTAAAGGCTTAATAAGTTTACCTCTAATACCGCTGTATAAACTGGTAATATAGAATTAGGTGCTATAGGACTTAAAGAGACCTTAACTAGATATATTACTAATGTATTATAGCTTAGGAGGCATGTTATAAGCTTTAATATAAATAGAGAAGGCAGTAGCCTTAGATAGATTATAGATAGTATTAAGGAATACTTTAAAGGATATTTTAAATAGAGATAATAGCTTAATAGCAGCAGTATAGATAATAATAGTAAGATACTTTAATATAAAGTTAAGACTAAGAGCAATAGACTTAAATGCCTCTCCTATTACTATAGGAATAGTTAAGTTCTTAATAATCTTAAGAGAAATAATAAATAAAGTATAAACTTAAACTATGGCATTTATAATAATATCTAACCCCTTAAGCTTAATAGGCATACCTAGCTTAAAGAAAGCAGCCTCCCTATTAAACCTCATATTAAGTTTAATAGCGCTTAATCTTAAATCCGGCTTTATCAAGAATTACATTATATTATCCTCCTGCCACCTTATAACAGCTTTCATAATATAATATAAATCAAGCAATAATTCTTTCAGGCATGTTAAGTACAACATTTCTACGATTAGTACATCCACCAGAGGGAACTTACCAGACCAAGCCTATGTCCAAAAGGAGGAACAGCTTCGATAACCGGCAATCCACAAAGCCTTCAGTAAACTGCAAGAGCCAGGCAGATCCCTTCTATAGTCCCTGGTTATTCTAGTAAAGGAGGCTTAATACGCTTATTTAATAGGTATAAGTTGGAATTTTATAATAGTCTATAGCGCAAGTTACTGCCTCTTTTTAGATATAGGTGCTTTTTTAAAGAATAAGTTAATAAGAGGAGGAATAAGGGAAGATCAAAGAGGGAAGGATGATATTATAAGGTTAGAGGAAGATATCATAAAGAGTTAAAGGACTAATGTCGTATTAGGTGCAGAGATAGAAGGGGAGGGAATTAAGATGGCTGGTGCTAAGAGATGCAATTTCGAAGGAAGAATTATTTATCCATATACCAGGTATAACTTCAAGAGTAAGTCGCCCTAGGATATCAGAAATGCTAGTTGCTATTTACGCGAATTCTTTTGTTCCCTATCTGCATTAATTAGTTGTTGCTTCGCGACATATATTATATCAATAACAATAAGATAAAGCTAAAAACCTAGAGTATATACTAGCACCTAACTGATATCTCTACAATCAGGTAATATAAGTTTTAGAGTTTATACATTTTAAAAATACAAGAATTGCCAGACATATAAACAGGGTATATTTACTCATTTACCAGGTATCTTACGACCCTTATAATAGGTCTGTTTAGAGTAGCGCTATTAGGTAACACAAAGTACTATACCGATACACTCAACAGATAATAACGTCCCCCAGTGTTAATAATAGACTAGTATTCCAGCAAAGGCATCTAGACTCCTAGACTCTATCTGATCTTCGCGCTCCTCGCTACTATAAGCGTCGACTATCTCCTCGTCATAATAGACTAATCCGATATCAATTATGCTTAGATTATCATCTTCCTAACTAGAGGTTATAGGAAGTTCCATTGTATCAGGTCCGAATTTCCCAGTATCGGCCTGCAAATTATTACCTAGTCTCGTCTGCACATCATCTGTATCTGCAGCAGAGTCGACTATCTGAGACGACTCGGCCTGATGAATTTGGGGTCTCAATATATAACTATTTCGCTTTTTGCCGCTGCCGTCATCTCTAGGTGCATTACGCTTGCAGGCAATATCGACGCAGCGCAACGGGGTCATATTCGTCCATAAATCAGAACTCCATTATTGCTTTATATTGCTAGTGAAATTTGCTAATTTTGCATAAGACGTTAAGATTTTTGGGCCGTGAGAATGGGCTAACCTGATAAGGAAAATATAATGCTTATACTAAAGGCTTTCTAGTCTAAAATAGGGAAATGTAATGCACAACGGCCTTCTATTCATTCTCTAACCGCCCTTAAGGTCATTCATTCTAACCCTCGTAATACAACAGAAACGCAGATTTGAGACTAAAAAATGTATTTTCAACATATCCAGGCATACAGGTACCCAATTAAGCTATACAAAACCAGAAGTTCGTGCTGTTATCTGGAATTTCTAAGTGCTGATTCCCCCCTGGAGTATCGGCCCTTCGCATGGGACGTCAATGCGAGGTCCGCCATGCTCCTGATCGTATCGGGGTGCTTCTCCCCAAGCACCTCTCGTCAGAGATCTAAGACTTTGACCGAAATCTCTCATCACATCTTGTCTCGCTCTACCAGGCCTTTAATTCTTCAACTCCAATACAACGTCAACTTGCGTCGACTTGTGTTCGACCTACTCTCTAGTATCAGCTTCCGCCAGTCCTAGAGGCAAGGAAAGTAAATCCCGTTATATGGAAGGTTGAAATGTTTTGTTTCCCTTTACGAATTATATAAACGACAAGTTGTAACCTGCTACTCAGACTGACAACACTTCCGTAAGATATCCGTTGTCTCAAATAATCGCCTACTTTAACCAGACAAGTAACCACTTTCCAAACCTCCTAATATTCTCGACGCGCCTAGGACCATCGGCCATCTCACCGGCGGCGACCAATGCCAGCTGTCCTCGCCGGGGGACCGAGTCGGCCGTCATTGGCTGAGGCCTTTCAAGTCGGTTATCCGACACCCTTCTCCTCCACTTGCGGGGGTCCCAACCCCAGAATTTGATTTGATACATGATCGATATCATAGCCATCAGAAGGATCTGATAAGAATCTGTCAGCATTGCGTCAAAGAGGGACTGATGCTAACTGGGAAGGAGGCAACCCACGGCAATGTAGCACCCGAAGAAGTCTTTAATGTTTACAGGGCTGATAAAGGTCCTCCACCCGTTGAAGATGACGAAGAGGCTGCATGCGAGTACCGCATAGTATGCCCGGAGGCACTGGCCGTGTGACCTGTATGGATATCGCGGATTGCTGCGGTCGTAGAGCTGCCTGACTAATGGATTATAGATGTCGACCACTTCCATGGTCTGACCGGCTGCGGCACCATTCACACTAATATCGTATTTAGAAAGCGCGCTGCTTGGAAACTTTCAGTTGTACTCACCTCTTGTAGAACTCGATGAAACTAGCTGCCACGAGCCCATACGTAATCATCATGGAGACAACACAACACCGAACCATCCGACCTAGAATCTTCTGCGAATCCGGGTTACACGCTAGGAATCCCATGAGTCCAAAGCACGCACTGAGAACCACGGCTGCATGGGGCACCCCATAGTTCGTCCTTTCGAGCCTCCGACGAAGAGCCTGTACGGGTCCCCAATTCGGCCAAACCTCATGGATGCTGGCCAGCGCATGCAGCGTCCGCGACGCGTTGTACAGTCCATTGGCCCCCGCCGTGGTGGCTGAAAAAATGATGAAGTCGTTGACGATGTACGGCCAGACCCTCAGTCGGTTAATTACTGGAGAGGCGACAAAGGCTGAGTTTTGGCCGAAGCCAAAGGAGATGACGGCGTTGTCCACGATGGTGGGATACGTGTAGGGGACGTTAAGACCGACGGTGAAGGTCGCGAGCGTGTAGAGGGTTATAATGCGGAGGCTGATTTTGCGGGTGCCAATCTTCACGGTTTCTTCCGTTCGAAGATGCTTGTTCTCAGCTGCCGTGATAGCAATGGTTTCAAAGCCGATCATGCCGAAGAGGCAGGTCGTCATAGCTTCCCAAACACCGAGGAGGCGGCCGGCATCTCCCTGGACTATATCCTCGTTGGGGAGGGTCATATTTCGGGCAGCGAACGAGTAGGGCTCATTGTAGGTCCAGAAGGCTCCACGCTTGACAGGCTGTTGAATATGGATAATGACGTTGAAAAGGATAAGGGCGATGATGAAGAGCATCTTGATAGTGCCGAAGATGTACTCCAGTCGGCCAAACCACCGTACTGGGAGCATGTTGAAAGTCAACATGATGACAAAGAAGCAAAGAACGTAGACGGCGGGCGACGCGCTGGGATAGAATTCGAGTGTGGGATCAGGGTATCTGGCTGCTTGGAGGAACTCTTGAGGATATCGGAACTGGAAAATGTGAGTTATAGCCACAAGCTCGGCGGCTACAAGCACAATCCAGGAAAACCTGTCATTGGCGTCAGTGTTTGAGGGTTACTTCACCAATGCCTAAGGTGACTTGTATGAATTTATCAACTTACCATGTCATCCACCCCGCAGTATATCCCAGAGACTCGTCCAGAAATCGACGAGGAAATTCGATGATGGGGCCCTTGACGGGAAACAGGGCCGTCATCTCGCCAAGGCATGCAGCACATGACCACAGAACGGTCCCGGTGACAATGTACGCGATGGCACCAAGGCCTGGTCCGGCGAGGTATATGACCCTGCCGGCCTGGAGGAAGAGCCCGATGCCGACACATTGCGAGAAGGCCATCATGTTTACATGCCGCTCCGTCAGTTCGGCGCTGAGTTGAAAGGATCAGACTTGGAGACAACGGGGGTTAGTAGATGTCAGGAGACCAACCTCAACTGATTCCCCGGCTGGATGGCAGCATTTCCACCATCCTCGAGTGAGTAGGGTTGACTATAGGGTCCTAATCGCTCAGGAGTTCGTAGTAAGGTGATGCAGTGTCCACCGTGACTCTGGCTCGCATTGTCTTGTTCGGGAGACGCGGGATGAATCGACGGCGGATAGGTGGATGGAGGATAAGATGGAGTGCCCGGTGATACCAAACTGGACATGGCAATCCCGACGGGCCTTCTTGAGATGATGTTTTGGGAAGGAAATTCCTTGGCACTACCGACTTGGTCCATTTTTGTTTGGTTGTGCAAAACAAATATACAAAATAAAAAGCTAAAAGAAGGACTGCAAAATGCTGCTAGTCAACTTCGAGTCGAGATGGGCCGGCATGGAAGAGAGCAGTACCCAGACACCAGTCGGTGAGCTCCTGGGTGATGTCCTTGGGATCCTGTTCTTATTATCCGGCGCCGGCACATGGGGGCTTTGAATGCCCGCCCCAGTGTTTCCAGCCAGGGGACAAAGTTTGGATTGACTAGCGGCACCTGAGGCTGCGCAGCGAGCGGCGTGCACACCAGCGGGCCAGTTATGTGATGGAAGTCTCAGCCTGTTAAAAATAGCCCAAGCCATTTCGGCCTTTGGCGTCGATAGCTTGGGGCTGCGCTTGAACAAGCAGAGGTTTCAACCCGCCCTACTCGACGAGAGAGGGTGGCTTAATAAGTGGTATAAGCGCTAATTTAGAGCCTCTTACAGCTGGTTGATCTATCAGATGTACATAACGTGGTAACTTTCCTGGCAGGAAAAGCAATGTATGACTACAAAACTTTTGGAATGGACATCTGTGCAGATTGCATATTACAGATTTGCTCTTTTGTCATCTCACCTCCAAATCAAAAACTACTAATTACGTAGTGCCGGAGAGCCCCCACCCGGCGGCAGAAGGTCAAGTCCCCTTTCCTGGCATTTGGGAACACTGTCAAATGGGTAGGTTCCCGTCCGTGGACCGCCGCTCTTGCATCTGGCCCAGCAAATGTTGCACCGTTTCTTGCAGTCGAAGCAAAGGGCAAAGGGCAAAGGGCAAAGGGCAAAGGGCAGAGAGCAGACCATGTCCAGACATGGGCCAGTACCGGTGGCAGCTTTCGAAAGCGGGCCCATTCCCTTCTGGTCTGAGGCGTTCCTCATGGTCGACTGCCCCTACCTCCACTTGATTGAGCCTGGGTGGCCGCCGTTGACCAAGTTGACCCAGTCCCCTTCAGATGTAGGCCAGCTCGTCCAGGTTCCTTTGATATGCGATTCCATCAGTTTCGCTCTGCACTGGAACTCTGGCAATTGTGTCCTTCTCCGCTGACCCCTCTTGCCGCCAGTCTAGTCTCTTCAACTTCGCCGTCGAGAATATCGCTCTCTGCCCAAAGTGTGGTTCGCGAATCCATACCGTCCGCAGGCTACCACTATCACTCGATTCGAGGAGCGGGCAACCGACCCCCCAAGAACTTCCTCATCCTCACATTCCCGAGCTCCCTGCCGAAGTCCCAGTCGGTATTCACTCGACGCTTCCTCCCTCGCGCTCGTCTCCAGGCGCCAAAACGACCAGACTATCCCTCCGCTCGTTTGACCTGAGATCCGAGTCTGAGCCGCCGATACCACCTCATACCTCGAGACAGGTTCTGACGCCACAAACAGAATCCTCGCTGCCTATTCCCGTCGACCCGACCATAGCAAACTACGCGCCGTGTCATGTCCGTCGACCCGCCAATGATGTGCCTCTCTCATCCGACCGCGATGTCAACAGTTCTGCTGTACAGGTCTCGCCAAGATCGCATCGGTGGTCGTTTCTTACACGATTCAAAAGACCGAAGCCTGACGCCGCGTCGTCAATCGTCTCGATGGGCAACAGCGGTGATATCAGATATCTTTCCTTTTGCTTCTCCTCCGACGGGGTATCTATCCTCCTCTGGGAAAAAAACAGCCTCGTCATAGCTCGTCTCAATGCCCAAGGCGACAGCGGAAGGCTCATTGACCTCATCCCCATTCTCCGCCAAGGAGAAGGCGGACAAGCAACCCCCGGAAGCACGCTCTTTGTGGCCGAGGGTTGCGGAATGATAGCTGCCATCGTATCGCAGGGCGCTACGGGCAAGTTCCTAGTCGTATTGGACCATTCAGGGCTGGCTGAGAGATCGGCAGTGCTGCCGCTTCAGGACATGACGCCGCTGTGCTTGGCAATTTCTCGATGCAACTCGTTTGTTGCTGTTGGCCTCGCAGCACGGGTTCTGCTTGTTCGCCTGGCGGAGCACAAGGTGGACTTCGACTGGGCCGTCACCATCTCGATTCGCGGACCCAGCTCTTTTGATGGCATGACTGTTGCGTCGGAAGCCTGTAATTTCACGGCCGATGGGAGATATCTTATAGTTGCGACCCAAATGAGGGACAAGCATCAGTCGAGCGAGGATGGAAGTATTCACACGGCCCTTTGGACTTGCGAAAGAGAGGCGAAGGGTCCGTTCCGGCTACCCTGTTGCAAAATGCCAAACGTAAGCCTACGCTGCCCCTGGCCCGAAGAATAGTTACGCTGACGAATAGGCGGCAGGATGACCAAGGTCTCACCTCAATCCAATTCCACCACGGCCTCCAAGTCGCCGCGATAACGGGCCTAACATCGGCGCGATACCCCCTGTTCCTCTCCCTCGACCCCCAGCAACCCGTCACCATACCAGCCCAAGTCACAGATTTCCGGATACGGTGTTCATGCATGGCCCCTCCCCCGCAAGATCACCTCATGTACTTCCTCGACGCTAGCAACCGCGTTTGCGAAGCAGACCTGCACCATCGTCATGTCGAACTCGTTGCGGATATCACCACGTACAGGGGATCCCTGCGTTCACACGATGAGCCGGCCGCTATAGCAGTTGGGCCGGGCGGCATTGTGGAGGTATTTTGGCGCCAGGGGCCGGGGTTGTGGAGATTGCAATTCAGGCCTGGCGAGGAGGCTATTTTAATAGATAATTTAAGGAGGCGCTGGGATGAGACGATTTAATTAGGTGCAGTACATGCCGTGTTAAAAGTCTCTGTACGCCCCCAGGGCGCATTATCAACCACGTAACTTCAATCATAGATTTCTCAACCGAATGAAGGTCAATTTCTCCGCAAAAAATGATACCATAATAACCCCCCAATTGTGGAGTTCAATAGTGTGTATACCAACCCCTACTACAATGATTGCAGTGAACATTGCAACGCAATACACACATCATGGCCCACGAAATGCGTTGTAATACATCCTTTTTATCCGTGCACGCTCTGGTAGTTCGCAGAACCATTAACATTACCCTATTAACAACTTAGCTACTGGTTTATCTCTTAAGAGCTTATAAGCCTCGCGTGCCCCGCCCCACCCTATTCCTGTTAATATAATAAATAGTATAAGCAGGGTATTAATAGCTATAACTTCTAATATTTTAAAGCTAAACTACTAAATAAATTATTATAAATTAATTAATAAATATATTTATAAACTCTAATTAAAGATAAAAGTAAATTTATATAATAATAAAAGCTTTTATAAGTAATATAATATTATAACCCTAGTAGTTTTATTATAATATTTAATATTTTCTTTTAATTATTATATACCTTATAAAACCCCCTATTTATATTAATAATATAATAATATTTAATTAATTTATTAATATAATAAAGGTAGTTTCAAACAGGGAAACTAGTTTATACTAGGTTTATATTTATAGATTACATAAGGCGTTTTTTAGACTAAGTAAGTTAGGTATTATATCTCTTAATATTTAAGTAATATATATTAGGCTTATTTATATAAAGAAATCTTACTAATAGCTAGTAAGCTAAATCTATAAAAATACTAATAAATATAATTTATATATTAAAAGTAATCTAAAAGGATTACTAAGGCAGTTAAATTATAATAATCCTAGATTATAATAATTCTTAAAGTATTATAATCCTACTTATAAGGTAATTTAGGTCTAATTAATTTATAACTATTAAGAGGCTAATACCTTATATAAGTTTTTATAAGATATGTATAATATAACTACTAAGGTTATACTATAATCTCTCCCCTTTATTAGGTCTTATCCTTAAGATCTTAAAGTAGGCCTAGTTTATTTATTATTTAGTTAGTTTAAACTTATATCTTTAAATATTTTTCTATTAGTATATATTATTAATAAGATATCTAATTATATTTTAAAATCTATTAATTAAAAAACTAAAAAATATAAACATTTAATTAAAAGTATTAAGCTATTATATAAACTTATTAATATATTATATTCTTATTATTTTAAATTCTAAAAGAAATACTTAATAATAGCAGATTCTTTATATTATAGTAAGTATATTTATTAAGGGTAATCTTGTAAAAATAATATTAGAGTAATATGTTCTTATATATTATTTTTCTTTTTCTATTTATTTAAGTTTTATTAATAGTTCTAATTAAGAAGCTAATTTCCTAAGAGAAGAAGTTAAATAAGGATAAAAAGGAGGCTAATAAAAATCTTTTAAAACTTTATAAAGAGTTAATTATATTATAGGTATATATAGCTATAGCTATTAATTATTTATTTTATATTTATAAAATTAAAAATAAGATAAAGGAGTATTATATATTTAAGTTTTATTATAATATTTAAGGTCTTAAAAGAAAAAATAAGCTAGCTAAGGAGTTAAGTTATTATAAGTATAAGGCTTTTAATATACTTTATTTTCTAAATCTTAAAGGTATTAATTAGGATTCTCTTAGTTTAGGGGATTTTAACTTTATTTTTTGCCTTTTAATATTATTAATAAAAGTTCTTTAAAAGTAATTAAATATTCTTAAGGTATTTTATTAGTTCTTATATATTTTTATTTTTTAAGTAGTTCTTTTATTTAATTAAATATATTTATTATTTATTAATTTCTTATATATCTTTAATTACTTTTACTTTATATATCTCTAATCTTATAGTTTCTTTTAATTTATTACTAGTTTTAATATATATTATATTAGCTATTAATTTAACTAGTATAATATATATAACAGTTAGGGTTTCTAAACAGGTAAACTAGTCCATACTAGGTTTATATTTATAAATTATATAAGGTATAATACTAAGCATTATAAAGTATTATATCTCTTAATAATTAAGTAATATATATTAGGCTTATTAATATAAAGATACTTTATTAATAGCTAGTAAGCTAAGTTCTATAAAAGTATTAATAAATATATTTTATATATTAAGATAGCCTAATAGCTTAGTAAGGAATAATAATAATTTAAAGGTTAAATCTCTAAGGATTATTAGTAATTTATAGTAATTTAATCTTAAAGTATTATAATTTAAATAATTTAATAAAAGAGGATTATTATTAAGGGAAATAATCCTTTTATAATAAGTAGAAATTATAAGGGCTATATAATATAGCTATATAAGTTATAATATAATCTCTCCCCTTTATTAAGTCTTGCCCTTAAGACTTATATATTTCCTTATTTTTATATTAGGCTTTAATATATACTAACTCTCTTCCTTTATTATTTTCTTAATATACCTTACTAATTATTATATTATAAAATCTTTAGTTAAAATCTTATAAGACTTTAAAGTATATTTATTTAGTAGATTTAATTATAAAATTTAGTTTTAATATTATGCCTTATTCCTTTTATAAGGCTAAAGGCCTTTATTATAAAATAATTAAGTATTCTTCTTATTACTTTAAATATACTTAATAAGGTTAATCTTATAATGCTTTTAGTATTGCAATTACTTATTATATATTATTTTTCCCTTTTATTATTATTATTATCTACTAACTATTTTCTCTTTTAGTCCCTTACTTAAATTCTAAGTCTAATTATCTAAAATAGGTAAAAGAAAAAGCTAAGGAAAAGCTTCTTAAGGCTTAATAAGAGGTTAATAAGGCTATTATAAAATTATCTTATATTTATTATTAGAAGTATTTATTATATAAGCAGGGTATTTAATTTATTATTAATAGTATAAATTCTTTTATAAGTAATATTATTACTTAAGAAGAGGATATAGCAGTTTTAGATATTTAGTCCTTTAGTAGTGCTAATATTATTAACTAAAACCTAATTTTTAATCCTTTATTCTTTAAGGTTATTAGTAAAAGTTTTTTAAGAGTTACTAGATATTAATAAGGTATTTTATTAGTTTTTATATATTTTTGCTTTTTAAGTAGTTTTTCTATTTAATTAAATATATTTTTTATTTATTAATTCTTTATATATCTTTAATTTCCTTTACTTTATATACCTCTAGTCTTATAATTTATTATAGTTTATTGCCGGTTTTTATATATATTATATCTATAGCTAATTTAAGTATTAAGATATAATAAATTAGGTAATATCTAATATTTAAGGGTAAGTCTAGTTTATATTAATTTTCTCCTATCTTTTATTTAATCCTAACTAGCCTTAAGTACTTATAATTTAGTTTATAACTTAATTAATCTATTTTAATATTTTTAATAAATAAGTAAATTATATCTCCTTCCTTAAAGGTTAGTCCCTTTAACCTTTTAAGGTTATAGTATCTCTATATCCTTTTCTTAATAAATTCTAGTTTAGTCTTAAGTTTATTATATATTTCTCTTAGCTTATTACTTATAATAATTATTACTAAGTTTATATTCTTAAGTTCTTAAATATTATAATATATATTAAATATAAATTTAATATTTATATTAAATAATATAAGTTTTATACTTTTATTATAGGTAATATTATAGGCTAGCTAAGTGCTTAGTAGCTTCTTAACCTAGTTATCTTATTTATAATTAATATAATATTAAAGATATTATTTTAGTACTTAATTTATTTATTTTATTTAACTATTTACTTATAATCTAAAAGCTATTATAAGTTAGTAATTAACTCCTATAAGTATTATAAGTAATTACTAGAATTTAAAGGCAAATATTAATCCTCTATTTAATAGGATTTCTTTTAGTAATCCTTATTTCCTTACTACCTTATTATAAAAGATATAGGCTATAATTTCTATATCTATTGCCTCTTTATAAGGTAAGTAAATTAAAAACTTTATTAATTTATTTATAATAACTATAATACTATTATAAAAGATTCTATTTAAAGGATCTTTAAATAATAATAATTTAGTTATAAAGTTTATTATAATTAAGCTTTATAATTATTTTATAACTTTTATTAGTTATAATATTTTATAAGGTTTATATTATTATGCTTTTATTTTAATATAAATATTATATTATTTAATAACTCTTTTTATTACCTTTTATATTATTTAATAACCTTATTATAGCAGTTATTTTAAGGTTTTAGTAACTCCTTAATATCTATATAATAAATATATATAAAAGTCTTAAATAAACTCTTATAATTCTCTTAGAATTTCCTTAGTTACCTTTACTTATATCTATCCTAAGGTGTTATGACCCCCGCGTCTATGTCACGTGGCCCCTACAATTTTCACCAATCACCGTAGGATCACTTCTCCCAGTAACGATCCTCTTCCCTTAGATCACTTGGATCACGACGCTCCAAGACTGGATTACTATAGATCACGACCGATCCCCATAGATCTAACCCTTAGATTACTTATATTCTCTACTAAGCCATAAGGCCACCTTTAGTATATAGATCACATTTATTAGCACTTTCATAGAACTTAGCTTACTAGCTATTAATAAGACTTCTTTACCTAAATATGCCTAACCCGCTCTATTTACTATTAAGAGACGTGATACTTCGCAAACTGCTTAGTATAACGCCCTATGACTCTGCAAACATTAAACCTAGTATGGACTAGTTTACCTGTTTGAAACCTATTCCGTTATATAAGGTCTATATTTTCTAAGTAAATTAATATTCTCTTCTTTTATTCCTTTTTAATACTTATTCTTTTACTTTAATAATACTAGTATTATAATCTAGTTATTAACTAATTATATTTACTTTTCTATTTTTAAATCCTTTATAGTAAATAATTATAAAATTAAATTTATATAAGTATTTTATATAATATAATTATTATTAATTAAGTTTATAAGTTATAATAAAATATAAAATATTCTAGTAGTTAATATAAACCTTAACTTAATACTTACTTCTTATTAAGTAATATCTAAACTCCTTAAAGTAGTTAATAATTATTAAGAACTCCTTATTATAAATTAAATAATTAAGCTTTACTTTATATAGCTTATATAAGTAAAAGGCAATAAGGTATAATTTTCCTATATTATCTTATTAACTAATCTATCTTCTTAAGGTAAAATTTAATAAATTTATTTCTAGCTTAATTTCTTTATTTAGATTAAATATTACTAATATAGGTTTATTTAAGATTACTTATTTAAGTTTATTAAAGGCTTATTAGGCCTTATTATTCTAGTTAAAGGCCTTATCTTTCTTTATAAGTTCTATTAAGGGATTTATAATCTTATTAAAGTCCTTAATAAATTATTTATAATAGTTTATAAAGCCTAGAAAGGCTTACATTTCCTTAACATTATTAGGTTTTTTTATTTTACTATTATAAATACTTTCTTTCTCTTTATTTAAATTTCTCTAAATATAATAATATATCTTAAAAAGTCTACCTTTATAATATAAAAGTAACTCTTCTCTAGTTTAATTAATAACTTAATATCTTATAATATTTTTAAGACCTTATAAATATATTCTTTATATTCTTCTTTACTTATTAAGAAGATTAAGATATTATTAAGGTAGTATATTATAAAGATATTAAGGTATTATTAAAGTATATTATTAATTATCTATTAAAATATTATAAGTATATTAATAAGGCTAAAAGGCATTATTAAGTATTTAAATAATTTAAATCTAGTTTTAAATACTATCTTCTATTTATCTCCTTTTTTAATATAAATAAGGTTATATACTCCTTTTAGGTTAAGGGCTATAAAGACCCTTTTACCTTATAATTAGTCCTTAAGTTTTATTATAAGCAGAAGTAGGGTTTAGTCTTTAATAGTATATATATTAACTCCTTTATAATCTATAATAGGTTATAGTTTTTTATTTTTCTTTAATATAAAGAATATTATTAATCCTGCTAGTAAGGTTAACTTTCTAATATACCTTTTCTAAATTATTTTATTAATATATTATTATTAAACTTTTAGTTTTCTTTAATTTAATAAGTAAATCTTTTAAAATAATAAGTTCTTATTTATAAGCTTAATTTTATAGTCTTATTAATTATATTTAAAGACTTTTATTTTTAGTTCTTTTTTAAATAATTTATTATATATTTAATATTCTTTTAAAATATTCTTAAGTTAGTCCTAGCTTATTATAATAAGTTTATCTTTTTATAAATCTTATTATTTAAAGATACTTAAGATTTCTAATTTTTATTTTTAGCCTATTTTATACTTATATTATACTCCTTTTAGAGGTAATAAAGTCTTTACTTTATACTAATTTATACTTACCCTCTTAATTATAAATTAAGATCTCTTATTACTCCTTATAATTATTTTACTATTACTATTAGGGTTATTAAGAAATATAACTTAGCTAGTCTTTTAATTAATATATAGGTTTTTTTATTTAAGCTAGTTTATTTTAAGGATAATATTTATCTCCTCTCCTAAAAGAATAATATTAAAACTTATTCCTTAATTCTTTCTTTTAATAAAGACCTTAAGGTAATTAATCTCTTAATTTATTATATTATTATTATACTTAAAGAATTGCCCTTTTATATTAATAAATTAGTATAGTAATTATTTCTTTTTTATAATATTCCTAACTTTATAATTATTCTTAAATTAATAAAGTTCTTTTTTACTTTACTATTAATTTATATATTTAGCTATTTTCCCTTAATTTAAGCTTATAATATTAGGTAATTAGGTTTACTATCTTATATAGCTCCTAAAGCACTTATTAATTTAAGTCTTTTTATCTTTATTTATTATTACTTTCTATAACTTTATCTTTATAAAAGGCATATTACTTTTCCTAAACTTATTTATAAAATAACTTATATTCTTTATTATTATAGTTAACTCCTTATAGCAGTCCTTAATATATTTTCTTTCTTTAAAAAGTTATTTATAAATTCTTTATTATATAAATACTATTAAGAATATACTTCTAGTTTTATATCTTATTTATTTAATATAGTTCTTTATTTAAATTATATATTATTAATTAAAACCTAATTAAATCCTTTTTTAAATTAATAGGTTTAAAGAGGTATTCTTCCTTTATATTCTTAGATTTGCTATCCTTTTTAATTAACTTTTATTATTTCTCCTCCTCCTATTCTCTATAGCTATTATAATTATAAAAGCATTATAAATTAGTATATATATTAAAGTCTTTAGGTTTATATATTTTAAACTCTAATAGTCCTTTACTATTTATATCTCCTTTAATATACCTAAGATTAACTAGATTATATATTCTTTATTATTTTATTTAAATTATATCTTTATATTCTTTCTTTACTTCTTTAATTAGTTATTAAGATTAGCAAATCCCTTTATAAAGTTCCCTTATTTTATAGATTTATTAATAATAAGATATATTAAATTATAGTTTTACTACTTTAAGATTCTTATACTAGTAATATATTAAATACCTTTTTATTTTTATTTTCTAATAGGGGTTATTATTAGGTATACTAAAACTATAATAAAAAGTAATTATTATCTTCCTTATCTTATTTATAGTTCTTATACTAATAGTATTTATATAATAGCTATAATAATTTATTATATTTTAAATATATTAAGAATATTTCTATAATATCCTTAATATTAAACTTTAGCTTTTATAATAAGGGTTTATAATATCTACTATATAATAAGCCTAAATATATAAGCCTTTAAGTTTATTAGTATTACTATACTCCCTAGCTCCTTATAAGTATTTATCTTTTATTAATATATATATCTTATTATTATTTTATTAAATAATAATTTATAAGATTACTTTTACTTATTCTTAATTTATTTATCTTTTTATAAGGTATTATATTGTATTTTAAGCCACTCCTTTTCTATATCTTATACTTTAAGAATATTATTAGTAATATATATAGACCTTATCCCTACTTTATATTTCTTTTTATTATTTCCTTTTTTCTTAAATTATTATTTAAATTAAAATAATATTAATTATCTTAAATACTTTAAGTTATTTTCTTATATTAGAGGTAGTTTTTATTTCTAATAGATTTTTTAGGTATTCCTTAATTTCCTACTTTAAGGGTCTTTCCTCCCTTATTATCTTAAGGATCTTAGTTTATTTTATCTTCTTATATTTCTTCTCTTCCTTTCTCTTAAGGTAATAAATATAGTCCTTTTCTTTTCTTATTATTAGTTTTCTAAGTTCTCTTACTATTTCCTTTAGTATTTAATTATCTTTATCTTATATAGTATTAGAATTTAAGGTATATTTCCTACTTTAATATCTTTTTTTATTAAAAATTCTTCTTATAGTTTTTAAATTAAATTATTTAAGTATAAGTATTAGCTATATTTTAATATAGTATCTTTATATAAAGTTATTATATTATATAGGCTTTATATTATTTTTAATATTTAGGTTTATATAGTAATTTAGGGTTTTTATTTTTTAGTTATTATTAATATTTACTTACCTTAATTAAGGTCTTTAAGTCTTCTTAATTAAAGATATTTATTAGCTATATATTTAAACTAGTTATAGTTATAGTATTTAACCTTAAATATATTATAAGGTCTGTTATTATTATTATATTATATTGCCTTAAATACTATAAGTCTAGGTTTAGTTTTATATTATATATTAATATATCTCTTTCTTCCTTAATTAGTATTATATTATCTATTAGTATTTTATTAAGGATTATATAACCCTTTATATCTTTTTGCTTATTTCTCTTAGTATTACTTATATTACTAATTATTAATTTCTATAATAATATTTACTAGTTTATTTAGGTTTTTTAGTTTAAGTCTAATATTTACTATTATATCCTTAACTTTTAACTTTAATTTTAAATATACCTGCATTATATAAGCTTCTTTACTCTAGTTTAGCTTAATTACTTAATAGTAATATTTAGCTGAATAGTTTATAGTAAATCCTCTTTACTTAAGCTATTATACTTTTATTTTTATAATATATTCTTTATTTATTACTTTAAAGGCATTTTTAAGTTTTAATTTAAAGTTTTTATATTTCTTATAGATATATTTTATTATTTCTTATTATCCTTTATATAGTTTACTAATATAATCTTAAATAATAGGTTTTATTAATTATAACGCTTTATCCTTAAGGAATCTTATATTATATTAAATTCTTAATTTATTAATAATAAACTAAATAAGATAATATATTTAATAGCTCTAAAGGCTAGTAAAGAATTCTTAAAGTTTATTAGTATTACTATTAAATAGTTTAGGCTAGTAAGGTTAAAGGATTTCTTTAAGATCTTTTTTAATTACTATAAGGGCTATAATATATTTAATATACTCCTTATAGAGTTTCTAATTATTCTTTACTTCTTTCTTAAGTACTTTTATAATCTTAATAAGGTTAATTACCTTTTTCTTTAGATTTTTAATTTTATTCTTAGCTATATTAAAATTATTCTTTATATTTTCTAAGAGATTATTATATTACTAGCTAAGTTATTTAAGTTTATATTTAAGTTTTATAACTTCCCCTTTATAAGTACTTAAATAAGTAAAGGTAATATTTTTTTTATTTTTATTATTAGTTTTTATAAGAATATCTACTAGGTTAGGAGGTATTTCTTATTACAGGTAGTACTAGGTATATCCTAAATTAAAAGACTAGCTTAAAGTAATAAGTATTATTATATTAATATTACTTAATATTATATAATATATTCTAAATAAGAGCTATTAATATATAATAATTAAGGTTTTTAATTAAGTAAATTAATCTATATTAGGTTTATATTTATAAATTATATAAAATATATTATTAAGTATTATAAAGTATTATATTTCTTAATAATTAAGTAATATATATTAGGCTTATTAATATAAAGATACTTTATTAATAGCTAGTAAGCTAAGTTTTATAAAAGTATTAATAAATATATTCTATATATTAAGATAGCCTAATAGCTTAATAAGGAATAATAGTAATCTAAAGGTTAAATCTTTAAGGATTATTAGTAATTTATAATAATCTAATCTTAAAGTATTATAATTTAAGTAATCTAATAAAAGAGAATTATTACTAGGGGAAATAATCCTTCTATAATAGGTAGAAATTATATAGGCCACATAACGTAGCTGCATAGGTCGTAATAATATAAATAATTAAATAAAGCCTAATTTCTAATAATAGGTCTAATTTATAATTAATAAGTAGCTTTATAATATTAGAAAGTAGGCAATAAAGGTACTGCTTTTATTAAAGGAGATTGGCGACCTATAAAGACGAGGGGGACGGCGTGCCGCGATATAAATAGAAGAGGGGTAATTACAGGGTTTAGGAAGAAAATATATTAAGTTTTATATAAGTTTAGTTACCTACAGTTAAAGACTATTTGCATTAGTGGCATAAAGAGGGTTAAATACGTTATAGGATATAGTATATAATAAACTTAATAGATTAGCTAAATATAAATATATTATTAATATAAATAGGGTATAAATACTTAATATATTATTAGTATAATAATCTTAAACTGGCTATAATTATAACGGTTGCACAAGCCGTTAAGCCACAGGGCAAAAGATCGGGCCATAATCGCTATGCAAGCAATTATGGGTGTGCTATAGCTGCCTTATAGAAGCCTTACAGCGCTGTTACAGGCACGAATCGTAACAATAATATAATTTAACTTAATATACTATTAATAGATTTATTAAGTAAAAGTACTTAAAGAGGAAATTTAATAAGAATTAAAGATACTTAAAGAAGCTAAAAAGGAATTTAAAGAAATTACTTAAAGAAAATATACTTAAAAGAAAGTAAAGGTTAAAAAATACTATTAAAAATAAGAAAAAGAATATTAAAAAACAATTAATAATAAAAAGTATAATTACTTAATAAAGAACCTATTAATTAATAATATAAGTTTAAATATTATAAAAGAAATATAATATTAATAAGAAATAAATAAATTATATATAATATAAAAAGATATATTATTTAAATAATTAATATTAAATAAAGACTTAAGTATAAAGCTAAAAGAATAATACTAATAATAACTATTTAATAATAAATTTATTAATAACTGCCTTAATAAAGAAGGATATAATAATAATAATTATAAATAAATATATTAAGAAAAGTTATATATTATCTATAATAAAGTATTAAATAAGTAAAAAGTAAAAATAAGAATAACTTAAATTATTAAATACTTTAAGATTATATAAAGATCTAATATTAAAATGCCTAATATTAAAGGTTTAAATTAAGGGAAAATAGCTAAATATTTAAATTAATTATAAAGCTAAATAAAACTTTATTAACTTAAAAATAGTTATATAGCTAAAACTATTATAAAAAAAGAAATAATACCTTTACTTACTATTTAATATAAAAAAATAACTTTTCAATTATAATAATAGAATTATAAACTAAGAGCTTAATTATCTTAAGGTTTTTATCTTAAGAAAAAATTAAAAAATAATATTTAATATCCTTCTTTTATATAAAGAAGTTAATATTCTTCTTAATATAAACTAGCTATAAGTATAACAGCTGCACCTAACCACTACGCCACAGGGCAAAAGATCGGGCTATAACTGCTATTATAGCAATTACAGTAGTGCATTCAGCTGCTTATCTCTTTAACCGGCACAAGGCTACAACAAGTAACTTACCCCGCTTTTTTGCAGGTACCTGCCTGGTACGTAAAGTTCCCGTCAGATAGCTTCTTCTTTCAACACCACCAAAATCATTAAAATCCTTATATAAATTAACCCTAGTAAGTCTTAATTAAAACAATAAGCTCCTAAGAGATATATATACTAGATAATTATAGCTTTAATAGCCTGCCTTTTACAGCAGCTGCTAATAACCCTACTAGCGCACCTAATATTCTGCTTAAAGAGGGCTGCAGTAATGATTTTTAACCTTTTAACCTAGAATATTATAATTTTTAAATTAACCCTCTGCCCTAGTAACTACTTAAATTATTCTAGCTTTTTATGCCTATTTCCCTTATATAGTTATAGGTCAGATATACTAAAGACTGGGTTTTTTTTTATATTAATAATGGCATTAAAGATAGCTAGAATACCCCCCTTTTTAACTACTTATAGTTATATACTTAAGAAGGCATCTCTATTATAATGGCTTATATATAGCTTAGTATCCTTATTTACCTAAGAATTTATAAGGAAATATCCCTTAAGGACTATTAAAAGGCCCCTAGCCTAGGAGATTAATGCCCCCTTTATTTATTTATAAAGTTTATACTATTACAGAAGTTCGAGCTAATTATATAATATTTCTACACTTTTAATTACACTAATCTTAATATAAGTAATAAGAGGGATTTTCTAAAAACCTTTTAAGCGGCTTAAAAGTGGTTTAAGTATATATAAAGGGTATTTATTAAGCTTTATCTTCTAGGGACTAATTTAATTATAGATAAGTATATAGTCCCTTTTACAGGCAGATTAAAAGAGATAATGCTTATTAAGGGAAAGCCTATACTAATAGGCTTTAAAATCTAGGTTATTATATAATAGGGCTACTTTCTATAATAGCTTTAGCATATAAAGGCATTACTAGTTATAGCTATAACGGTTAACTAAGAGATACTAACGCCATATAGCAAGAAGGGAAAGCTATAAACTAAAATCCCTCTTAATAATATACAGAGTATCGTGATTTATCTATTAAAAAGGCTATTAATGCAGATATATCACGTCTTTATAAATAACCTCTTCTTATCGCTGCAGCTCTTCCGCCTTCTTTAGCAGCTTAGATACAGGGCTATAGGCACGGCATGCCCTAACTGCGGCATTACTACTAAGATAAAGCAGATAAAAGAGACCAGGAAGCTTCCTGATAGCATGCCTTTATTATATAACGAGGTATATTTAATCCTAATAAAGGATAAACAGATATATATAACTTTACCTATATTTCCCTTACTAATCTATCTCTTTTCCTTCCTTCTAGGTCCTTTAAATCGCTTAGAAAGATAGCTCTATAGTGCTCTTCCTTTTAACTATACACGGCATAACCCCTCTTAACCGCATACCAAAAGAGAGGAAGTTGCCCGCTAAAAGAGGCATAAAGGCAGAGGCACAACGCCTAAAGGAGGTCTTCAATAGAGATCAGGCTAGGATAATCCCTATTCCTTCTATTGCCGCTCAGTATAATAATAAAATAAATCACGTGGATCGCGGCGATTAGATAAGATCCTATACCTTATATCAGTATCGTTTCTGGCGCGGTCCTTAGCAGGCGTTGCTTTAGTCTTTCCTCCTTGATGTTATACTTGCGAATAGCTTTATTTTGCAGAAGAAGACCCGGCAGCCTTATTAGAAGCCCTATAGTACGCTTCGAGACTAGAAAGAGGCTATTTATAATGCCATTTTTAATAAGTACGGCACCGATAGCGGCATAAGGAAGAGATGCCGTATAGGGAAGGAAGAAGACAGCGAGGATCTTAAAGCACGGCAAATTCACCTATAAAGAGATATCAATTATGTCAGAAGGGGCAAAAATTCGGCCTGCCTAGCTTGCAAAGGCTGCCGGCAAGGGCAGCCTCGACCCTTTAAAAAAAGGAAGGAAAAAGGAGGCTATCTCGAGCCCATTTCAGGAAATCAGCGAATTCGGAGGACCCGATACGGTTGCAAAGTATGTGATGTAGCGATTTGTAACAATGCTGACTGTTGGTACTTCTATCACACGCTAATTTAGGTGTGGTTAAAGGTACCGATCGTCACGGTCATTTTGATTGGCGCCCGCCCCATGTCGTGACCTATCTGTAGCCTTGTGCCGGTCAAAGAGATAGAGCCTTATAGCGCTGTTACGGGCACGAATTGTAATAATAAGTAAAAAACCTATATATTAATTATAGGATTAGCTAGGTTACTTTTTCTAGTAACCCTAATAGTAATAATAAATTAATTATAATAAATAATAAGAGATCTTAAACCCTAATTAAAAAAGATAATATAAATAAGTATAAAATAAAGAATTTACTATCTTTAATAAGAGTATAATATAAATATATAAAAGGTAAGAAATAATAAAACTACTAAATCCTAGGTTATTTTAAAACTTAATTATATAACTTAAATAAATAATTAAAACTTTAAAAATAACTTAAAAAAAAGAAATAATAAAATAAACTTAAAAATATTTTAAAGAAATATTATATTTATAAAACACTATTTAAATAAAAACTTAATATAAAGGTTTTATTCTTTATTTATATTAATAATATATTAATATTATAGCTAATTTGCTTATTTAATTATATAATTTATTTTATAACTTATTTAATTTTCTTTTTATTACTAATATTAAATTTAGTTATAACTTTAAGTCTTTAACTTTAGGTAATTAAACTTATATAAAACTTAATATATTTTTCCTTTAAACCCTATAATTGCCCTACTTCTATCCTTATAGGTTCTTAGTCTTCTTTAATACCTTCTTAGCCTGCTACTAGATATCCTTAAGCTACTTATTATATAAGCTACTATTAAGGGCCTTAAGGAACCCCCTTTCCCTCCTGCTTAGCTATATCCCTTTATATAGCTTCTTTTCTAAATCCTTAAGCTTTTACTTTTTATAAATAAAGAAGTCTTTATTAATTAAAGGGTTTTTATAAATAAATTATATAAGTAAGAGGATCTTATAATTAAAGAATATTATCTTAATATAGCTAGTATTATCTTTATTAAACTAGTCCTCTTTAATATTTATAGCTATTATATATAATATATTACCTTTACCTTTATTTTACCTAAGAGCTTCTTTAATTTTAAGGATTATATTATAGCCTTTAGTTAGATAAGGCTTATTAGGCCTAGGTGCCTATAAGCTTCTTTAGATAATAGGTATTATAATAAGGTAGCTATAATGCTATTAGTAGTTATAGCTAGAAGTTAGATTAGGTTAGATAACTTACTATATAATAGATAATTAAAGCATAATATCCTTTTAGGTAGGTTATAAGAAGAAGGTTAGGGCTAGCTAATAAGTAAGTAAGGCTTTTTAGCTGGCATATATATAGCTAGGTTTAGGCTATAATTAAGGTAGCTAATTATAATAATTTAATTTAATAAAGCCTTATTAATTATAAAGGTAATAAATATTTAAACTATATTAAACTCTAGAACTACTTAAATATACCTTTTAAAGCTAAATTATAAACTTAAAAAAATAAAATATTATATATAAAAAGTAAAAAAATTAAAATAAGTTTTTTTAAATAATAATTATATAACTTAAAAGGATAATTATAAAAATAAAAAAGATTAAAATAAAATAATCCCTAGTTTAAACTACTGCTTTTTTACTAATTTTACTTTATCTATTCTTATTTATAAGGTTAATTAGTTATATGCCCTAATATATGGATTTAATTAATTAAGTTATGACTTCAGGTCGATTTAACTTTCGCCAACTAACTTACATAAACAGACTTAACACAATTCCTTCAATTCTGACTTTAGTATGGCAAATCCCTTTCCGCGAAGATGGGTAGGCCAGATCTCAGAGCCGTAGACATAAGTCGAAGCATCCATGCAGGTGGCATAAAAGGTAAGGTGCAGATATAAGATGAAAACACCAGCCGAATTGCCTCCTTTATTTGTCGTGCCACCATAAAGAGCAACCATAATGCTTACACCAAGAAGTGAAATGGCGCAGCCAATGAGACCGGTAACCATCAGCCATTTCCTTCCAACGTAGTGAAGGAGGACGGCATTGATGGCGTTGCAGACAAGTCCTTCCGTCAGCCATCCAGCCGAGAGTGCGAGACTAGCAGAAGCACCATGCGCAAGAGCCGCATACAGTGAAGGTCCATAGTTGCTGATGACGGTCGTTCCCGTAAGTTGGCCGGCAAGGCGAGTTGTGAAACCAATCAAGGCCCTTTTTCGATAATGAGGGACTGTGAAAAGGGAAGCCCAAGATAATGGCAAGTGACGCTCAAGCTCTACCTGAGCGGAGATCTGAGCAAATTCAGCCCGAGCTGCATGGTTGTTGGGATCACTCGAGTCTCCGTAGATATGCTGCAAAATGGCCTCGGCTCTTTCGTGCTGATCGTTGTCGATAAGCCATCGTGGAGACTCGGGAATAAAGTAGACACCACATGCTAGGATGAGAGGAGGCAAGCACTGTATGGCCAACGGAGGACGCCACTGAGCTCCGTCTGCGTTGACGAAGTAAAAGCCGAATCCGACCCAAGCCGATGATGAGTATCCAACCAAGATTGAAACACCATGAAGGCCAACGAGGAGTCCACGAGCATGAGGGGGCGCAACCTCACTCTGCCAAAGGGGCACAAGCATGACGAGTCCACCGATAGCCAGACCTGTCAGAAACCTTGGCACGAGGTACATGGCCAAGTGGACAGAACCAGCTTGAAGGCCACCGCCAATGATAGCAAGTACAGCTTGCCAGAAACATAGCCTTGCATCGACCGAACTTATCAGCGACAGCTCCAAAGGTCAAAGTCCCGATGAGGCCACCACCCTGAAAGAGTCCATTGATTGCGCCAATGAGAGCGGCTGCGTTGCTGGCTGTGTCGAGACCAAAGTAATGGAGAAAGGATGGTTGGCCGAGGGTTGATCCTATGATGGCCGAACAATATCCGTAGGTAATGCTTCCAAAAGTTGCAAAAGCGATGATCTGTCGATACAGAGATTAGATCTCTTCCACTCACACAATGGAGTAGGACGTACCAGAATATTATAACCACCAAGTGGTTTGCCACGGAACTAAATGAGGGCCATGCCGTAGTATCAGAAGTAAGTTCTTGTAAAAGGTATGTACTTATATTCGGGATAGTTATCTTGCAACTTATCTGGATGCCAGGGGCGCATGAGAAGGTTCAAATACTACTACCATTGCCCATGGCTTGTATAATCCTACACTATTGCAATCTTAGCAGGGTGAATACGTTGGTTGACTGGCGTTGACCAAAGGGGGCTATCTCAATTGCTGGACATACTATTCCACAAGTAGTCAAGACAGGATAACATCTCTGGATATTGCTTACCCGGATAGAGATGGCCAATCAGCGTCCATGCTCTTAGAGGAGCGGACTCCGCCCTTGGCTACGCTAATATGCAGGGAAGCTTATCTTGGGGTAGCGCTTGTTGATACGAAGACGTACTGGATAATGCTTAACCAGAACTGCTGCTTAGCCCTTGCAGACCTATCTAAAGCACTTGGAAGGTTACATTCGGCAATGGTTTATTGGCCGTATCTATACAGTATCGCATGCATACCTCGTGGCTGCACGGCTGTACTCGGCTGGATTTAACCATGCATCTCTTAGTCTCCTACCTGTAGCCTCTCAAACATGTTGTCAATGGCACTGGACCTATTCATCTTCTTGATCATCTTACATAATAAGTGTAGATCCGGGGTAATTGTTATTGCATAGCCCTCCCATTCTTAGCGTGGAAGTTATATTCGCTTGGGACAAGCGTGAATACAGATAAGGGAACCACGAAAGTACATCACGTGTAGCGTGTAACCCCGCTCTAATACTATACTATTCGTTCAATGTGTACCTCTGCCAATCTTTGCGTGTAGCAGGATTTCTATACGATGAGATCTCAGGTGACAGTTTCTGGAAAGCTGAGTCAACGGTCAGCTTTAGCCTGCAGCACATGTCGTATCAAGCGGGTCAAGGTGAGCTTATCTTCAATTCGTAAGGGAGACCTCTTTGGCGCTAAACTGGATTTAGTGTGACTGCCAACATCCTTCTTGCTCAACGTGTAATACAGCCGGCGAGATCTGTGAATACACAGCTCAGGACAGTAATAGAAAGTAAACACATCTAGTCTCTTTTTCCATCAATAGTCGTTGACGTTGAATCATTAATAACGTAGCGCTAAGCATCTAACTATTATCACAGGCCTCCAAGCAAATGTTATGTCGAGGCGCTCCAGGAGAGGATTAGGACATTGGAAGCCCAACTCGAACGGTTCCAAAGCGACGCTGGATCTCAGGATAGAGCCCCGTTGAACTCTATTGAAGACACTTGCAGTAATTCAGAGGGTGATTCTATTCCTGACGATTCAATCTCCTACAGATCTCCGATCAGGGATACAAGCGACCGACTTGGAGCCCTCAACATCGGCGAGGATGGCCAGATCCACTACTTCGGTTCCAGGAGTAACTTTTCGCTCTTGAAAAACAGTCCTGTAGCAAGTTCAACAGTGTCATCGCATGACCTACAGAAACAGGCTGCAGATACACTAGACCAATTGAATCTTCTCGTTGAAGTATCCGATGAGTTACAAAATCATCTCTTGGACCTCTTTTGGAGGTGGCAGAATACATGGCAGTACCTTGTCGTCAAGGAACTGTTCCTCGAGGATCTGCACATCAATCACTCCGGCCGATATGCTTTACCTCTGTTGCTTTCCGCTGTCTTGGCGCTTGCTGCTCGATATTCGGATCGTGTTGAACTGCGCACAGATCCTCTTGACCAGAATACGGCTAGAAATGCATTGGCCGAACAGGCCAAGACGATACTGTTTTACGAGAGCCAGGTGCCTAAAGTAACGACAGTCCAGGCAACAGCACTACTTGGATTGCGAGAGATAGCTACTGATAAAGAGGCTCTTGGGTGGATGTATTGCGGTAAGAGATTTCATAGCTGGAATTCTAAGTTACTAACAGTGACATTACAGGCATTGCAGCGAGAATGGCCTTCAATCTTGGACTTCATCTTGACCGTAGCCACTGGGCCGATAGCGGACATATAACGAAAGATGAAGCTGAAGTTGGGACTATTGTTTGGTGGGGATGCTATGTTCTAGATAAGTGAGCTTTATTTCTCTAGCTACTATCCTTCTCCTGCTCCCTTGTTGTAGTAGGGACGTTTACAGCTAACATGGCCTTCTGAGATTGTTTAATATTGGGCTTGGTCGACCATCCACTATCCAAGAACACGAAATATCCGCCGTTCTGCCTTCCTTTGAGCATAGTGCAGAGTATGAGTCCTGGAATTCAAAATCTCCACTTGGTGAACCCATTGTCTTCCCCCGAAGTCATCAAGTCTCCAATGTGTGCGCTACAGTCCAGCTATTCAGGGTCACATCATCAGCACTAGATGAGATGTGAGTCGCATTTCTGGTCTGCTCATTTACCTACTGAAACTTCCGTAGATATAGGCCTGGCAGCCAACATGCCAAGTCTCGAATCATGGAGCTCGTTACCAAAACACATGTCAATATCATCGAGTTTCAAATAAACCTTCCAAGCTGTCTTCGTCTTCTTTCACCGTCGCCACTCGCAACCACACTACCTCACATCTACTTGCTTCAGTAAGTCCTACGATGTTACCTTACAACGCTTCAAGCACTGATAACGTTGAAGCCTCCAGATTCATGTTGCTGTAATCTTACTGCATCGACCGTTTGTTGGAGTGCAGCGAAGGACATTGGACCCTGGCAGCTTTCATCCCAGCACCGGATCAAGTCATCTTAAGGAGTGCAGTCAGTCCTCACATTCCATCAGTAACATTTTCAAGCTCTACAGTAAACATTATACTTTAGTAAGCAAACCTGCATCCGCATTGACATTGTTATGCTGATTATTCCCTCAGCGACGAATACCAATCTCAGCCATCCACTGTGCTTTCACGGCATCAATAATTCTTCTCCTCGAAGCAACCTCCACAGATTCCAAGGACCGTGACAGTGCTATAGCTTCACTCAAAGTGTTGGCTGAAGCGCTCACTGACATGAGTACTGCTTGGGCCTGGAGCCAACGTGCGCTCCTTGCAATTCGCCAATTGGCGCGGGAATGGTCCGTAAGTGAAGATGCATTTGGTGCACTTGGGATCATTAAATCAGAATGTGGGAAAGCGACTGGAGATGCTATCATTGGCACAACACAAGCACTTGATGGGGATGATTCTAGCAGTTCCCTCTGGGTAGCAGAAGGCGCTTATTGCTTTGACATGGACATTCCTTTCATGACTAGGGAAGGCTTGAACTATCAGGGATGGATTGGTACACTATTTACAGAACCGGGGCTTCCGCAAGACGCTACTTGAGCAAAGGAACTAGAAGATAAACTAAGTTCTGTGTAGTGATTATAAGCTCTTAGCCACAGGTCTTAACTATAAATAATATATCTAGCTTATTATTTAGATATTATACTATAATGCCTAACTAATTGCTATAATATAAATATTAATAAGAATAAAACCTAGATTATAACTTTTTTATCTAATTTTAAAGGTATAAAAAGCTTTAAAAAGTTTATTAAGATAATTTAACTTAGTATTATAAAAACTAAAGATTTTATAAAATAATAAGAAAGTAAGATAATAGCTTTTATATTAATAAGAGAAGTTTTTTATTAATATTATTTAAATTAAATTTATATTAATAATTATATTAATAAAATTATAATTATATTATAACTTATAATATTATATAAAATAACTCTTTAAACTTAAAAAAGCTATAAGGGTTTTTAAAAATAATATAATATTATAAATTATATTATTAATATAAAGGAATATAATTAGCTTAATAATTATATTTTTATTTACTTAATAGCCCTTAGTTATAATACCTTTACTTATATAGCTATTAAATTTATTAAGATATATTAATGTATAAGAAAAGGTTAATTTAATAAAGGTTTTAAGATAATATATATATTAGTATTATATAGGCTGTAAAAGAGAGTTAGAGTAGAAGAAGGTTTAGGGTAATTAGAAGGTCGTAGTAGTATTGAGTTTATGAGTCAATTATAAGGTTAGCAAATACACTTCTGGTTTAACACAATGGCTAGAAGATAAATAATCAGACTCTATCAACACAAAGTCGTAGAGGTACAGAAGGCAGTCGATTTTACCTGGTTATCACAGCTCAGTCCAGTTTGTGCAGCTCTTATCTCTTGAATCAACGAATGCACCATGCCGAGTTTCGGGTACTGTTGAGACGACCCAGGGGGACGTGCGCAGTGGCTTTCCCCATCGGTTCTAGATTTAGTCTCACTGAGGGGATTGGGCTTGGATAATGCTTAGCCGAGTCTAGTTGAACGCTGGTGGTTGCAAGCCCTGCATATCATTAGAGCCATAATCTGCGGGGTAAACACTAGGCTATTCTACTGTGCTTAATGGAACTCTGTTATGGATAATGCTTACCCGAGAAAGTGGGCGAGACACATGATGCCCGCTCATGGATATTGCTCCATCGAAAGGTTATGAACATTGGGGCAATAAGTATATAAGTACATACCATATATCTTTTAACGTTGGCAAATCCAAAGCACTGTCCCAATACATATTCCTCTGCATATTATCACCTGTTACTTTAACCAAAATGTCAATCCGTCAATGGAAAGCCGCCATCTGCCAAGCTGAACCATGCTGGTTCGATAAAGCCGCCGGTATCAAAAAGTCGATCCGACTCATCAACGAGGCCAGCCAGAACGGGGCATCTCTCATAGCCTTCTCAGAAGTTTGGCTGCCAGGCTATCCCAATTTCCTATGGTCAGGAACATACAGAAAGAATATGCCCTTAGTGCAGAAGTACATGCAAAACAGCATGTCTGCCTATGGGGACGAGATGCTTGAGATTTGTCAAGCTACGGCAGCGGCCAACATCTACATATGTTTTGGTTTCAGTGAGCGAGTTGGAGCTTCGTTGTATCTTGCTCGGGTTCTCATCGGTCCTGATGGCAACATTCTTCTTCATCGTCGTAAGACAAAACCTACCCATGTTGAGAGGACTATTTTTTGGAGATTCCACAGGAGATTCTCTTACTACCGTGGTGGACACTCCCTTAGGAAAAATTGGCATGTTGAACTGTTGGGGTAAGTTGATGATGCATTATGGTGATGATATGCTAACCATCATGCTTAGAGCACCTTCAGCCGCTCCTCAAGTATCACACCTACTGTCAAGGTGAACAAGTTCACATCGCTGCCTGGCCATTCAACGCAAAGTGGACTGAATCCGCTGTTGAACCCTACTCGGTCTTTTCAGAGGCCAACGAAGTCACAGCCAGTCGCATGTATGCCCTGGAGGGCGCTGTCTACGTCCTCGTAACCAACCAGCCATTATCCGCCGAAGGCGCCAAGCTGAACAGTGAGGGTCAAGGAAACGCAGACAAGGACGGTTTCATGCTCGCTGGAGGTGGTGGTGCCGCAGCTGTCTTTGGTCCGGATGGCCGACAGCTGACTGAGCCTACTGATCCCTTGTTTGACGGCCTGATCTACTGTGACATTGATCTAGATAAGATCGACTACGCAAAAACCTTGACTGATTGTGTGGGTCACTACTCACGACCTGACATGCTGCGATTGGTTGTTGATGATCAACCGAAGAACTACGTCGTTCGCGTATCTGATGGGCCGACGAATACTCCTTATCACACTGGTACAAGTGGGGAGACGTTGCTCTCTGCTCATGAGAAGTTGGATGAGCTTCTCGCCAAGAAAACTAAAAAGGAGGAGGCAAGGTGATGGATTGGCAGTTTTAGCATTTACCCGCTTGAATATGATGAACGAGGTTGGTCCAAAGTGACATTATGAGAAGCTGTCATTTATACGTAACATATATAAATCCACGAGTCTTACATAACAGATGGATTCACAGAAAACAGTCGAGCTTCAAAGTGTTAGTGAGATGGTTGTTATAGAAGCTAACAGAGACGGGACCCACGTAAAACCTGGCTGGTCAATGTCATTGAAGCTTGTAATAACATAAAGTTATGTACCTAATTAGAGAACTGATCAAGCAGATATGCTTGAGTCACGTCGCCAAGTCTCAAGCTCTTGACCGCCAGAAATAGCTCGACATGAATGGGCACCGAGCAAGGCTGAATTATCCAATTTCCCTGATTTTTGTGTGCAAGAACAAGAGTAGCAGTTGCATCATGAGTCATGATACGATAATGTATTGAAGAATGCAGAGTGAGTAGTTAAGTTTGAATTCCCTGAAGGGCTGGGTTATGATTCTTCACGTGTAATAGCGGCTTAGTGGAAACGACTCACTGTTGGAATAAAGCTTAATCCATGCCGTACACAGGTCATATAAGTGGCAAGCCTTGCTTACTCTGCTTACTATTTACTCTTTTAACACTCAAGATGATTAATTTGGGGATGCTCGGACTCATTTGTAGAAGGCCAATCCAATTAAATATATGTGACTTAAAATTCTTATGCTTAACCATTACTCTTACTTATCCTTCTAAGGCATATTAATAAACACCATGTGGACCTCCTCTACCAATTCGGCCATATAAAACTAAACAGTATGTCAGAATATCTCGTTGCTTCAAGAGTAACTACTGCCAGCTTCCAATTATCTGACTTCTACTTACCATCCTTGTTTCTCTCAATTTGGCGCAAACCATTTAGAGCACTGTTCAATAGGTCATTTGCAGCCTTGATATGGCCCAAGATTGCCTCTGTATCCTTGTAGGCAAATGGATACTGTTGCAAGTAGTTCAATCGCTTCTCGGCGGCGCTAATAGTTGGTTAGTCAGTTAGTGTTCAATCGCCCTTTCTTTAGCAGAATTGACACTCACTTGATGGCAGCCCTCACCCATCTTTCTTGTAATTTATATATCTCCAGCTGATCTTCTTCATTCGCGCGGTTATAGTTGTGGTCAAACTTGGCTCTCCTTTCGAAGACAGCCCTTTGGCACTCAATACTATACGTAACCGCCTGCTTGTACTCTTCATAGAGGACAATCATAGACGGGGAATTCAAGGCCTGCTGGTACTCTGCATCGCTCACTCTCTTTGCCCTATGAGAGAGCCGCTTTCTGAGATCAATCAACTCCTCAATCCGCTGACCCATGTCTTGAATCTCGTATCTGAGGGACATCAATCCATCCACGACCTTTTGACACGAGTCAGCAGACATTATAGACGGCTCGTATTGTCTGTTGGATTGTGCATTGGAGCTACTGCGGCCAGAGCTGCTAGCAGTACGACTGGAAGATATTCCTCGAGCCTCCAGATGTCTAGGAAGGGGTGCAACCCCAGCGTTCCCGTATCCAGGGCGATAGGTTTCTGCAGGCTACAAGTGGTTAGAATGTGACGGAGAGTAGACCTGGTCAGCAGCAGAACTTACCCTCGTTGCCATCTCCAGTTCTTCCATTCGTGCCTGAGTGATGGGACCCCTTCCACCTTTGCAACGACTGCAAAGATAACCTCTGGTGTTGCACGAGTGGCACATAGCTACAAGTAAATGAAGATCGGTTTAAGGTGTTTGGTAGTATAAGTGGAAGCTCTTTCGAAGAGGCAAAAAGAAACGTGATGAGAAGCAATATCGTTAATATATTGCAAGAAATAGGAAAAATACAAGGTGGAATAGATTGGTGCTGATCTGTACTGCTTTAATGGCTTGATGATTGTGCTTGTCTTGTATTAAATCAAAGATAGAAAAAGAATTCTCTTATATACTCAATGAGCTTCAACTACTGACTATCTATAGTTTTGACGTGACTCTGTAGGAGCTGATTTTAGTAACATGTTGGTTGAATAATGGCCGTTCCCACTGGTCTCTAGAGTTTCAGGCTTGATCTGTATCGGCCGGGGCATGGTAGAATGGCCACTAAGTTGGTGTACTTCTATATCAGGACCAACAAACCGTTACCTTCGGCGGGAATATTATACCTGCTGGAGGGGCTGGGAGACCTAACGAGGTCTTCATCTTGGCATTTAGACGCGATGCGTATTTGCTGGTAAAGTTTGAGAAGCCTTGCCGCCTTGGGATATGTGTTAAAAGTGGATGAGCTTAGGTAAACTTGATTTGGGGAACCATTCGTCAATGTTACAGGGTGCCCGACAAACACAGCCTCGTATCATGGATCTGACTGTTGCAATGGGTGCTTGTGCTGGGCGCTAGCATACTCGATTTGATTGGTTGGTTTACTCGCTCCGAGCCGCGCGATTTCTGAAACACGAAACGCCACCCTGACCACGCGATTGTAACTTTCGGGCAGTTTATGTTATCCACCATTGACCTTTCTACACTCACCAACAGTCAACAAATAATCACAAAAGATCATCCGTGTTAGAGAAGACGACGCTTGCCTAAGATTGGAACGCAAACGCCCTGCTGAGACTGCCCCGACACACAATCGCGAATGTAACCTCGGCATCAGTCGGCAAGTTCATCAGACAGCAGCCTCCAGCTGCCCGATATCTCTGAATTATCTTCCGGAATGCAGAGACTAAAGAGATTCTTTTTGAAAAGATACCCAAGGCTGCGTCATGAGCCGCCTGTTCCGGAGCCTACCCCGACGATTGCCCCGGCTTCGCCTTCAGCGGGTGCTGGCTCATCTTGTCGTGGAAGCATCGACCTTTCCAGAATTGAGAGATTACCTTTTGAGATCCGGAATGAGATATTGCTTGCCGTAGACGCCATCGCCGATCTTTCATCCTTGGTGCATGCCTCGCCCACCTTTCATCAGCAGTATCGACTTGACCGAGCTTTCTGGCTATGGCATTGCTTGAAACAGGAATTAGGCGATGTACTTATTGATGCCTACAATGTCAACCTATATAACACACATGAGTTTCGGTCGACAAGAACCCGCGAAAAAGTGCTGCTATACGTCGAGGATTATAAACTACACCGGTCCGGGGGAACCGAGTCACTTTCTCAGCAACCGCCTGAGGACGATGTCATCCGCATCGTGTCTTTTCATGCCTCTGTCATCCGTACATTGCTTCAGCATTATATTACCTGGACTTGGGCCAACTTGGACGGTCTGTCTGAGTTTAAAGAACTTAGCAGAACAGAAGGAAGGCGCATCATGCGTGGCTTGTACCGCTTCCAAATCTTCTGCAGCCTCTTCGGCGCGGCACATGGTGGTGGCGGTTTCTACCACGATGATGGGCTTCTTCAACCTGAGGAAAGACTTCAGCTACTTCTTGACGCTTTCGAGGCTTGGGAAATTGAAGAGATCTTATGCATCAATGTATTTGCGCAAGCCAAATACCGCACCGTGTTTGAACAGGTTGAATGGGACTTGCATCCGGATAACCCATCGTTCGACGACAAACGAACAGGTCCGCATACCCCACCCGGGGCTTTCCACCTGGCCAGTGATAGTAAGACTCAAATCTGTATTCAGGAGTGCTTGGCTGACCTTGTTGAAGTGTTTGCAGACTATTATAGGAACGGGGTAGTCTCACGAGGGCTGCCAGTCCTATTTGCCGCCTTTGAGATCCCAAGTCATTCCGAACTAGTAAAGCTAATATCAAGTGAGATTGTTTCAGTGGTAGAAGATATAGTCTCCGAAACAACAAGACCTTATCACCAAGAGACGAGGCGTGAGAACCACTATTCTGATCGCGACAAAGCACAGGACAACCGAGAGAAAATGAGCTTCGATGGCGAAAAATATGACTCTCCTCCATTTGCCTGGGTTGTCTTCTGGAAAGAGTTATATAGCAACCTCTATGGCGATTTCGTACCACCGTCATTTCGTCACTGGGGATATGTTATGTGGGACAAGAATCGCTTAGCTAACACTGATGCTGTTGCCATCCTTGACCAGGGGTGGAAGGCCATGTATAATAGGCTCAATGACGAAGGGGAGCCGGAAGATCCCAGGGATGAGATGCTAGCTTATCATTGATGTGATGGAGAAGAGACAGCGGGACCTTGGGTTTCAAGTCCATAAGCCGGTTGCCCAAAAGAGGAAGGGGTATGCAGCTACAGGTTGATGAACTGCCAGGTGTATAGAAAGGCAAGTTGAGAACTATATAAAATAAACTAATACAACAATACTAAGGATCTTAAACAGCCAGATCCCACTAGGCCCTCAATCATCAACCTCTATTACACAATCTTACTCTTATCTCTGCCATCTACTCACACCATCTTGGCACATTGCTTAACAGCCTTTAAGCTCAGGAATAGCGTTAGGTCCGGAACCAAATGCAACTAGTTTTTGACCGCAGTTCGCTGGTGGAGCCAGCGCAACCTGCTTATTGTCGAGGTCGAAGGCAAGATAGGCGGCTTCCAAGAAAGGTTCTGTTCAATGTATCAGCAGATATTCACAGAATTCTGTACAGAAAACAAGGCCAACTTACGTCCCAGAACTAGCTGTCCTTTCCAGGTGGTCAAAACACCGACCCAACAAGTCTTGCCCTTATCAGCAGACTGTGTGGTGATGATCTTGTTGTAAGGGATCTTGATCGTAACATCGCCGAATTGGAAGTCCCAACTACCAGGCATGTTACGCTTCTCGCAAGGCACGAAATAGGCGTCATTTCCGTCGTTCACCGCGCCGAGGGTGTTGTAGAGAGGATCGACAAAGGAATGGCGGAATCGGAGGTACTGGTTCGAGCTGTCGAGGAGGAAGACCGAGTCGTTCTTGTGAACTTGGTAGCTGTGCACTTCGCTGGCGTGATTCTTCCCTTTGGGGACAGTCTGACGGAGCCCGGTGAGAACAATCGAAGGTCTGAATGTCCAAGGTTAGATCAGTATTTTCTTCAAGGTTAGCGTCGAGTACTTGCCCAAATGTGCCAAGCTCATCCTTTACCAGCGGCCTTTTTACAAGCTTGCCCTTGAATTTACCTGTGTCAATGCCACCAAGAATAACTGATGCTGTTATCAGGCAGAGCGTTAGCAGCTGGTACTGTTCACACGACAGAAGGACTTGCCTGGCTTAGAGCCGTGGTTGTGTAGGTCAACACTATAAGTACGGCTTGCAATGTCTCTTTTTGCAACGAGGTTGTCCAAGAAAGAGCTGTAGATCTTTCCAGGCTTATATCCGTGTTCCAGATTGGGGCCAAGTCCAAGTCCGCCGATTCCAGAGAATGCATCCTTGGAGGGGTTGAAAAGACCAAAGATTTGTTTAGGGATGCTAACTCCGGCAATTCTAAACGTGTCCCTATGAAAATCTAGATCAAACGTGAGGTTACTTGGCGGATATGTTGTTGGATCGCCATAAGAGATTGCCGTATGGCCCAAAACGGGGGATGAGGTCTTGGATTTGTTGAGCTGGTAGTACCCATCTTTGCAGCCATCACATTCCACGAAAGTCTTGTCGGAAATAAACCCTAGAAGCATTAGTGAAGAGAACAACGGTGGCCAGCACGAAGCTCATACAAGTTGTCGATTTGGCTATGTCCAGATTCAGCTTCATTTTCTGGGGGGAGTGCCAGCCGCCACTTCAGCAAGATATGAATTATAGTCATCTGAATTATCTTTAATGAGAGGCAGGATATGCAGTCCAGGAGGCGATGGGTTCGATTTTCTTGCGTGGCCCCCGGGAGTAGCGACAGCTCCTTGTGCAGCATCCAGCACAAGGATAGGTAGCGCTGTAAGCCAGTACTGGTGGACCATCTTGAAGTAGTTTGGAAGGGCAAAGAGGCACAAGTGAGAATGAGGAAGAATAGTAGGTCAAAACAGAGGATATATTCCCTTAATAAATAATTACTTAGAGGATATACTTTGTACTATTATTATCATTTCTCGTATTTTGAGATACATGTAAATTGAAGAACCTTAAATCCCTTTCTTAAAGCTTAACGGCATATCGGAAAACTCGGCGTCCGCATGCCAGTGGAGTCCAATTTTAACAACAGGGATTCACAGAGGGCAATGCACTACTTAGCATCTGCAAAATGCGCCCTGACGGCAAACTTTAAACAATGACATTCAGTGAGTTCATGCTTCAAGGCCTCTTTTTACTTGCCCATTTCCATCGCTTGACTAGCAAACGGGTCACAAAAGTTCTTTCTTAGCTTAGTGACTAGCTCGATCCAGTGGCCGGACCAGCCCATGAATTACCGTCATGGTAACATCTGGCACGGTAAATCTCAGCTTCCATCGTTCTAGAACATGAGCCGCACTTTCTTAGAATGTATGGACCGAGGGTTTGGGGGTGAGATTCCGGCGAACTTGGCCACGATCGGACAACGTCTTGTTAGCTACTTGACAATAAAAAGCTTATTCGATACAATCGGGTGTTGGATTTGTTTTTATAACAGTAGTCACTTGGGAACAAGATTGCCAAAAAGGGTTCTCGGGCCGGGTCAAGAAAAAGTTAAGACTCCCCGTCAGAATTCGACACATGGTTCTCGGCAGTTCAAAATAGCGAATTGAACCTATAAGAAATTTCTGAACTCTGTTTCCTTCATCACATACTATCTAAAATGTTTACTTTAGGGCCTGAGAGCCCATATATTTATGTCTCGCTAGCCATAAACCCGCCAAAGGTTTGCTCGGCATATTGAGTCGCCTCCTTCATTATCAGTCACAGCAACATTACAAGCCCCGGATCCCATCACTATTTACTTGGCAGTTTCTTGTCCCGTTGCAACCGGGCTTGGTCCACTCTGCATCTCTATATCCTCCTCGACTGTTGCTGACAATCGCCCAGTCCATGACCTCCTCACACGCCTCGCTTTGGCTTCCTCGAACCTGGCACGCTCTTTTGCCTGCTCTTTGCTAATGGCTTCATCTTGACGCTGTTGCTCAGACTCGCTTAGTTCTATTAAACAAATTAGCAAACATCACTATATATTTCACTTTCTTCATTGCCAACACTTACTTCTACCTGTGGCAATCTGTATCTTTATTGTAAAGCCAGTAGCTTGTTGAAGAAAGTTCCTTGCTCCTAGAACCACATCGCATGGACAGTTTGGAACTACCAGAAACATGTGATCTTTCATCTCTCCGTTCAGCTGTCGTGACCATTGTAATTTGACGCGGTATCTTGGAGTGTATTGTGTGCCATCGAAACCAGTGACTGGCTCCTGTTCGTGCTCCGGGATGGCAAGGAAACTTTCTTCTTGAAGTCCGAGTACGTCCACTAAGAACTGCTGAGAAACATGATCGATATCTGCGCCAGTATCTAGCTTCAGAGTTGCCGGTACAGCTCTGCGCTCCTGGTTTGGGTAATCTGACAGATCCTGCGCTCGTATATAGGCAATGACAAAGAAATCGTCTCCTTGGAGCTCAACTAAATCTTTTGCCGACGGAGCACCCGCAAACTCCTCGTCTAGTCGAGCCATAGCCGCTCTAGTTAATAGTAATCAGCGTTTAGCAATAATAGAGCGAAATGGATAAATACTTACGTCATATTAAGCTGTATATGCATCTTGATGCTAAGGCCCTTGAAATTAGTCTATTAACACAGAGCAGTATATGAACTCACTCTGCACAAAGATCTCTGAGCATGAAAACCGAGCCTCTGTAGAGCCTGAAAGCTTTCTTCCATTCATCTTCATTCAGCGTTGTTTTGACTTTTCGAAACGCTGTCTTTGCCGAGCTCTTGGTGTAGATGCCACGACCGAGGTCATTTGACCAGAGGCTTTCGCCTAAGATATCCTGGTGGGCTCGGCAGAGCTGATGCGCATTTCGGATTGAGGTGGGCAGCTCATCCGCGACATATTCAATAAATTCTTCGCTTTCTTCAAGTACCCCATTTAGTAGTTTGATCTCTTGCATGTGGAGATTCAGCTCAACTTCAATGGCCCGGACTCTGTTCATCCAGTTGAAAGTATTCCCAGTGAGCGTCAACACAGCACTGAAGAGGGAAATGAAAATAGTTGCGATGTATAGAGCGTCCATGTCTCTTCTCCTCTTGCTTGACAGATAGGGATAGTGTAAACGCGGAGCGTCTTGCGGAAGTGATTAGGATAAAAGAATGAGAAAGAAGGGTAGGCAGAAGTATAAGAAAGTCAATGAGGTACCTCTATTGCCGCCTCATTTTCAGCCCGCATGTTTCAAGACATTCTCAGCTGGGCTTTCCTCAACCAATACCTGTAAATGGATCAGAGCCTGATTCACCTCTGGTGGTAAGCCAAGAGAGTTGCGTCAATTTTTGTCCAATAAGAATTATAAAGGGTCGCGCCCACGAATAAGAGAGCAAGGCATTCTGGAATCACAAGTATAGATAACGCCTAACAAGTCAAGGGCTGCTACAAAAGCGCTGACAACCCCGCTAAGCTGAAAAGCAGGCTCTGCAACTTTATTTCTCAAGACATATCTTCTCTCCGGTTTAAAAGCCAGTTCTCGCGATATCACAAAAATTAAGCTATTTGACGACGACATGAACTACCAACCTCCATCGATATACGTGCGGTTAGCACGTATGATGAGTGGTGATAAGAATCTGGCTATCTTTCGACGTTTTGATGATGCAAATATCCTATGTTTGCTTTCACTGCAGGCCGAGATCCTCCAGTTACGAAAAGAGTTCCATTGGGAAAACTCGCTTGATGAGACTGACGGAACAGAGGAAGAAAAGAAGTATGGAAGGAGCTTCTATGACAGCCAAAAGAACAACAGTGCCCAGCATCAGATCCTATGTCAACTACAGGAAAAGCTGACGCGGTATAGTATGTTCAAATAGTGAGATATATATATAAAACCTCTAATCAAATTTCATAGATCGGTTCCTTGCGCAGTGTATGTGTTGGTGGCTCAAAGTACTTCACTTACTAAAAGCCTGCCAGATTCAGAAATGAGCCAACTCCAGAGTCCAAAGAAGTCTCAGCTGAGAAGCCTGAGAAACTGGTTGGCTATGGATAAAGGCGGAAAGAACTTCCAAACTGGAGAGGAGATCAACACTTGGGCCGGAGATGGAATGGACGATCCTGACCTTTATGTGACGTTGCAATCCGGTGCTGAGGACGACGATCATTTTACGCGAGGTATTATGAGATTTGTCGCTGGACCGTTTCATCGTAGGTTTGGCCAGAAGATGAGAATGGGCCAGGTAATCGATGAAGAGAGCGGCTATGTCACGTATCGAGACGCTGGCATAATTCGGCTCACTAGCATTATTGTTACTGTGATTGCCGCCATTCTCCCTCCTCTCACCATCTTGGCGCTTAACAGTGTACCGACCACAAACAAGAGAATCGGAATCACGGTCCTGTTTACAGCTGTCTTTCAGCAAAGCGAAACGAGTCGAAATTCTTGTTGCAACTGCAACGTAAGTGAAATCCTAGTCTAAGACTTTAAACCCACGACGAGCGTACTGACCTTGTCTTTCTAGCTTTGCTGCTGTTGAAGTTGTTTTTATTGGTAGTGCTTTATCTGGCAGAGAATAAACTTAGATTATACTCAACCTTACTACAAGTTAATAATTATATCAGTATAAAATTTACATAGATAAAAGCAAATTGATAGTTATATTAAACTTAATTTAACCTTAATTAAAGCTATTATCTACAGTATGACTCTCTAAAGAATCACTGGCTTGATGTATATCCTACTCATTCTTTGAATGGTTGCTTTCCTGTGTCTACAGAACTCAAGACGCCTTTGGCAACCAGCTTGTTAATAAGGTTTAACAGCACAAAGTCGCATCCTCTCTTGGCAACGATATTAACAGTAACTGGCATGACCTCCTCCTGGAACGTGACGTTGCTCTGGTAGGTAGCCTGCCCAATGGGAACCGTGATATCTACGTCCCCAAAGTAGGATGAAACAGTTGAAACAGCCTTTGGACCCCGAGGATCGACAGGTGATGCAGCTCCTGGGGAATCATTCAGGTCCTTTTCGCGAAAGGACGGGAGACCGCCTGTGCCGATGTCGTATAGCAAGATGGACTCGGAGCAAGAGCTGTTTGTTGAGAAGAGGACTTGTTTGTGCCAAAGAGCTGCATCGCGAGTACGGTTTTCCATTGCAGACTTGTAGCTGCTATCGTCCGCCACTGCATTGCGGAAGAATGATCGATAAGGCTCATCAATAGGAGGGAACCCGGGCTTGTAGTTGGCAATCAGTGGATCAGCCGTTTCTGTGATCAGGTCATGAGTCCAGAGAACGGTGAGATCGTCGAGCATGCCCTGTAGTGGTCGGTCCAGCGTCTTCTCAATGGTCTGCGTCAAGTTGATCTTGTCGACAGTGACATCAACAGCATCCGTCACATCATCCAGGAACTTTTGAAGAATAGCTTCAGCAGCCGGATTCTGCATTGGCAGATGATCAACAGGATAGAGGAGACGCTTGGGGAAAGTTTGGACATCAGGCACGGACAAGGCAGGTAAGCCATTGATCGATGTGTCTTGATGAAGGGAAGGATCGTACCAGGCCTTTGCGAACTTGGCCCAACTAACCGGATCGCGGGAAAAGACTCCGGCAGTATCCGTGTTGAATGCATTGGTGACGATGTTATCCATGACGATCATTCCTTGGGAGGGTCTATTACCAAAAATGCCAGCAACGGCAGCAGGTTCCCTGATAGACTTGCCGGTGTCAGTACCAATAGCAAAGTCAAGCCAATCGTACGCGGCGATAGAGCAGGCACTTCCAGCAGAGGATGCGGAGCAGGTCAGAAACGTATCTCCACGGGGGTTGCGAGGATAAATGACGTCGTTCCAATCCCAAGGACTCTGGGGTGAAGCGAACTGGGCTGTTTTCTGCTTACCGACCACTACTCCGCCCAGATCGATAATGCGCTGGAGTGCTGGAGCTGTCGTGTCGGCCTTTGAGTGAAGAGAGGCGTACGCTAGACTACCAGCCGTGGTCTGTATGCCCTCCAGATCGTAGATGTCCTTGACTCCAATTCGCTTCCCAGCGAGAGGTCTGTCATCTTCGATACTGTAAAGTCTTGAGGGTACAGGGATAGATGGAGCGCCCCATTCCGAATCGGAATAAGGTAAAGGACGGTAGCCATCTCCCGATTCATATGTTCCAACCATGAATGTTCTGTAGGTATCGACATACAACCGGAAGACTTTGCTCAGGCTGAGGCTACTGCCGTCTGCAAGGCCAAACATGGGGCATGGGGTCAAGGTAGAATTGCCGCAGAGACTCGGGCCGCTCTCCCCTCCATAGATGACAGTTGCGTTGAGACTGTTGAAGTAGCTCGCGACTGAGGAGTCAAGATCCCCCTCATCGCCCGCACTGACAAGAATGGTATCGAGAAAGGCCTCCGAGAAAACATCATCTTGCTCCAATGAACTCTTGATGACTTGTTCGAGCTCATCAGCAGTGGTATTAGAAAGCAAGCCGGAGATATAGGTAACAGGTCCGTGAGCAGGATCTGAGGAGTATGAGATGGAAGAAACGATATCAGAGGTGACTGCGAGATACTGCGAGTCATCTACTGAGAAGATTTGGTCTTGATTATCCAAGAAAAGTGAAGAGGATGAAGTGTTGGAGGCGGTGAGGGCTGCAATGCCGGTAGGCCAAGGCAGTGCAAGAGTGTACGTAGAATTCATGATGGTGAATTTGTTATGGAATTATTTCAGTGTCTTTGAGATGAATGTATTCGACTTAAATATTCCCTTTCGTCAAGATCGGACTATTATTTCTCTTTATCTTTTTTCCGTCTCAATAGTCGACCAACCAATAAGAGTCTTTTCTCCTCTTTTCTCTTGTCGCTCGGCTAGTCATACCCCGGTTTAATTCCTCAAATATTAACAACAAGCAGGCCAGTGCGTCTCGTCGAGCCCAATGTCTCAAAATGTCAACATATATCGCAAGGTTGTATCCGTATATTTGCAAAAGATAGGTGGCCAGGCTCATCGGCTTAACGAATAATAATGCACCATAGCGCCTTCAAAGTTTACAGGGGCACGTACAAGGACCTATCATCACGTCATATCACGTTGACAGGCTCTAGCTGATTGGATGACAGGTGGGGGATAAGACTCCGAGAGTAGTATCATCGGTCGAAGTCGAGAGTGACAGTTCTGAATGAGACCCCTTGTCTATCAAATTTTGATTTTTCCTCGTTCTAGAGCCATTATGCAATGGGTGTCATCAACCTTTCTACCCACTTCACGAGAATCAGTAACATAGGATTGAGACAGTGCCAGCCAATCGAGTAGAAATCCACTATCAATTTACCATCTCCGTTCAATCAGTCTCGGGCCGATAGAACTAAATCGATCTTTGCATAGAACAGAACATAAACTTTTCGAGGATCCATCACCGTCCCTTTCATCTCTAAGGAGCAATATCATCTTCTGTAAGAGGAAATGTCATTGACGCACCGGTATGGATACTCGAGGCTATCTGGCAATTAGTTTGACTTGCCGCCCTCCCGCCCGCCCGCACGGGAGCTAGGCAGCGGTATTGCTGCCGGCTTTCCGGCCGAATGGAAAGTGATTCATAGTCAACAGAGGAATTTCATAGCTAATTATCGAGTAAGAGACCAAAAGATGGTCCCTTTACGGCAGAAGGGAATGTAAACTATCCCTGTATATATCTATTCATCCTTGCGTCAATACTACACTCCATACACATTTATATTTTTCTCTGCACGGACGGATGAAAATCTGTCCATCTCCCGCCTTGCCAACTGGGATAAGTTCTCAGATCGGGAAAGTCGAAAGTTTGGATGGATCGGTTGATTTGTGTAGTGAGCAAGCGAGGCTGGCAGTTTCAAGACAGCAATTCCCGCTTTGACTCAAGGGCGCACAAAACCCATCTGACAGATATAGAAATGGTGCCACTTAACTCGATCAGTTTATGGACATTTCGTTGGGCATCAAGGTGACGTCCTCAGGTCTTTGTCGGAATGCTCCTGTCATCAAAGGCAAGGGTCTATCAAGGGAGTTCCTCATATCACACCGAAACATGGTTTTGCAGTTGGGGACCTTGCGACTGAGTTGTTTTCCCCAGCTGACAGGTCATTTAGAAATGAGTCTCGACCAGGGGAAACTTTCTATTTTTTTTTTTCTCTTTTTTTCACAAATTGGTTCTTAGATATCCACCTCGCATAGGTATTTCACGTTATCATTCCGCAAAAGGTCACTTACGATACTTTCTCACAGCGAGAGGAATCCATGAAGTGATAATCAAGCATACGAGGAGGTTTTCATCCGGCTCAAGGTACTTGCCCACATCAGTCGGTCCTGGCTTAGTCTAAGTCAGCTTTCTGGAATAGAGCCTATGGCCAATCTCGGCAGTTGAGGTGAAGGCTTGATGGCGAGGTAAGACGCGCGATGCAAGCGTCAACTGTCAGATCTATCAACCCATTGCAAACTACTTCGCCAGTAAATAGACATCAGCTTAACTATCTATAAAGACAGAGAGATTTCTCCTACCTTCTGAATTATCATTCCCATTCATCCACTCATTTCAAGCTCATAAACAATCTCTCAATCAATATTCCACTCATTCAGCATGCGTTTCTTCAGCTTCAATAATAAGAGAGACTCTCACAAGCATCCCAAGAAGGATCGCACCCTCCCTCCTCCCAAACCAGTCCTTAATTCGCACTTTGTCAAGAGACAGACCTCCAAGATCGGCGAACAAAAGGTACGCCCCCAGGCCTGGGTCGATACACCTCAAATTGTGTACTCGGCATGGAACCAGGCTGGGGGTGATATCAATCAGCCACTCGGAACTCTGCCCTCCAACTTCTCCGTCGTTCTTGTCGGTGGTGGCATCACCAACGTTGTTCTGGCTTTCAACCTCGTCAAGGCTGGTGCAGATGTCACGTTGATCGAAGCCACAGACGATGTTGGCGGCCGTCTCCGAACCATTGAGACCCCTGATAGTGTCAACGTTGCTGAGATGGGAGCGATGCGTTTTCCCCCGTCTGAAGATCTTCTGTATTATTATGCCAATGAGTTCAACTACACATTCATTCAGAACTGATCCAGGCAAAGTTCCCACTGTTGTCTTCTACCAAGAAACTCCTACCTCTTGGATCAGTCAGAACATCACTGTTCAGGGCTTCGAGTAAGTTAGCAACGGCTGGAGCTCTCTGATCTCTAGGGGCTTGACTGGTGGTGCTCAGTCGATTACCGCGGCCACTCAACTCACCGAATGGCTCAGTTCATCTGACACCGAGACGCGCAACCAAGTCATCCCGGAATGGCAAAAGTACCTAGATGAGTTTGGCAACGACAGTTGCTACACCGCACTTCAGCGTATCTTTGGAGAGAAGCACGAGTGGGACGGTCCGGGGGGTCAAGTCTGGACTGAAGATGACTTTGAGCGTTTCGGCACCCTCGGCGTTGGCTCCGGTGGCTTTGGTGCCGTCTACTCTGCTGGCTTCAACTCGATCTTCCGTCTTATCGTCAATGGTCTCGAGTCTGATCAGGCCATCTTTGCGAAGATGACTGGCGATGGTCTTCAAGCGACCGGAATCCGGAAGCTGGCCAAGGCTATCTGGCAGCGGGCTACGGACCTGGGTCTCAAGACCAAGTTTGACACTGTTGCCAAGATCACTAGCGGTGGTGGTGATGATGTTGACTATGTTGTTATCCAAGAAACTCCATCTTCTGATAACGGTAACCCCACCGCTGACCAGGTCGAGTACGACCTTGCTGTTGTTGGTACCTCAAGCCGAGCCATGAACTTCGCCTTTGCAGATGTCTCGGACACGACCAACGAGCCCATCATGTCATCTGCAGTCAACCGTGGTATCACCGACCTCCACATGACTGCCTCCTCCAAGCTTTACATCCGCACGAAGAAGTTCTGGAACGACCAGCCAGCCGATTTCCCTCGAGTCATTCTGTCTGACACAGACCTTCCCCAGGCTTACACTCTCGACTACGGACATCCAGACTATGGTATGGTCCTTCTCACGTATGCTTGGGAGGATCTCTCGCAGACGATCTTGACCATCCAAGATCCTCACAAGCTGCTCTCTATCCTCAAGGAGCAGATTGCTCGGATCATGCGGGATAGCAGCTATCCCAACTACGCTGACTTCCTCGACCCCGTGACCGACGATGACGTTTACCTAGTCCACTGGCCCCTTGATCAGTACTCCTATGGTGCATTCTCCCTCGGTCTTCCAGGACAAGACAAGCTTATCTCTTCCATGTTCTATGACTACCAGAAGCTCAACGATACTTCGAGCTCGCGAGTCTTGATCAACAGTGACTGCACGTCATTCCTTGGAGGATGGGTCGATGGCGGACTGCAGCCAGCACATAACTCTATGGCCGCAATCTTTGAGCGCTTTGGCTCTTTGAACCCTGTTGCGGCTGATTTTGCGCCTTCTGCGCTTTTGGGAGCCAGCCCATATCAGTACTAAAAGGAACCAGTCCTTTTCTTAGCAATCATATTCTTTTCATTCTTATGCGGGAGAATATCTTATTTATCTCTTTTTTTTATCTTCAGCATAGTCTCTGTAGGCATTGAATCTACTTATTACAACTCATCGACTTGGCGTTCCTTGCCACTTTGTTGCTGTGACTGTAACCCCTGGTCTCATTTCTGATAAGCATATAAAACTAAAAGTGTCAGACTCAGTGCCACAAGTCCTCTGTCGTCATCACTTGGCCTTACCCTTCGCAAAGACACTGGGATCAAGTCAAGTATCCGAAACCATTAAGTACGTCATTTATCTCTAGCACAAACCGTAGAGAAGTCGATCCCTGTTGCAAAGGTTTCGCAAACCAGAGAATGGCCTTGGAAATCAAGGCTTTCGTTTACCAGCAAGCATCATTGAACTCGAGCGTTACCAACACTCGCCGCAAGAGGCTGAGACTGCATAAACTTATGACTGCAAAATACAATACAGTAACATCAGCACTATTAAAGCTAGATGCCTATGTGGATACTCCATTCCTCAAGCAAATAATAGGACATCCAATGTTGGCGATATCGCATCACAGGAGCCGATTGAGGCCTGAGCTACAGGGTAATTTCTGAGGACCTTTCAGAAAGATACAGAGATTGCGTCTGCTGACGAGTGACCACGTACCATGGTAGCGGGTCCAGTAGTGGAATGCGAAGTTTGAGACGCCAAGACTAATTGACGTGTGAGACCTGAAACAAATGATAGTGGCTTTTAAATCGTAGTTGGTGACGGCATTGCAACCTACACCGGAAAGCCTTTAGTGATCTCGATGCCAGGTCCTCACTGCAGGCAATGGCAAGAATTATTAGCAATAGTCTGTGGTCTCAGAGAGATGATTGTTGCGTGAGTGATAAAGATGACCTTAGCATAGATAGCTATTAATTGCTTCCGCCATCTGTACCGTAAAGAGGCCAATACGTCTCCTCTTATTGCTAAAGTCAGTAAGTGAACCGGATATACCGCGCTATCGGGTAGACCGGTGGGGATGTCCTGCCCTGATAAGTGGGACAGGGGCAACCCGGGGGCAATCTTTTTCCGTGGATCCTTCGTGTGACTCAATGCATACTAGAATACAAAATACACAAGTATATAGTAATGATTAAAACGCTGCTGTAGTCTACGTGACTTTGTGGCCACTGACTTTCGATGCCAAGGTGAAGTTATCACATCGGCACATGCAACTTCTTTGCATGTGAACATTGGTAAGTTCCCCTCTTCTGGAGATTACCCCTTGTTTTGCTCCACTAATCCCTGATCTCATCATTCCAGATGCAGTGGAGAGTTGCCACGTGAAGTCTAGTGTTTCTATACATGGACCTCTTATATTGACTGGATATCCGGATTTATTGGTTTCTTTGGGTGTTTCTTCCGGGCCGGTACTTGTTTTCCTCTTTCCAAGCCTTTATGTTCAAACATTATAGGGGCTAAACGTAGCAGGTGCTTGTTCATGATCAACGGATCCCAGCCTGAGTGAGACTAGTCAAACCGCGGAATTAAACTGAGGTTACATCGGATGTGCGCCAAATGGGGCAACCCCCCTGGCAGATGCACACCAAGTCTGTCTCAGATCCTTGGCGATTGCCGTAGAACCTCCTTGAACGGGAGCAGCTAATTGAGTAGTACCGGTACGCTAACGTTGGATGACAGAAAGCCGGACTAACGGACTGATACTAATATAGTGTCTGGACAAGCTCATGTTTCTGTCTGCTCCAAATTATGCACCGAGGTATCTTATCTTGGCCACGTACGGGGCACCGCAGCAGTTGCAGTCGGACGGCAATACCGCAATTAGAACATAATGCAACAATTAGTACAGTACAAGTAGGTATAATACCGAATACAATAGCAATCCACGTTTCATATAAAGTTTCCCATCCCCTTGAACCCATCTCTTGGCAGGATTTCAATCCTGACAAACTTTGTTTGCGCAAAAAACATCAATTGATCTGTCCCATTATGGCAGCTCACATTGAGAATCGAGGGCCACAGCTCATGGCGGTGAATATCACCTTCTTCGCCATGGCTCTGATCACTTGCCTCTTGAGATGCTATGTTCGTTTATTCATGGTCAATGGGTTCAGGAAGGACGACTGGCTCATGGTCGTCGCCATGGTATGTTGAGCCTCAAGGTATTTCTCGTTGCAACAAGTTCCCAGTAATTGACCTCTCCCTTTCTCTTAGGTATTCTTTACTTGCTATGCGACCTCATCGACGGTTGGTGTCACTTTTGGCACTGGTAGACATCACGACGACCTCGAAACCGATCAAATTCACACGGCCATGATGTGCTGGTGGTTCTGCTATCTCGGATACGCTCTTACCATGATATCCTGCAAACTGTCCATCGGCTATTTTCTGCTCAGAGTCACAACCGAAAAGATCCAACGATGGACTATCTATCTCGCCATGTTTTCGACTGCCCTTTCTTGCGGCATTTTCTTCTTTGTCACCCTCTTCCAGTGTCACCCGATATCGTTCTTCTGGAATAAGGATCAAGACGGCAAATGCATTGATCCCGGTGTTGTCATTGGGCTGGCAGCTCTCTACAGTGTCTTCGCTGTTGGTTCCGACCTCGTTTTTGCGCTTCTCCCTGGGTGGATCGTGTGGAACCTGCAGTTGCACAAGCGAACGAAATACTCACTGATCCCTCTTCTCGCCATGGGCTGCATGTACGTCTTTGTTATACCACAGACGACACCAATTGTACTGACAATGGATATAGTGCTAGCGCAGCCGTCATTGCCCGATTTCCATACTTGCATCTTCTTGGGAAGCCTGATTTTCTCTGTAAGCTCAAGATTCCTCACTGGTTACGTGGCGGTCAACTAATATGCTTCCACCAGGGAATACCACTGACATTGCCATCTGGTCAACAATTGAGCAAGGATTGGCAATCACAGCAAGCAGCCTGGCAACCCTGCGACCTCTGATTAAACAAATAGCCTTCCGCTTGAACTTGACCAGCAAGCCTCTATCACTCGGTCCATCTGGCTATGGGTCATCTCCACGCACTCCTGGGCCTGGAACCCCAAGAGCCTTCTCAAGCCGAGAGGCGTATACACTCTCCTCTGTGAGTCGTCAGGATGGCCCTGAAAAGAAAGGGACAGGTTTCGACTCGAGACACCCGAGTGACCTTAAACTTGGTATTAAGAAGGAGACTAAGTGGGAAGTTAAGATAACGAAAACAGCCATGAGTGAGAGCGAAGAGGAGTTGCACTCGCCAAGAGCATGGAGAAATAATAACGTCGTTTAAAAAAAAAATTACCAAAGGTAAACAGTGCGTATTGATAGCACAGCCATATCTTAATCTCTTATATAATAACCCTTATCAATTACCCAGCGTACCATGTGTGGATGTGCCCTCATACACTCTGTGATTTCATATCATCTAAAACTAATACATCCTCGTTTCTTCTACTATCCAAGTATTTGTCTTGCCAATAGCTCAGTGAGAGATTCGACGGCCCCTATAGTACTCGGTCTCCGCGTGAGACTCGGGTGATCTGGTCCCTTGGCCATCCATCTCGCATGGCTCCACGTTGACCTGAAACGGTCTCCAGTAATGGACCTGACTTTGGTCCTCCCCCTCATACTCCTGAACTCCGGGGCTTCCGCGTTGCCATCTGTTTGGAGACTGATGGTAGTTTACCGGGCTTGCGGTTTGTGGCATGTATGGGGTTGAGTAAAATGATTCTGTCGTAGGGCCTGACTGGATATTGACCTGCGCTTTTCGCCTCCTGCGCATTAGCCACAGACCAACTAGAACTGCCAGCACAACAAGTCCAGCACCAACAGCAATTCCAACAATTGCACCGGTGGAAAGCCCTGATTTGGGACTTGATCCTTCCTCTGATGTAGCGGCAGGATCAGTGCGTCCATCATCAAGCCTCGTGCGATTAGAAAACACTGCTTTCATACTAAGCAACGCGCCAAGATCATGGTTAACAAATCCATAGTCAGGCTTGAGCTTAGTTGCACCTCCGTCTTCCGTTCCACCAATAACGCTCGTCACAAAGCCAGGGACCTTGTAACCGAAGAGAGTCGGCTCATAACCTGCCCAAACCTTCTTGAAGTTCGATTTGATCTGGTTGCCCAAATCGATGTTGTGAACACCCCAGACCTCTTCGACATCACATGTGCTTTCATCCTGTGGGAATGCGCCGCCGATAGTGAGCATTTGCGATCCTTGGTTGACGACATCACACGACAGGCTGTGCGAAGGGTAGTAGCCTGTTCCGTTTTGGTCGAGAGGATAGCTTTTGATCCATGTGAAAGATGGTAAGGAGAGGATGTAGACGTCGTCAAATCCAGGTCCTTCCAGCCCGTGACCTCCATTTATGTATCTATACATAAGTTAGAATCGTCAATAAAAAGGCCAAAAACAGTCAATAGGATCGAGGCGTCATACATGTTGTAGCTGCTGCGGTCCTCAGTCCATACAGCTCCAGCACAGAATCTTCCACGACTCTCAGGAATGGTACCATTTGCCTTTTGAACGTGCCACTTGTTCGATATCATATCATAGAGGAATATCTCATCCAATGGCTGTGAGACCATGGTGCCATTATCGCCAGGATCTTGAAACCCGCCAAAATAGACCAGCATACCACGGTCACTTGCGGGGATAAAGGTCATGACACCTTCAGCGCGATTTATATCGTCTGGTCCTGAGAGTTTCGCCCACGTGTTACTGTCCATCTGATACCGAATCAAATCTGATGTCGCGCGTCGCTCGCCGCTCCAGTCAGGCACAGAAGCTCTCGAAAGGTAGCCTCCATAGTAGTACCTAGAATATTGATCTTAGTACTGAACGTTGTATAAAGACCATCCAAGCCATAGAAACCCTCGACTTACCCTTCTCCTCGCTCCTTTACAGTTGTAGCAGCCCCATAACTGACGCGCTTGATATCTTCAGAAGGCGGCCCGAAATCATCCCATTGATCATACCATACATCGTAGGACATGAAGTTTCTAGTGGTTGGGCTTCCGCTAAAGAACTCACCACCAAATAGGAATAGACGGTAGTTGACATCATCTGCCCAAAGAGCGCCGCCGTGAACTGAAGGAATCGATACATTCTTGCTGAGATTTGCATGGATCTGTGGCATATTATCCTTACTGTTATGATCAAGGTCGTGCCATAACAACCACGAGTCTGGGGAAATGGTTATTTAATTCCACGCAAGAGGCGAGTGTGTAGCATACTTGTATAATTCTTTGGGTCAGTCTCGAGCGGCTTCCAATTAACGAGTCCCCCGTCGATGTATAACTTTCGATTTATGGCTGCTGTCTGATGTCCAAATCGTCGACAAAAGTCCTTGACGGGGTCATGTTGGATCGAAAAATGAAGCCTAGTAACCACTACTGCCATCGATAGGAACCAGAACTTGGCTGCCATTGTTCAAAGAATATTAACAGCTTTCCGCGCCCCGCGACCATATAGAGATCATCAAGCCAGTCTCTGGTAGTAGGAGGGCCTATTTGCAGTTTGGATCGTATAAAATGCATGCTGGGATAGGGGGAAAAGAATACAAATGCGAGGAGCGGGCAAGATCATATTATCCATAATTTAGTTTGCTACGCTCAGCCCCCAATGTAACAAGGATACTCTCAGCCTTATGACTGAAAGTCCAAAAGCTTGTCTGTCTACCCTTTCTTAGTATGATGGGCTGTGACGTTCCGCATATGAATCTGCACCCTCTTTCGTCCAGTTGCGGTGAAATCACTCTCTGGCGTTTTACTCGCTGTCCAGTAATCTTCATAAGCTGCAAGTCTCATGTTAAGATGGTCACATCGCCCTGTAGCCAAGCCACCACCAGTTCCACAGCAGCTACTACCAGGCCAGTTTTACAAAGCCTTCCGTTATATCTCGGAAGTCGGACTGTCTCACTCTTGTACCTCACTCATACACAGAAAGTGGACGAATTTGCATGAGCTGCTGCGGCCTCCAGATTGCACAGCGGATCCATGGATTAGTCCCTATGACTGTTCTTGGACCAACTGCCAATTTAGTATCGAGTTTATTTATTCTTGTCTCTTCTTGGCCCATTAAGCTGCATATGACATAATGGAAACTCACTTGATTGAAGTGCGCCCGCTAAGTCCCAGTGATTGATGTTACTCCGCAGAAACGCGGAGATGCCACATGAAAATGACCATGCCTCCAATACGTGGTGAATCGTCAGTCAATTCATCACACCGAACCAAATTCGGCAGTAGTTCATTTCGAGCACCTTGACCCCCAATCCCCATTTGCTAGAATGTACCACTGTCAATTTTACTGGGATACTACAGCGATTAGTTCAAGCAGCCTACAGCCTTATCAGGGCCAATACTAAGTGACTCTCGAAATAGCGCAAATAAGCTATAGATTTACGTGCGACGCAGACTTCTAGTGCTCTAGGCTATTGCAAACAGAATGCTTTACACAGAACAAAGCCGGTGTTGAAACTGAACAGGAAGCTGAAAAGCAATATAGCGCTGTCAAAAAGGTGAAAACGGATAAGTATGGGTAATTGTAGTTAAGGAAACACTTATTTCTGTGATTTATTGACCATGTTTTATGAAATATCGCAAGAAATATAGTTGCTACACGTTTGCCATTCCCCTTCCTCTATCAACAGCCAATCTTTGAGCAGTGCCGATTCAAAGATTTCACAATCGCCAATTGGTTGCCTCCTCTCGAAGCAGCTTGAGCAATTGTTCGGAGGCCTAATTTACCATGGAGCAAGCCTCTGCATCCGACTACTTAGGCAGGGCGGGTTCCAGTAGGCTGGCCAGTAGGAGGAGTTCCACTGCCCGAAGGAGGTTGACCTCCTTGGCCACCGCCGCCTCCACCAATACCACTATCCAAGCCATGACCACCATCGCTGTCCAGGTATCCAGCAACACCGTAATAATCATCCGAAGCATAGTCCGCAGTAGCGTTGATGCCGATCTGGATCCAGGCAAAAATTCCATCCTGGACAGAGTCTCCCAAGTAGACATACTGAGGGAAGGGATCATAGGACTCATCGGCTTGAAGGATAGACCACATATCCTCCTCGTTAGAGGTCACTTCGACTGTGTTGGTGTTGTAGGGAGCAAGAGCTTCAACTTCTTCCCGGAGGTCTTCGGGCCAGAAAAGCTGTCCGATGTGAGAAACAGGGCTGTTCCAAACCTGGATGGTGCCGTTGGAAGAAACCGAAGCATTGGCATGAGTAAGGAGATGAGTATGGGTAGCGCGTCCCTCGTAATGTCCAGGGAAGATGGTCTCAAACTGGACAACACCATCATGGTCGGTGATCTGAATACCACGAAGGAAAGTGGTGTTCAAACCAGCTTGGGAGCTTACACCGGAGTAAACACCAGTGGCATTGCAGTTCCAAACATCGGTAGCCAAGTTGGGGACTCCATTGCAGTTTGAGACATCGACGTACTGGACTTCGAGGAACAGAGGCACTCCGTCGCAGAACTCCTTTTCAATAACATTGGATCGCAGATATTCGCCGACGATGTAGTATGGGCCGGCGGTGACTTCGGGAGACAGGATACAGCTGGAGTTGGCGCCAAATACTGTTTCGAGAGGAGTGAACATGTCATTCTTTGAGACTCCAGTCTGGTTATGATTCACAGCCTCCCAATTGACGATGTCGTCTTCATCCCGGCGGTGCTTCTTGGGAGCTATTGTAACAAATGTTAGTAACAGAAAAAGTGCGAGAGGGGAATATGTAGCGTACAAGTCTTGATGCCAAGTCTCTCACGAAGCTTCTCGACCTTCTGTGCTCGGCGAGAGATCGAACGAGCCTTCAACTCTCGGGCATGCAGAGAACTAGAGCATGCGTTCAGTGATCGCTGGCCAAGGTTGGCGATGGTGTCGCGGGCCTGGATCTGTCTCTTGATCTTCTGATGATCATGCTTCTCGCCAGGATGAGCGGAGACGAGACCAGCGAGAACGAAACTCGCTGAAGCGAGGGACTTGAAAGAGACCATTTTGAACAAAGGCTAAAAGGGATTGATGAGTGAGAAGGTTGTAAAGAAGCATATTTAGAAGCGATAAGCTTAGCTTTATATATAATACAGCCCGTCGGATTGGTGGCTCGGAGATTTACAGCTTACACGTCCGTTACGCAACACCAATCCGAGTGGACAGCAGAAGTGGGTGTCTCAGCCTTGGCAACGGCATTATGAAGGACTGAGTGTATTCGCGTCACTTACACCTCCCACAACCCGAAAAACAAGTGGGTTTTCGGCTCTTGCAAAGTTACGGGAGCTAACGTCATCGAGATTAGCATAAGCCACGGGAAACATGTGGGGGAAGTAATCCGAAATTCAGACGATATCACTGGTCGAGATAAGAGTGCACTGCCATGACGGAATTAATGCAGTTTTGGTCCATAGATTGAAGATCTCAGGAGGCTGCGGATGCATTGTTAAGCGGTGAACAGACTTGTTTCTATTATCTAAGAGTTGAGTTGACATTACAATTCAATCGCAGCTGTGATATCTATCAGCTCTCGTCGTGAGCACATTTGAAAGCTTCTATCATCTGCTGAGCCCCATCATCAGCATACATCATGTTTTCCATGTCGATACTGCTCTGGATATGCTCGTAAGCTCTAGGTCGCATCTCTTTCTCATATGCAGAAATTGCCCGCTCTAGAGCTTCTGCATCAGTTTTCTGATCATAGCTTCCTTCGCGATCAGCACCAGTTTCGGAGATGATTTGATCGAATAGTACAAGCGCGTCATACATAGCTTGGTTCACGCCTTCGCCATTTGGAGTAGCGAGATGCGCAGCGTCTCCAAGTAAAACAACGCCGGGAACGCGCCTCCATCGAGGTCGGTCACTGTGTACATCTTGGTCATCATTAGAAGAGAAGAGGGACTTGTCGAGGCGATAAAGTGGCCAGGGTCGCCACGGTCCCTCAGATGCTTCGATCAAACGTCTCAAGTCTTGCGTCCAGTTTTCGTAAAAGCCTCCAGGTCCAAGCATCGTCTTTCGCGCTTTCTCCATGTCGTTTGGATCAGCATCACCTCCAGGACGCGTCAAGGACTCAGGTGCCACTACGCCCATGTACATTCGGTATGATGCATCTGATAACTGTTGCACTGCGAGAGTGGATTTGGCGCTCATTGCCATGGCTGTTCCTTTGCCTGCTACTTGCTGCGCCAGTTTGTATTGAGAGTTGCTTGGGGATATTCGGCCCTCAATGAACGATTTCCCAGAATAGATAGGCTTAGCATCGGTGACCTAGGAATAACATCAGCTGATTAATCTGATTAATACAGGTCATTGACTCTCACAAGAGACCGCACTTTGCTCCAAGCACCGTCTGCTCCGACAATGAGTCGAAAGCCACTCTCAGTCGATCCATCGCGAAACTTGAGAGTCCAATCACGCGCTTCTCCATTTTCTTTCTCGTAAACAGCATCCAATATCTTGCCCCAGCGAATACGATCAGTGGACAAAGAATTGAGTAGCAATTGTCGCAGCTGTTGACGGTCGATCTCAGGTCTGTCACCATCATCGTCGCCCCCGAATGAAGCACGGAACTTCCCTTGAAAGTCCATCAGTGTCATTGTTGTTGCATCGTATCGAGCCAATGACTTGAACTGGTCGTGGAGACCTGCGCGACGAAGCGCTTCCTGGCCTGATTCTTTGTGGATATCCAGCGTGCCGCCTTGGCTTCTGACGGTTGATGTTGGTGAACCGTCGCGTTCAAAAACGACATAGTTGATGCTTGCGGTTTGGAGCAGACGTGCTAACATTAGGCCACATGGGCCACCGCCAATAATCGCGATTGGTGGAACAGGTGAGACACCCATATTTGAGTATTTGAAGACGTTGCGGGATTGAAAGGTGAAAGGGTAAAGCGAAATCTCCCTTGTGAATGGGCTTAACAGTCTTTTATAATCAATTAATGATATTACAAAGGGCAGATAGACTTTATCACCTTTCGTTTTTGAATGCACGATCTCATTTCATGAATATGATTGGACAGGCCTGGATTCCCCATATGGTTCGGGTGGGAGTAGAACCCGAGGGAGTTTGACAAAATGATGTCACCGTCTAAAATTTGGTGTTGGTTCGGAACTTTCTATGCCCCGACTTGTAAAATTGGAATGTCAACTAAGAAATAAGGGTAAATCCCATTATTGGCGGTTATTTGAAAAAAAAAAAAAAAAAAAAAAAAAAAAAACTATAGCTGGCCTTCTTTAATTTTGCTCATTTAAGCCTTTAATAGTGTTTACAGTTGTATAGTTATAAATTCTATTTAAGATCTGTAACTTGTCCCAAGTTGTTAGGTTACCCTACAGAGAGCCACAAACGCGAGTAAGCTAAGCAAAGCCACAGTAGACAAGATACCAAACCACTGTGCGCTAAGTCCCTTTCGGCCGCAAGCCATGTTCTATTATTAGAATGCATCGACCTTCAATTTACGAGATACCAATTTATTACAATATCTAGAGTGCACAGAGCGTGGGACAAGTGTAGCACAGCTTAAAACACTTTTATAGACGAGAACAATAGTCACTCTCTCGAAAGAGAAGTAACGAGCTAAGTAGCCGTAGGACCAGGTAAAAGTATTGTCCTTCCTTAGTTCTTGATCTCAATCACTTCACTCCTCGTCTCATGCTTTGGGGAGCGATCCACAAGTGGCTTCAAGCCTGGTAGTGCGACAACGGTAATAGCAAGTGCCATTTCAAGCATACTCATAGGGTCTGGAAAAAACATGTCAGATGCTGAGTTGGTATTGTCTGAGCGAGGGTAGACTTACAAACAAGATTCTCTTGTCCAGTGCCAACCTTGAGTGTGACAAATCGCACAATGGTGGTGCAGATGGTCAGAGCACCCAGGACGAAGGTAGCAGTGACACCCTTGGAGGGCTGAAGAACACCCTGGACCAGCAGGATGAGAGGGAGGGCGTAGACTGGAAGTTCAGTTAGTATTTGTTAAGAAACGCGACGTGTCGGAAGAAAGGGTCACATACCAGCAAGATAGCAAGCCAAGTTCAGTGTAAAGTTGAGAATGAATGGCTCAGGTGCATAGAAGACACTGCAAGCGCCCTCCTCTTGAGACCACTGAACGGATACATCCTTTCCACAGAAGAAAGTGTCGTCCCAAAGAATTGCCATGTATGACGCGCAGACAAAGGCAGTGATACCGTATAGAGCCCTTCGCATACCGGAACTCATACCGGTGGAGGGGAGGAAGTAAGCCCAGTAGAAAGCAAGCATGCTCATCTTGGGGAAACCCATGCCGACATCGTAGAAGTAGTTGGATGCGAAGGAGATCTAGATGAAGAGGTTAGTCGCGTGATGATCCGGGAAGCATTGCGATAATCTGACCTTGGAGAGCTTGACAGATGTCTCATATTCATCCATGACTCCCATCTGGAAAGTCAGAGTATCGCAGATGATGAGGGCGAGAGCATTGATGGCAGACAGAAGTAGAAGGTAATCGGACCAAGTCAACTTCTCACGCGCACGGAAGAGACGCGCGTAGACACGAAGTCCGACGAAGACATAAGAGGCTGCCAGTAAGATCCATTCCGAGATCTAGAAGTTCATGAGTATGAGTGCTGATATCAGACGACAGCTGAAGTGACCTACCATACAGTCCTTTCCATCGATGAAGAACGCCATTGTGATCCGACTGTCTTCCAGTCCAAAAAAATGGGGAATAAAATGGTGCACTCGCGGCAATAGAGAGGAAGAAAAAGAATTAAGGTTCACACTTGTCCGCAGGAACTGCATGTATACTTTAAAATTCCAGTTCATGGGCTTATTTAATACGCCGCACAGCAACAGCACCAGCACCTCGGTTACAGAAGAAAAAAAGAAAAGCAGCATCGAACGACCTACAAAATGCAACACTAAAGGGTCCCTGAAGGATCCATGGGGTGAGTTTTACCCGCTGCAAGTGTACGGCACAAGTCGGGCCATGGTTGTATCAGGAAACAGAAAAAGCAATCGCAATGTTGCAACGGTCTTTTTGCTTTACGGATTTAATAACCGGGGCCGTGTTGACATGGGGACTAAAACTGGAGGGGTTTCTAGCGAGATGTCATCATTGGTCGGGTTGGTCTTCCGTTGATATGCAAACGAGAATAAACGTGGGACCAACGAATGTAACATGGGAAGAATTTGACAGGGAAAGTGTTGAGACGATGCATGTGTTGGTTGATCTTTGAGTTTTGTAAAGGTGGAAGGCAATCTTTTTGTTAATGCACCAATAAGGGATTCGTCGTAGACTTTTCAGTTGGTTCACGGTTTTCACTACGTTTCAATGACAGCTCTTCCTCCATTGCACTCGGTGAATTAGTAAACAATTCATGCGTGGTGGTCTGATTCTTTGGCCAAGTGTCATATTCTATATGCATATTTATTTATTATACATAACTTGGGTCACTCTGACCCTCTTTTGTCACTCTTATTCCCGGCTATTTCCCTTCTTGTTGGTTCACCTGCATATCTAATGCTTACATCCATCCCACCATCCACAATGTCACTTATCTTACAGCGCATTTCACCCCCGTCCCGAGTTACCCTGCCAGTCACCGTCTTCTCTTCGCTGGTAGGTCACACTTATGCGGGCCGACTTGTAGATACCTTGAAGGTTGGTCAGCTCCACTTCACTGCCGGAGTCTTCTTCGGCGCCCACCGCCACGCGTGCGGTGGAGGCGTACAGTTCTCTGTGGTCACGGCCGCTTGACAGCTTGTTGAAGTGACTTGATGTTGTCACTGTACCTGAGTGTTTGTTGTAGCCTGAGCCTGTTTGTGTGGTGTTTTGCTTCGAGGAGCGGAGGCCGAGGCCGTGGAGGAGTGATTTGAGTGCTGGGAGAGATACTACGACGATTGCGGCGGCTATCTCTGTCATGGAGAGGACGTCTGGCGGAGTCAGTAAATATTGTCATGATACAAGACTTCAAGTTGAGAGTGTTGGCTTACAAACATTGGTCCAGGCATGAATTGCCTCGACCGTCGCAAATCTACCGATGCTTGCTCCCAATGTGATAAGTCCAGATGCAAAGATCGCAACCAGACCTGCCTTGTATCGCCTACTGAGCTGTAGACCAAAAAGAAGCGGGAAAGGCAGTGCAAAGACTTTCGAATAATGTCAGTGATTACTTGAACAGAGTTTCACTGAGATGGACATACCAAGCATGTCGGAGATGAGATTCATGACCCAATCAATCCGGAAAACTGTCTTTGAGTCAAAGGTACTGCACTCTCCATCAATCTCCCAGTTGACAGACACGTTGGAGCCGCACCAAAAGGTATCCAAGAAGCATGTCGTGAGCATGAATGATCCCGTCAAAGCTGTAACTCCATAGAGAAATTTGCGCAAAACAGGCAATGTCTGTGGAATCAGCTTAAAGTAAAGCGCCAACAACGCCAACTTCGGAAAGTATACACCCGTATCGTAGAAATAGTTGCCCGCAAACGAGACCTTCATCAACGTAATCTGATCCTCAATACTTCGTGGCGGTGCACTTGGGTCATATTCGTCCATTCCCCCCAAATTATACGCAGCCGTATCGGTCCCAAATAACGCAGCGGCATCGAGTAAAGAGACGATGAGAAACCAATCGCTGACGGTGAGACTCTGGTGTTGTCGAATTGTTCGAAGTGCTAGACGAGCGAGGACGAGGAGCGTTGATATTCCGAAGAGCACGGCCTCGATGGGCTGCAATGTAGATCACGGTTAGCAAGCGAGTCATGATCTTAATCTTGCCAAGAAATGCAGATCATGGCTCGGATTGACCAAGGCAATGGATCAGATCGAATGCTAACTTACCACCACGGCCTCTTTAGCGACACCAGCCATATCTCAATATGAAAAAGCAGACACTTCAACTCATAAATGAAGAGATCCAAAAGTCGAGGTTCAAAATTTAGATCTAACGAGATGGGGTTGGCGTAGATTAAATGAAAGCCGAAGCATTCTCTGCGACGCCTTGCATACAGCCTGTGTGCGGCGGTGCCGGTTCCGAAATCAGCACATGAGTATTTACACTACAGCACAATAAAAAGCATCATAATCTTCACGAAGCATCCAATACCGGGGCAGGCACACACGAGCTGACACACCACAAATGTCCGGGCCTTTTGTGAGACGGGTATTATATGCATCTGGCCAAAAACTGTCAAGTCCAGGGGTAAAGTGCTTATGTCTCGCCAAACCGTTGGTCAATGTCAGATCGCTTCACGAAGCCACCAGGTACGGGCGCAGTTGGTTTACAAAGAACTGATGAAGCATATTTCTGGGAATATGCATGCAATGATCCGAATCACCCTGTCATAATCTCAAGTGCAGCAGCAAAAAGCAAGGATTCGAAACGCTCGTTACCCAGTCGGCGGAAGAAAACGGAAATTTTACAAGCTCACTGGACGGGAGAAAATGCAAGCAAATTCCCGCAGCGTTCTCCTTCGGCCCTTTGACACGTACTGTAAGTAACTGATTTTCATGCGTCTGCGGCACAGCACAAGGAAATTGTCCGTTGGAAATAACAACATGTACTTATTGATGGATGTCGTGTTGGATCTCGAATAGGGAGCTCGGAGGGACTTCCCGAAGAGATCGACACGCCAGAAGGAACCGGTAGAAATATAATCCCCGTAGGGCCAAGACAAGGGCATGGGTATTGGCTAATGTGGTGCTAACCGAGGAGTCTCGGGCCGTAGGGGTCTATTGGTTGCATGCCGCTTTTTCCGAGATCTGAAACGGTAAAAAGGCGCTCGAGTGAGAGACAAGCTTTGCTATAAGAGATTTACTGGGAATAAATTATGCTTTGATCAGCGTTGAATCGTCACTTGTATCTCCACGATTGTATTGCAGATAAATGGACCATTAACTCGGCTCACAGACTCTATCAAACTGCCATTCCCAGTAGCCGAAAATTACATGCAAAACATAAAAAAGCAAAAATCAATGGGCTGATGTTATCGACAATCATGCCATGCCCCAAAACCAACCAGTCTCAAAATCGTTTAGCTAACATATAAAACCTCCTGCTAAACACTGGTCGAAACTAAACCGACTGAAACAATCCCAAGTCCGTTCCACTTAGTTCTAGAGCTTTCACGACGTTACAATTTTAACCTTAGCTGAAAGCTTGTCTTTAGCCTTTCACAACGGGCGCAAGACCCCTTACCCTATTTGTCTAGACCAAATCTATGAGAGTGCCGAAATTGGGAGGCTTTTTTCGCGAGCTTCGGACATTTCTCTGTCTGGATTTATTTCCCGGCGGCAAAGTCATTCGTTATTTAAAGTCTTAAAGAACGCTGTATATGTGGTATTTTGAACGGAGGACTGTTGACATTGGTGAGGCTTTTGATGAATCCGCTGCGACTGAAGTCGAGGTTACATCGTGTACTCTCACGTTCGGGTTCCAGAGACCCGAGTCTTGCCGCAGAAGCAAAACTTTGGATAAAATGGCATGTCAAAGTACAATGCTGAAGCGAGTTATATTTGGAAAAGCAAGCATTGGAGAATGTTAACTGCAACCCCATTGCCCGCTATCTTCTCGCATAAATTACACCTTGTCTTGCGGAGTCAGCCTATCCTGCGTCTTCAGGATTCATAAGTTCAACTCCTTATACTGAGAGACGAGTATTAACCAGTTATGAATGAAGTTAGTGCGGCACTGAGTGGGTAGTGACTCGTGTGAATGGGCTGACGAGACCACCTTGCGCGTTCTGCTCCAGCAGGGGTCCAATCGACAGGCTTGAGAGCACCAGGAGAGCCCGCGTAACGAATCTGGTATTAGTTTAATATCTGTGCCGTGACATATTAAACAACTAAGCCCCTCTGCTCCGCATATTTCGCAAACTCCTCATCCTTCTCCGGGCATAGCAGCTCTCCTCCAACCCAAAGCAGACCTCGATACCCAGTACAAGAACCTAATACCCTATATCCTACATCCTTGCTCAGGCCGAAGCATAGCTAAGGTATAATACAAAGGGGCTGTATTGTGTTACTAACTCCAGATTTCTAGAGAAGCTACATATAGATATATAGATAAAATGCAAAAAGATAAGTATATTATATAAATATAAGCTACAAGGTATCTTCTTTAACAACCTTAACTTTCACCTTCATTCCCTGTCTATCTGGCCCTTCTATTCAGTTCTTTTTCTTACCAATCTTTTCCACTATATTTATATAGTACTTTAACGCTTTCTTTAGCTTTACAGGATTGTCCTTTATCTTCTATACCAGAATACCCTCCCCTGCTTTTTACCTTTTATGCCTTAGATCCCAAGCCCATTCACATAAAAGAATAATTTAAGGCTTGGTCTCATTAACCTTCCCTGATGGTAAAAGGTAGCCAAGGAGGTATTCGACTCGACCAAGGTATATAGCCCACCGAACCTCTTCTGGTGTAAGGATGGGCCGGAGTGCCTCCTTAAACTGAGACTCGTGCGGTAGAACCCTCCCTCCCTATGTAAACGAGATTCTAATATGAGAGCAAGTCTAGCTCGGCCCCCATGCGAACCCCCCCGAGTAAAGACAAGCAGTCTAGTGCTCGTGCTGTACATTGCCGCCGTAGATGCTAGCTCCTTATCTATAATGGTATGAACATATATAATATTTGTAAATGCTTTTACGACGTGCTTGCTGATGGACTCTGGGAATTCGCGACTATTGCCCTTGGAGGGTCAGGGAATAGACATAAGAAGGTTGTTCAGGGCATCGACTGATTCAGGGGCGAAACGCTGGGTAGTGACCTCGAGCGGGTCCTGAGCTCTGATACTGGGTTCAAGCTCTCTGCATAGAAGCCCTTCTCACACGCCCAATATTAGAAAGGACAGGGGAGTGTGAATTCTCAACAATTTCAAACCTAGAAATAGAGACACTCATCGTGGTATGATTGAATTAAACAAGTTTGAACGGATGGGATGGCAGCGTCATGTTAGACAAACATCGGGAGACTTGGTGACCGCTATCACGAACCCAGCGCAGAGACTGGCGAAGCAAGGTCACGAAAGTTCAGTGCCCAGAACGCATGAGAACTCGAACAGTATTGGCGCGAGTCGCCTGAGTATGCTTCTCTGATGGTAGAGATTGAGCAGTATTACAAGGACCCCTCTCGACAGAATGAATGAATTGAAAGCAAAGGGCATGTTGACGAGAGCGGCACAGACACTGTCGTTTTCAATGCAGACCGCCCTTTGCGCAAAAGATGTATGCAGCAGCTCTGGGATGATAAAGCCTCAACATTTACAACACTGTTTGGCGAGATCATTCTCGGCCGTCGACTGATGCGCTCGCAAGAGTCCTGATTGATGCTCCCTTCAAATTTGTGGTAGCCGTATTCTGTTAAGTCATTCTCTATTTCCTCTCCGACCTTGTGTTGACAGCCTCGCAGCTCTTCATTTTCTTCCTTTTTATCTTTATAACGACCTTGGCAATATTTATAATATTCTACACTATTGCTGCAGCAGCTATCACTCTTCCCTAGGCCATGGCCATTTCTGGCTTCCTCATCTTTGCACTGGTTATATACACTTGGCTTTATTCTTCCTGGTCCTTATATGCATCCGTGGTTCAAATGAATCTCGTATATTAATCCGCTCTCTCATGCCTTTAAGGCATTGCTTATTAACTAAGCACACAGAACCAATTATCCCAAGATCTCATAGGTGACACTTTTGCATGCCCGGTGCCTGGTTCTGTGGCAGGAGAGACTTACGTGAATGGAGACGCCTAGTTTGAGATAAGCTACGACTATAGCTACTCCCACCTGTGGCGTGACCTAGGTATCATTTTCAGATTCTTATTCTTTTTTCTCTTCACATATCTATTGGCTTCTGAGCTTAACGTGAACTTGAGTGATGGCCCTGAAGTCCCAGTCTTTCTGCGTGGCCGCCTCCCACCATTAGACCGTGCTTGGACGGCGACGAGGTCTATTAGCCTGTCCTCTAGGTTACCATATAAACCGACTAAATTAAGTAGTGCCTATGGGTCCGCGCTAGGCATTTTTAATCAGCCGATTAGCCTATTAATGAAGAAAGATCTGACACTTTGCTAAATAGCACTATTGGTCAAATGAGTGTAGTAGCGTAGATCTACAGGCACTACTCAATTGAGTCAGTTTATACGGTAGTTCCACAGATGCCAAACAAGTTTCAGCGGAGCTGAAACGCATTGTTGCACGGTGTTCCTCCTCCGAAAACAATGACATGACGGGAATTGAAATCTGCTCAGCGTGGAGGGTATTTGCATCGAGTTATTGGCCTATGCGACAAATAAACTTTTCTTCATTTTTGTGAACAGACTTCTAATGCTAAGCCTAATTAGCACACAGCCGCGAGCCCCTCTACTTGCTACCGTAGCTATAACATCATTGAGCATGTTATGAACCACATGAACTAATAAGATGGCGATATTCACAAACTTTATCGGTCATAAGTAACAATGTGTGCGGGGGTATGATTTTCTAGATTAACCTTTATTAAAACTCAAATTACGATTGCCCTGACGATCTAGGTCCCTGCTTTTCCCAATCCAGTGTTCTTTATCACTTCGGATTCGAAATGACGTTTCCGCTCCCATACGGAGGCACTGCTGTGACATATGGCAACCCTTGCAGGCCCAGTCAGTATTATAGGTCGTTCAACTTGCACTGAACGATGTGACATTGTGCACTGATAAGGTTTGACAACTCTCCGCACCAATCGTCCCCGCTAAACTTGATCAGCCGCCGATGTTTCCCCACCATCTTGACCATTGGTGCCTTCTCAGTATACGCTTATACACTGTATTCAAATGAGATTATGATGATATGACGCGCCCTGTGCAGCTTGGCAAGGGTGGGTGAGGGGTGGATTTTCTGGATGGTGGTGAGTTACCAACTTGGAGATCCCCTCAATAACCTGTCATCCTTTCTTATGAGCATCTATAGCTGCAGAGGCATGTATAGTGAGGGGGCTGTGACTTCTAGTTTGTCCGTCTTAACGCTATAAGATGCCAGGTTTGGTGTCGTCCAATAGAGACCTATAAAGTGTATTAAACCGCTACTTCATTCAAACACTCTTCTTTGAGTACATCATCGTCAAATCTAGCTTCAACTCTTGTACGCAGTCTTGATCAACATCTACCTACTGACTGACACTTCTGAGGCCAACAACAACACCATGGCCACGAGGGAGCTACTGATCGTCATTCTGAACCACACCAATGAGGAGCTCAATACAGAGCCTGAATGGCCAACTCTTAACCATGGCCATTGGAACAAGACGCCAGACCTACAGCCGCCGCAGACAATACTAGCAGGGGAGAGCGGCATGCTGCGCTGCAAGTCGAGTCATATTGGCGGAGGGGTTGAGGGTTCGATAACATACCGCATTGTGGGATTTGAGGGGAGGAACGAGGTTGCGTTCACGTGGAATGTACCGTATGTTGGGCCAAACAAATTTGATGCCTCTTGTGCCGTATCTGATTTCACGGTTAACATCTTGGGCGGGCGGGGCAAGGAGGCTGTCGTTGTCTTCGTATTTGGTCAGTCTGATACTTACGGGGATAGCGTGGAAGTCTAATGCTCTTATAGGGCCAACGAGAATGGCAGATCCAAGCCCAGATGATGGTGTGTCGGCAGCTGTTACCAAATATCCTGTGGACTGTGCCAAGGGCATTGTAGGTGGCTTCAACCACCATTGAATGGACAAAGTGTCATTGTATTTGTGCGTCAGCCGGAAGTTAATATGCGATGTCACAGGTGAATGTATTGTTGGTCGAATAAAGTTATCTATTGGAGCACTTGCTTACCACCCATATTTGATTAGTTCAGGCGGCTTCGTATAGCAGCCCTGTCCTGATTAAGTAACCAACTCGCTGACCTTGAAATGGCGTGCGTATGTAATATCAAGCCTCGAAATAATATGCAATGTAAGCTAAGCGAGGGGGATGCGTAACTATGACAAAACATGGTCGCGGGGAAAGATGAACTCGGGGTTTGGCTGCATGTATCAGTCCAAAATATCACTTCAGCCATAGGGCGAATTGCAGGCTACTCTTATCATCTGAAGCTACTACTGTTTTTGTCTTGTCAAAACTATTGTTATCCTTGACCTCACCAACCGATCTCACAAAGCTCATGAGTTCAGGCAAAATTAGGGCTCTTAACAATTTATGATGATGATTTGCAAACAATTAATCAAAGTTGCAGTGCTGATGGCCTCGCCCGCGAGTAAGTCAATACTCTAAGATCATCAGTGACCCTTAACCTAACACGTGACTTGGTAGTACAGAACGGAATCGCGGATGCTGAGGCTTTACCAGTTATGGAGCGCAGAGGGGTTCCAAATGCTCCTGATGGCTACGCTCCAGGCCAAGTCTCATGCCCGGATACACGGCCGGTCATCCGACAGGCAACTGGACTGTCAACTGATGAAATAGCATGGCTGGAACGTCGTGACAACAACACGATCTCAGTATTGAAGGACGTCCTCAATCGAGTTGATATTGGTGATATAGATACTGATAAATATCTTGATGGCATCGCTAGTGATGGCGGCGCGCTGCCCCGAATCGGCATTGCCATCTCAGGCGGGGGTTACAGGGCCATGATGAATGGGGCTGGTGCCATTGCCGCTTTTGACAGTCGAACCAAGAATTCCACTGGCAAAGGACATCTCGGCGGTATCCTACAGGCAGCAGCGTACCTGAGTGGCCTGTCTGGCGGTAGTTGGGTTGTGGGAAGTCTCTTTATACAGAACTTCACCACAGTAGAGTCCATCGTCTCTGGATCCAGTGCCTTTCTAGGAACCCTCTGGCAGTTTGATGACTCAATTATTGAAGGTTTGTTGGGGCTAGACTCCAGATTGAGAAGCGCTGAGTGACATGGGCTGACTTGGACACAATACAGGGCCATCCGACCTATCGATAACACGATATTACCGCGAGCTATACCAAGACGTAAATGATAAGGTCGAAGCGGGCTACAACAAGAGCATAACCGATTATTGGGGAAGATCATTGTCTTATCAGCTTGTCAATGCAAGCGATGGAGGACCAGGTATTGACTCCCATGAGTTCTTTTCTGGAGTAGAAAGCTGACCTCACCTTAGCATATACCTTCTCATCAATTGCGAACGACACCGACTTCGCCAATGCCTCAACGCCTATGCCCATTATTGTTGCGGTCGAACGGGTAACAGGCCAACTCGAGATAGCGAGCAATTCCACCATCGTCGAGTTCAACCCTTGGGAAATGGGTTCCTATGATCCTGGGCTTGCCGCATTTGCACCCTTGAAATATGTCGGCTCCGACTTCGATAACGGCACTATCAAACGAGGAAGAAATTGCATCGCGGGGGTTGATAACGTCGGATTTGTCATGGGGACATCTGCCTCACTATTCAACCAGGCCTTTCTACAGATCGACAAGGCTGAGAATGTACCGGACTTCTTACTTGGAGCCATAAACAATACCTTGGCAGATATTGGCGAGGAGAATAGGGATATCGCCAACTGGCCTAATCCCTTCTATAAGTATAACCCCACAAACAACTCAAATGCCAACACGACAATCTTGACACTCGTTGACGGTGGGGAAGATCTGCAAAACATTCCTATACACCCACTGCTCTTATCGGACCGTCAGGTCGATGTCATCTTTGCTGTTGATGGCTCCGCTGATACTATGACCCGGTGGCCAAATGGCACGGCGCTCTTGGCAACATACGAGAGATCCAAGGCAGGCACGTCGACACAGAATAGCAAATTTCCCAAAATACCAGATCAGAACACCTTTGTCAACCTTGGTCTCAACAAGCGTCCCACCTTTTTCGGCTGCGGCGCAGACTCCAACAAATCGGCGGGACCACTCATTGTTTACCTGCCCAACGCACCGTATACGTACCACTCCAACTCGACAACATTTGATCTCGAATACAGCGACACGGAACGGAATGAGATCATTGTTAACGGGTACAACGTCGCCACCATGGGAAATGGCACGGTTGACCCCGACTGGCCAGCTTGTGTAGGCTGTGCGATATTGGCTCGCAGCTTTGACCGCACAGGGACGGCCGTGCCGTCCAAATGCAGAGACTGCTTCTCAAGATACTGTTGGAACGGTACGACAAACTCAACGATGCCAGGTACGTACGAACCGGAGCAGATCATTACCAGTGGTATAGGACACCTCGTACCGTGTGCGGTAGTGGTGGGAGTTGCTCTGTTTCTCAATTTCGTGCTACTGTACGTATGATTTGAGTAGCTTAAGATTGGATAAGTCAATGCATACTTTCATGGTCACCCTGTTTGACTTTGTGATGGCCCTGTGTAAGACTAAATCCAGTATATTAAGTGCATGTATGCTACATCCCTGTTTCAATCTGTGGGGTTATGGTATATTCCGTGGACCAAGGAAAGTTTGTACTTCGGCTTTTGACGTTTGTGGCTGCTTACTCCAAAAGTTACCCCCCCACCTGCCCTCCCCGGGCTAGAACGCTGACAGAGGCATTGTGGTCTAGACATTATCTGTCGCTTCAGAATTTCGCTGATAACCATGGATTTTGGGGTCACCTCTTGAGTGCAAGAATCATTAGTCTACCATTTAAATACCACGATAGCTCATGCTCTGGAGTGCTTACCTGGTAAGTTTTTCCGCATGGTGCTTGATATCGGTCTTTGTCTCGTCGAGCCTGATATAAGTACGGAAAACATAAATACCCTGTATTTGGTTGCGTCAGCTTGTCCCATTCTGCTCAAATTAGAAATGACATGGCGGAAGTGACTCACAAGAAATCCACTCAGAAGATGGAGAAACCACGAAATGAATGCGAACGCAAGGACTGTCCTCCACGAGGAGCAACCCGCCGAGTTAATATTCACTGTCCCAACAGGTCCGACTCGCCAAAAGCGACCCCAGTAGTAGCCCCAATAATTGTAGTACCAACTTGCAGAGCAAGTATGACTACCGGTTCTCTATGAAAAGCAAATATCGCGGATTAGTAGGTGTTGTTAGCTGTGGGGTGATGAGAGAATGGCAAGGCCCTACCGTCTGAAGCAAGCAGTATGCCACGAGCCACATGACAAACATTACAAAGTCAAAGGGAAAGCTCAAGAACAGGGACTTGAATGGCGGACAGAAAAAGATGGAATAAAGAATACCGAGACACGCAACGACGATGGTATAGATGATGCGTCCATCGATATGCACCTGTGCGATGCCAGCGAGGTAGGTGAAGCGCGAGATAATGCCCAGGACGATTATAGCCGAGGCAAGCTCAGCAAGACGGAGAACAACAGATATGACTTTATGCGCAACACCGGTTTCTTCCATTTTTGCAATGGAGCTGGGGTGATGGGATTGAAGATATGATGTTGTAGGTTGTTTCAAGCGAACTCAGTGGTTTTGCCACTCAGATTATCATGAGGGTGCAGAGCGAGCGGTGCTGTATATATTTTATGAGGCGGCTGGTGAATTGCTCCATTTAACGTAAATCTTACATAAATATCTTATTCATCGGACATGGGATGTTTCAATACGCTCAGTTACTGTATTTTTCGATTTGTCGTATCAAATGACAAGCAGTATCAACCGCTACAAAGTTGTTTATTGTTGAATGGAGCAAGTGGTGTGGGATTAGACATAGCTCTGTCTGGTCGGGTACCATCACATGCAACAAGGTGCAACTGACAGAACAATCCTGTATTGTGGCGCTTGACAACCACAGAGGACACAGTGTAACTGCATCCACCGCTCACTTAGTCCGAGTCTTTCTGCACGTGTAAGTTAAGTGGAAAGCCATGCCATGATGGCTGCAACAATCTGGCCAAGATATTGATAGTGCTTACTCAACTGAACTGATGGCTGCAACAAGGTGTAGTCAATCACAAGAAAATTGATTGGAAGATCGTCGAATGGCCCTGGATATGTAAAAGAGATCAGCTGATTGATGACATCTATCTCAGCTGCCGCACACTTTACTCAACCCTAAATTGACATATACACCAATCAAAGCTGAGAAGCCCCACCCTCAGTATGACGCGGTTTGTTAGCCTTAACCTTTCAAATGTTGGTTCCGGCCGTGCAACATATATTGACTTGCATATGGGGTGATTGTCAAGCCATCGGTCGATGCACTCGCGGTGTAAAGATGTTTGCGCATTTCAATCGTCTAACACTTTAAGACATATCGCGCTAATTTGATCTCAGCACTTGGTGGTCAGGAACGGACATCGTAATATGCCACACTTCAAAGAGTCAGAATCATGCCGCCCTAAGGCAGCATGCGATGTAGACACCTGAGAAACCTTGTAGTCTTGGGCTGAAGTGAGGGTGTTGACATCGGTTACATCGTCCACGGCGTTCATATGACTCTCAACATCCACCGGCGCCCTGGGGCGTTGCATTCTTCGGTTCAGTATGCATCTTGATCGTCAATGTAAAGACTCAGGCCACTGGCAAAAACAGTAGTGAAGGGCCTAAGGCGGGAAGAGCCGAAACCACGATGACGACCGCAGCAATTCCACTAAGCGTGGGCGAGAGTGACGGCCCAGACATGGGTACGTCTGTCGCTGTTGCATCCGGGTCACTGGCTTGGCCCATGGTATATGCAGAACAGGTTCTAGGTGAATAATAGTAAGGAAGACTATATCTTGCTTGTACCCTGTTAATTTATTTTCGGCAGAGACTAGATCAATAGCTGTTGAATCTTGTGCGACTTCGAAATTGAAACAGGCTAATGTCATTCACGAGTCCATCTCATAACAGCATGTGATATCGTAGTTTAAAAAATGTCAGCAAGGCTCGCCCCTTATCGATAGTGCAGCTATTTAAATGACTCTACGCGGCGCATTTGTCCAAGAAGATTGGGGGACTGACTGGAACTAAAATCCCGAGCTCTAGCGTAATATCGTTCAAGGAATGATTTCAAGATGCCGGGCTTGATAATCAGCAAATGATTGGCGAAAATGCTAGGGCTGTCACGCTGGAGGGCTTCCCGCTCACGATGACCGTGCTTATCTTGGTGTTTCTCAGTCTTGGTGTTGTTGCCGTCGGAGTTCTATAGTAGCTGGCTTGGTAAGTCCGGCTCTTCCATTGCGTGTTGATGCAAGGTCTAACTAATAATTCAATCCAGGGCAGGGGGTCTACATCGCCGACACAGGACTCGCCGTACACGCTGTCAAAGTCAGCATCGGCTCTAAAGACGACCATCTCAACACATGGATGCAATTGGAAGCACAAAAGCTTTACAACATTTGTATAACAGTCTACGTCCTCGCCGTCGAAATTGGTATTGGCTGCATCGCCGCCTCCCTTGCATCATTACGAATCCTATACAAGCGAGTCCGAGGGCAAGAATCACAAGGCTCAACAGGGACACTCAACGCAAACACTCTCATCACGATTGGTGGTGGAAGGATAGGCGATAGCAGCTCTCGGAGGCCCAAAGCGCGTGTTCACGAACCCTACTGACCGAAGTATAACGTCTACGCACGTTAACCGCGGGGATAACAATTGGGAGCGATTGAGTGACGAGGATTCAGAAAAGGGGATTTTGGTGAATGGGCAGAACGGGATATGCGCTGACTACACATACTCGGTTGAGCTAGAGACCTATGACACTGGGACTTCTCGAGGTCTGCCACAAAGCGCTTCCTCAGAGAGGTGAGGAGGGCCAGCCATGCAAGGTATGTATATGTCAAGATCTATAATTATGGAAGGTCTTAAGTGCCGTTGATTTGATGACGAACCCCATCCTTTACTTCTCTTTACTTCTTGTGCTATCGTTTGTCAATCAAAGACTGTCGTCTCTCAGTCCACTTCGCACGTACAAGGTCTGCCCGTTTTGAGAGATACAACATGGTCCGAGGTACGACACAGTACTCAAGCCCAATGTCATCCAACAGTTCGCAAAAGTCGTGAAAAAGCTGCATCCACTCCTTATCGCTTCCAGGCATCAATCGCACACCATCGTCCATCAGCCACGGCGTCCCCGCTTCACAGACCAGGATCAAAGAACTCTCCATTCTTGCCTTGACCTTTTTCCAGGCAGGCAGTTTCTGCAACTGTCGAACAGCATCTGGGGCGGCATATCGCTTTGCGTAGACTAAAGGGTCGAACCCGGAAGGGTCGGAGATGAACCAACTGGAGGTCTCTAGAGCTTCCTTCTCGGAGGATGCTTGTGCTTCAAGAATGAGTTGTTGGAGTTCAAAGCACCTGGTAGTTGACGTTTGGATATCTTGGGCTGAGTATTTGTGCTTGACCAGAACAGTTCTGGCGACTTCGGAGACTATTTGTGGTTTATCGATTGAAATATCGGCGAGCCAGTGCTCTAGGTCATTGTGTAGCTTGTTGACTAGTGTTGTTTTGCCTGTTTATTGCGGTCCAATGATGTAGATATTTGGGATATGCGCATCTGAAGACATGGCGACCGTGGTTGGAATAAATAAGCCGCAGACTCTTTGACCGTTGAAGAAGTGAGGGGGTCAGCATGCGGTGTAACACGAATGCCCAATGACCATGAATCACCAACGGCAGTGAATTTAACATCATTGGATGAGCTCATTTGCACTTTCTCTACCCCCTCAAGCGCGTCGGGGTTTACTCCGCTCATCTAAATCTCAATCTCAATCTCAAGCCTCAGTCTAGACTTCAGGAGCTAAAATGGCATCCCAAAAGGCAGATACAGGGTTTCATTTTACGCTGCGTTCAGTCTTGAGTCTCGACGACAATGTCTGGGATTTCCAGGTTCCGAGTCTCCCGTCGCCCTCTACTCTCAAGAAAGCCAATCTCATCAAGGCTATCAGCCTTCAAACCGACCTCAAGGAATGCAAGCACTCAATGATCCTCAAAGTTCAGCCCAACACGCCAAATCGCGCCACAGCCGACCATCCAACCGACCGATTAATGCTCTTCTCCATCGAAGCCTTCAAACCACTCGTTTTCGGCGCCGCAGCCAAAGAGCAACAGCCAACGACAGATTTACAGCCCCGCACTCGCCAAGAGGTTTCGGACTACATCATCAGATGTCTCCGAGCTGGTATCATTTTGAACGGGGTACACTATGATTTCTATGGTCACAGTAACACCCAACTCAAGTCGCGATCATGCTTTCTGATGGCGGCGACGAAGGAGGAGATCTCGAGGCGAATCGAGGGTATGGGCGATTTCACCAGAATGAAGACAGTGGGCAAGAAGGCCAAGCGAATTGGTCTACTCTTCTCATCTTCCAAGACGGCCATGATCATCAATCCCGACCGATGTGAGAATATCCCAGATGTTGAGACAGACGAGTACGTCTTCACCGATGGCTGTGGCCTTATAGCACCCAGTCTCGCACATGAGTTGTCCCGACGAACAAAAATCGTTTTTCGAGACAGTCGATACACGCCTTCGGTCTTTCAACTTCGCTATCGGGGGTATGAAGGTGTCGTCACTGTTGATCCTCGAATGAAGAAGCAGAAGACATTACTGAAGTTTCGAAAGTCGATGAAGAAATTCAGTGGTGGCAATGATTACTTTTTTGCAGTAGTCGAGCACTCCAAGGTAAACAGCCCAGTAGTCCATCAGACCTCGCTGGCCGTTTAACATCTCAGCCCTTCTCATATGGCTTCCTCAACGACGAAAGCATCATTCTTCTCCACGCATTGGGCATCTCTCAGGAAACTCTTCTCTTCAAGCAACGCAACCATATGCAGTTACTCAAGAACGCCAAGTCCGACTTCCTCGATGCATTCCGCTTCTTGAGCTACGTCAACAGACCCGATCTCGCAGAGCGCGTGCTCCTCGAAGGGCATGAGAGCGTAAAGCCTCAGATCAATCGTCAAGTCAATGACGAACTGAAAAAAATGTTGAACAAGCAGGGCGGGCAAAAATGTCGCATATTCGTGCAAAAGGTCGAGGCTTCTGTTTGGTGTGTGTGATGCATGGGATGTCTTGAAGGAAGGGGAATGTGCCGTCAAGGTGACGCTGGAAGAGAATGGCCTACCCCATGCTTTGATGAACACTGAGATAATGGTCATCAGAAACCCCTGTCTTCATCCTGGTGATTGGCAAAAGTTCAAGGTTGTTGAAAGGCCGGAACTCTCGCATCTGGTCGACTGTATCGTCTTTTCGACGCGAGGAAGAAGACCAGCCGCTGATCTTATGTCTGGCGGTGACCTAGACGGTGATACATGTGAGTTCATCTAATAATTTGGAGTCTGTGTGCTGACCTCTTACAGTCTTTGTTTCCTGGGACCCCGACCTGATCCCATCAACAGTCTCAGCTCCAGCTCTATACCCTGGGGGTCGAGAACCAATCCAGTTCCGCCTTATCACCGACGACGATCGTCTTGTTTACTTTGCAAAGTACCAAAACTCTTCCCTTGGTCAAGTAAAGAACCTATATCTCGACTGGGCCTGTGTCGCCGGCCCCATGAGCGCCCAGTGCCAGGAGCTCAACCGTCTCTTTTCGCAATGTGTCAAACTGGCATATACCTGGTGTCTGAAAAACAACACGTCGTTCGATAGCCTGATGCATCTTTTCGACTTCAACATTCTCACAGCGGATCAAAAAGCGTGGGTCCTCGCTCATTTACCACCGTCTGCTACCGCGACAGGATTGGTCCAGAATGCTCTGTGCTCATCGGGCATACTTCTGCCATCAGAGCTTCAACAATTCCACTTGGACTACCCTGGGATCAAGTGGAAGAGAACATACGACTCGTCGATTGATCGCCTCGCGACATTTCACGATGCTCTTGCGACAAACCTAGAGCTGTTCCAGCGCACTCTCATAGTGTTCCAACCCGACGAGCGATCATCCTTGGCGATCTACATACCGAACAAGATTGAGCGTTCACAAGACTGCGTCATCGACAACACAGGTCGCCTCTTCGCGTTCCCGCATTCGCAAGGCCCACAGAGACAGGCTCGTCTGTCGCTACCAACCAAGATGCAGTACCAACTGTACTGTGATGGCAACGTCTTCCAGCTCTTCGAAAAACAGCGACGTTTCTCATGGATCTTTATTGCTCGACCTGGAAACAATGATGAAGAATATCACAATGTGCAAAATCGGGGCGACAGGCGGAGAAAGAAACAAGAACTGGAAAGACAGAGACAATTGTTGAAATGATATGCGCATTACAAACAGCTAATGCGAAAGCCCGGGTTCTGGTTACGGCGCCGACACACAACGCAGTGGACAATGTGATGCGACGGTATGTTCAACGTCTTCAGAGACAGCCACTGGTCAGGAAAACTCAACCAGATCTGGTACGAGTCTCAACTGAGGTATGTCACCAGGTGCTCATCTTCACTGGTTAAGTTTGTTAACCCTATGTAGGTGCGCAAAGTCGCCGATGATCTGCGCAAGTATACATGCGACGCCATGGCTGGACTGGAAATCCACTCCGACTACAAGGCTATGAAGAAGGCCACACAAATGGTTAAACGTAGCGACACCATCTTCACCACCTGCATTGGAGCAGGCATTGGATTAATACGCTCAGAGTTCTTCGATATTGTCATCGTTGACGAGGCTTCTCAACAAACAGAACCAAGCTCATTAGTTCCACTTGTGAAGGGTTGCTCACAGGCGATTCTTGTTGGAGATCATGTGCAGCTACGACCGACTGTCAATCAGACTGCGTTGGCACTCGACTTTGATGTGTCATTATTCGAGAGACTCTACACGAAAGCGAAGTACTCCGAAGGCGATGATGGCTTAAGAACATTGATGCTAGATACCCAGTATCGGATGCATCCAAAACTGTGCGAGTTCAGCTCCGGGCAATTCTACGAGGGAAAGTTGAAGTCGGGCATCAGTAGCTCTGCCAGGCCACCTATCAGATCTGACTTTCCATTTCCTCCAGCAAGGATAATGACGCAGAAGGGGGGTCCAGGGCCGATGGACTATGAACGGGCTATCTTCATCAACTGCGACGCAAAGGAAATGCCAGGACAAAAGTCAAAAGAGAATAGAGGACAAGCAGAGCTCTGCCTTCACATCTGCAAGCTCTTGACCAGTGGCTCAGAGACCGAGAGCGCGTCGCACTCAATCGTGGTCCTCACGCCTTATACCCGCCAAGCCGAAGTTCTCAAGCGCAATCTCTCCAGTATACCATACCCCATTGAGGTCTCGAGCATCGACGGGTTTCAGGGACGTGAGGGAGACATCGTCGTGTTTGTGACCGTGCGATGCAACGAGCACCGTGAGATTGGGTTCTTGAAGGACATGCGACGGATGAATGTTGCTCTGACTCGGGCAAGATCAGCGCTTATTGTTGTTGGAAACCGGGTGACGATAACCGATGGGACGGCAAATGAGGAGAGTGCGGTGATGTGGAGGAGATTGCTTGGGAGTCTGACGGAGGTGAAGCTGGAGGTTCCCCTGCCCAAGGGTTCAGTCAAGAAGGCCTAGACTTGTGAGGATTTCTATATCTGTTCCTTCGACAGGCATGGATCTCACACCGTCTCAGCTAGCGGTGCACGAAAAAGGCAATAAAGGTAGCTTCTCTCGCGGATACGTCGGACAAACCCCCAAAAGCCCTCTTTACAAAATAGTGCTAAACGCGGAAACGGGTATCTTGTAAAGACCGATAGGTCAAACTCTGGGGGTGTACGTATGCCGAGATCCGAAAGGCGCCACGTCTATAGGGCAGAAGAAATGCAGTCATCTTTCACATGAAACGCCACATCTGGAATACTATTCGTCGATCATACGGCGGCATTAGAATAAATGAGCCGTGTGAGGCCACCTTCCTGAAATGCCGTCTTACGTGAGTCTAGATTTAATGCCTAAATGCGGCACATGACGGAAGATCTTTGCTTCAGGAATCTAGTCTAGAAGAGGAAGTGTTTTTACGGAGGAGAGACCCGTTGGGCTCAGTTAGTCTGGAGGACCATACGCTATACGGAATAACCTGCGGCCCGCGCCGCATATAAGTTCCGAGTAAGCTACCCGGGCCAATCGGCAGTCGTGATAAAAAGGGGCCCACGGACATTATTGCATGAGCTAAGCCACTACTTAGCTGTCCTGCGGACTTGAGAGTCGAAGACGCTGAGTTGAAAGACCTTGCTCCAATTAGGTATGATTTTCAGGACTGGTAAGACGAAAATGGAATCACTCAAGTGCTTATGGTTACGATGCTAGGTGTTGGTAATGGGTGGAATCAGTTCTGAAACAGAGGCTGAGTAATAAGGATTGAATAAGACAGCAGTTGTACAGTTTTAGTGTTTGTAATCTTCACGCGTAGGATCGTGCATTGCTTTGCCATTATTCTAGAGTAATAAGTAAGACTGTCGATATTCGTTGAGAATAGAAATTACTGCACTGTCAGCAAGACGGAGAAACAGATTCGAAGCTAAGAAACCCTGGGGAAAGTGGACCGTCCATCGAAGGAATCTCACCTATTGCATTAGCCCTCGCATCCCCAGGTCGGACTTAACACTCACTCGCTGCTCTAACTTTCGCTTGTACTTTCGCTCAAGTTCAAGTGACACAATTGGAATCACAAATAATCCAAAAGAGATCACCGTTCGCGGCTATTCTGGTCCATGTTGATCAATTATGGAGCACAATATCTCGGTCCCGAGCTCTCAAGTGGAATCCGAGTTTGCGGCACATGCACCTTTATTCCCACTCGGACTATCGGGCGACGTGCCACACACGTGCAATTTTCAGTCTATGTTATACGAGGGAATCCTTGTAAACCCAATGATCCTCCCTTATGCAGGTGGAGTAGTAACCACTCATTTGCCTCGGTGACATCCAGTGATTTCTTCTTAAACCAGTATTATACATGATCGTAAGTACAAGTGCTGTATCCTAGTATGTATAGCCGCTCACTTCCTAGATGAGAAATACCTCACGGCGAGGCGATGACCAATGAGTAAAGCGTCAACCCGAGATGATGATGATGATGATGATGATGGACTAATTTCTTATGTTACAGAACTTTTGAGAGGATCGAGTTGCATGAGGCGAAGTGCAGCACATAGACTGTCTCAGGGGATCTTGAGTTGAATACTATCCTGGGACTCAATGAATGAACGAGCCTCACAAGATTTGCCTTTTGCGTGACTGCTCACGACTATAAGAACTCGAATAGTTTGTCGTAATTTTTAATCTCATCATCCTCACTCATCTACTCAACTATTCAACCTCAACAGATTCTGCAGCAATCATGAAGGCCACTCTCTTCGTCTCTCTCCTCCTCTCTCTCGGCGTAACTGCCACTCCTGCTACCGACACCGTCACCATTGAAGACGGTGGCTACACCTACACTGGTATCGACAAGGTAAGAGACTTCACCTCCGCCTGTTCACATTTTTCTTGAAGCTCTACTGACACCGTATTCTATAGCCCCTCCTCGCCCTCCGTGGCCTCGAGGCCCGTTGCAGCTGCTTCCCCTGCTACTCTCCTCACGCAGACTGCACCCCCGGAAAGTGCCAGTGTGCTGGTGACTACGGTTGCTGGTCTTGCGGCGGCGGTCGTATGCAGTGCCAGCCCGGCCCTGGATCTGGACAGTGCTGGACTTAGGCTTATCATTGGGTCTTGGCTCTGATGGGGATTCTCTACATGCAAACGGATGGAGGCTCTTATATGCAATCAGTTTATGTTCTTAACAACAACTTGAGATCTGAAAATTTCTAAATGGCTAGACACTCGTTATAACAAATACATCTCATACGATACAATCTCATAATTCCCATAGCTAAGGACGGACGGATATGATGACTAAAAGTGATTTCTCGCCAGGGCACTCATGCCAATGGCTCCAGAGCTCCTCTTCCACTGATCTTGACTTGACCAATCTGCCTTACAATTTCCTCTGTAGATGTGCGCGTCCTGCTGTCGATCCAGTTCCCATGTACCTGAGTCTTGACATGCATAGGAAGCTGTATGAAAGCAACAGGTTTCTCAAACTCTCTGGTATCGAGAACGACAAGCTCACTCCGATTAGCAACACGTCTTTCCAGCATAGCAATAATCCATCCGTCGCCCTCGGGCGCATCAGGCGTACGGGGTATAAAGATTGGTTCCTGAACGAGAGAATCCTTGCCTGCAAAGAACCATTTAGTTTCGCCAGTGCTGTGACTATGCATAGCCAATCCATTGAGTCCGTGGAAGATGTTTGTGCCGCCCTGGGAGGTTTCGGGGATAAAGACATTCAAGAAGATATACTCATTTCTCTTCGTCATGAAACGCTCGTCCATTCGTGGAAACTCGGATGGGACGTCGAGGATAATCTCTGGGTCTACCATCTGGGTTCCACTTGGGGCATTGAGGTCAATCTCCCAACGGACAAAGTCAGCTTTGGCGTCTGGAGCCGGCATTCTTCCGTCATCAGGTGGAAAGAATGGAAAAGCGTTATCATGGACTCTCGATGACTCGAGATACAGCTTCGCGTTATCTTCCTCCCAAGCGCCACCTGCATGGATATTCATACAATTCTTCCAATGATAGACTCGGTGCTCTCCCTGCTTCCATGAGGATGGAATCTTGGAGGTCTTCCGACGAGGAATTACGATGAACGTGGCTGGCAGATTGTAGTCCCAAGCCCAATGCTGCTTGCCTGCTTTCATTCGCTCCACATTGGCTTCGAAAGGCCAAAGTATGAGAACAATGAAATTGGGTGTTATGACGCAATCATGGATGGGAGCGCACCAGGGGGATTCAATCCATTGCTCATCATGTTTGATGCCGTTCTTGTCGAGAGCATAAATGACTATATCTCTGGTCGCTAGACCTTTGGCCTCGTACCCATATACAACGAGTTCGTCAGAAAATGGGTCAATTTTCGGATGAGCTGTGAAAGCCTTTGCCTTGATCTGATCTCCAAAAGGATCGTAGCAGAGAGTCTCGAGAGTGTCAGGGTGCATCTCATAAGGAAGCGCAGATTCTTTGAGTGCGAGTAGACGATTTGCCCAGTAGACCATGTTTGTGTTGGCAGTTGAGTCCACGGCTGCTCTGACGCAGGGATGATGCGTAAAGGGATTTCTGTAGAGGCCAAACAGAGCTTTCCCGGCTTTTCTTTCAAGCTTGTATCGTTCTGTCTCCACATACTTGATCTTCATATCAACTCGACCGTTGTGGATCCTGAAAGCAGAGACGTGACCATCGCCATCAAGAGGAACGTTGTCGGGATGAGGAGGGACGAAAGGATCACACATGACTCGATAGAAGGTTCCGTCAATAGCAGATGGGATCTCACCGAGTACCACGAGATCACTGATTTCTCCTTCGATTCGGCAGGGAGAGTTGGAACCGGCGAGATCGAAGGCTTGGGGCCATTTGGACTTGAGGCCATGATGTTCTTCAGGTGGAGACATGGCAATAATTGTTCTTGCGGCTGAGAGTTTGAGTGATTGGATTAAGGTAGAGTAGTTGTTACTCTTGATTCTTATCTCATATTAACACGACACAAGGCCATTTATATCGCTGTGACTTGGCCATGATATCTTTACAGCCCCACTACACGGCGTCGCGATGTCTTCCACCTCCGCACTCTAGACAACCTTGACTAAACTGAACTCAGCGCAAGTTATCATGTTCATCATGTGGGGAAAGCGGGAAAATTCCACCGCCACAAACCGAAAGAGACCAATGACGATAGCGCCATTGTCATTTCCCCGCGTTTTGCTTCAAACAAGGTTCTAGCTAGATACAAAACGGGTTGTGATCCGTATGTGGGATTGTCATATCGGTAGTTGTACAATTTTGTGCCATTCGACCGATGGCATCTTTAGCCAAGATCTTGACAGTTCAACAGGCACTTTTTGCAGGCAGGTATTGAGCTCGGGTGCCCATAAGACCTGAGTTGAACTGTCCTGCGAATCATGGATTCGGCGACAGCTACGTCTCAATCCCAACCCTCGGATTCATCACCCCGCCGCGCAAGTATGTACTGTAACCCATTGCCCTTTAGTCACTACTCTCATTCTTGTTTTCTCCTTGGCTGACGGCCGTTGCCAACCTGACAGGAGTCTCAGACCCGCCCTCTGTTTGTTCATTTTGCCAACGGACGTTCACTCGCCGGTATGTTCATCTACCTCTACTATCCATGGCCATGTCCACTTATGATGCTTCTCAGAGATGCCCTCAAACGCCACTGGGGAACATGCAAGGTGCGCCTCGAAACTGGGTCAGAGGTACCACTCCTGCCTGCTCGTCGACCTAGAGGTAAGAAACCAAGGGCCTGCAATCGCTGTGTTCGTCTGAAGCGCGCTTGTGATCGCAATGTTCCTTGCAGCACATGCAGTATACGGGACTACGAGTGCTATTATGAGCAAGTACGTAGTTCCAAGGCTTCAGAGGATTCGTCACCAGAAGAGACGAATGATGTATACCAACAAGAGATATCCAGTTATGTTGTTCAAGAAGCTGAGGCAATGCCTGTTGTCGTGGCTGACTTTATGGACAACTCACTTAAGTGGCTTCGATGCGAGTCACTGCCATTTCCGCGCTTCGACTTTGACATCTGGAACGATATCTACGGTAACGAAATGCACCTTGTATCCTGCTTCGATCAGGCTGCTTCACGAGAAAGGTTGGCTCTACCGTTTCTAAAACGGTTTACAGAGTCATCAGGCATTGCCGATGGTTTCGATTGCGGGACCCTGTCTCAAAGGCTACAATTATATAACTCCCTCGACGACTCTTCTTGTCAGACCCTGGCCGTCAAAACACGCGAGATTGTGAGCATGGTCAAAAGAGCAATGACCCGAACGCGGTTTTGTTCCAGCACTGGAACAGCGTGGTCTCCAGTTATGGAAAAGGGCTGTTTCGACTTCTTCTCACCCAATAATCTGCGCAGATATCTCCTTCTCTTCTGGTCTGGCTGGTATCCCAACAGCCCAATCATCCACAAACCAACATTCAACCCCGAAGTGGAGCCTCCTGAACTTCTAGCATCGCTAGCTGTTCTGGGGGCATGCTTATCTCCAGACTCAAACGACTGCGTCCGTGCAACAGCGTGGCTTACTCCCGTTGAAGAAGCGGTCTTCAACGACGATATCTTGTATGATGACTCTATCGTTGCGTCTTCAGACCTTGTTGGCGATGAGTCGGCTGTGTGGGATAAGCTGAAGGCGCTGCATGCTGCGTATTTTATATGTATTGCCCAGAATTGGGAGGGATCCAAAGAGGGAAGACAGCGTGTTCGAAAGGACCGTTATAGTCGCATAGTCTCGGTACGTCTTCATGGCTGTGCATTGCGGGGACTAGTCTAATAGTGCTTGGTAGATTGCCAGATCCTTTGGTCTCTACAACTTGAGCCTTGCGAAGCTGGGTACCACATCTTCTACTCAGCAAAAATGGGCCAAGTTCATCCTTGTTGAAAGCATGATTCGGTATGTTAAACTCAAGTTGCACTTTATCGCCCTTCTCCTAACTATCTAGAACGGCAACTTATATCTATCTTCTTGACTCTGCGTTCGTTCTATACTATAGTCTGCCACCGAGGGTCATATCACTCGAGCTCAACACCGGACTAGTCTGTCCTGAGGCATGTTTCCAAGCAGAGTCGGCAGCAGAATGTTTTCTACAACTCCACGTGGCAACTATGGGAACAAAGAATCAGTTCAGATTGACGCTATCTTCTGTTGTTCGACTTTTCTGTTCTTCCCATGATGTAGACTTGAGCTTGTTTGATGGCCTCAGTTCATTCAATATGTTTACCATCGTATCAGGTACGTTAAGTGAGCCATTGGTATCTCTATCCTGTCTGATAAGAGCGCAGCTCTCTGTTGTCTGGTATTCCAGTATCAGACCACTCTGGTGGACGTATCACAAGTAACTCCAGCAGCCACTGGCCTAAGTCGCTGGATGTGGTTATGGCAACGAGGTGGCCACATCGTATCTAATTCCGACAGTTACTCCCTTGAGAATATGTGGAAACGTATCGGGTTCATGCAACATGCTAACGAATATTATCACCTTGCTTGCGCAATGCTTGAACGATGGAAGCTTACCGAGAGAGAGATTGATGATACTTTAGCCGCTTGGGCAGCTCCGTTTGGGTCAGTCCAGGGTATCCCCAAATACGATGATGGCGATATGGTCCAGGTTAAAGCTCTCATTCATGACATGGAAAATATGACCTATTAATTAAGCTGCTGTTATATAATCGAATTTTATTATTCGCTACTGAAAGATTGTTGTTTTCGAAGATCTCACAATATAATCTCTTCTCTTTCCTGAATGCACCTGATATACTTATGCGTCGTGACCCGTGATGGTAAATGGTCCAAGACAAGCCTTCACTTCATTCCTCCCACGTTGTGTTCCAAAAATTAACGGGTTCTTTACACAACTGAATAACCTTTCTCACGCATACATACTGTATACACTCAACAATTTGCGACTACGCTGCGAACTATCTCTTTAGACCTCTCCTCCATTCAGAGAGCTGGAATTATATGGCCTAACTATCTCGAGAAGTGTAAGCGAGCTACCCGTGCCCACTGCCCCGTTGCGAAATGTTGAGTGTACGGTATTGAAAAAGCGAACTAATAAGTCATGTCTCTATTTTTAAAGCTTTTACTGACTTGGTCAAGTAGCCTAACGATGCGGTGCATGACTCGTAAATATGCACCTGGCCAATATCAATTTGCTCAAGGTTACATCGATACAACATCAGCAACGAAAGAAAATAAAGTGCCAAGTGCTTATCCGATCATTAACCTGCTATTAAGCGCCAACCCACATCCAGGGTTAGAGCTAATAAAAACAGTCGAGATTACTCCGCTTGGCCGTTTCAGATAATTGCACTAATTGAGATCTCACCTGCATATCCCCAGAGTCAGCACCGCTTAACGTTTTCCGAAGACAGCCAACGAGGTGCTTTTCAAAGTCTAACACTGTAAGTACTGCGTTTCTGTACATCATTTGCATAGTATTTGATTATTGCAATCACTGGCAAGATGTCTTCTGTATGCAATTCGCCTCGTTGGCGATGCTCCGCTGACCCCCTGGGAGGTAGTAAAACCCATCTGCCACCAATTTCATGTCGAGAGAGCAACCACGACTTTTACTACGTGCTTCTCAGTCGCGACACCGCAAGGGACTCCCCAAGGCTCGCACTGGATGCATGACATGCAGGTGAGATTAACGAGATCCACTCAGATCATATCTTATACTGATCAATCCATGCAGAATCCGCAAGATAAAATGTGACGAGGCGAGGCCAGGCTGCCAACGTTGTATTGGCACTGGTCGAAAATGTGACGGCTATGGAGATACAGACAGTCTGACCCAACAGACACTAATCATTCGAGAACGTCCACCAATCACGCGTGCTCTCAATGATGATCTTGGCATTGAACTGAGCATTCATGCTTTTGACTACTACCGAGGTCATGTCTCTCTTCAAGTTGGTGACACAGTGGATAGCGACTTCTGGGGTGATCTAGTGTTACGACTTGCACCTACTGATCCTGCGATACGGCATGCCATTTCGGCAATCAGCTTGATGTATGCTGAAAAGACAAAGGATACGAGAGACATCTGTCCAAACTACAGACCCGCCATCGTCGAGTACAACAAAGCCATCCTTGCCGTTCGGTCGTGGCCCTTAGCGACAGAGTCAAGAGTCAAACCTCTACTTGTATGTCTACTGTTTGTCTGTATTGAGTTCATGCTTGGGCATGAGCACCAAAACGCAGCCAAGATGCACATCCTCCAAGGACGAAGGCTCCTTGCAAATATCAAGGACCGCAAAACACCAGAAACCGACATAATTCGGCAATATTTGGCTCCGATATACTTACGACTCGCGTATGTTGGTAATGACAGAGTTGACTTCCCACGGCATCTTCTTCATATGACGACGACACCACTCAAGTTCGCTTCTCTGGCTGACGCACGTTGCGTCTTGTACTACCTCGTTGATATCGGATTTACCCTCATCTACGACGTCAAGTCGTACCGTTCCAAGGGCGTCAAAGAAGAGAACTCGGATACTACGTCAATAGTTGACGGAGATGCGTTGCAGGCAAGGCACAAAGATATCATCCGTGAACTGGCGAATTGGCGTCACGCATTTGAAGCATGCCTTGCTTTCAGCGATCTCGACAGGCAAGATATGAGAACCGCAAAGCTCCTCACAATGCGGCATTGTCTCATGATAGTGTTCCTCGACTCCATGGTCTCAGGGTCAGACTATGTCTGTGACAGAAACAGTCTTTGCGAAATGTCCATTGCTACTGATTCTGCAGCTTTCGTTGTTAAATACGACGCTGATATCTTGCAGGGACCATCATTTACTTTTGAAAGCGAGGTTGTTGGTCCAGTTTACTGGGTAGCTGCTAAGTGCCGGCAGCCTGCTATTCGCAGAAGAGCACTTGAACTTCTTTACGAGCGAGAAAAGACTAATCGGGTTGAGAGTCTCACAATGATTAAGCATACTATTGCAATGGCTACAAGAGTGATCGAGATCGAGGAGGGAGGACTCAAGATACCAAGGGGCACTAAAGATTTCAAAGATTACCAACACAAGTTTGACGTTATCTCAAGAGAAGAGACTAGCGAGTGGGCTGGAGGATTTCTTGAAGATCAGAAAGAACAATGGCCTGTGCTTTGGGATCTGGGTAGTCATTGCTCAGACATTCCAACGAAGCTGACCAGGTTTACGGCTTCGAGGGAGCAAAAAGAACTTGCTGAAGGATTGGCTAAAGTTTGGCCTAGAGACCGACTTATCTGGCCATATGGAATCACTAGAGAGCGGAGAGTGCTGAGTGTCGTCGTGAAGAAGCATAGTGCTGATGATCTATGGCTAGAGTATGTTAGGGAGCCCTTGATGGCTGGTGGAGAGTACCGGGTTATGAAGGAGCATATCCGGTTTTTATGACGGGACAATAACCGTTTTCGCATATCTCATGGAGTTTGGCCCTGGAAATTCTTCTCTGAGATTAATCTTGTCTATTTAGCCTTGCTTAGCAGTTGGTAATTCTTATCTTTAAGTGTCAAAGCACATCTATTTCCCTTGGTATTTGAAGTGTAGCTTCAGTCTCCTCTATGATGAGCTGTCAGCCATAATGTGGCCCGGTTGATACCTTTGCCTTCCTTGATAGACAATATAGAAAGCGATACAAGCCCGATATGATGGAAGGAGACCATATGTTGTGCAGCGGTAATAGATTTAAAATCACACAAAGGGTTCTATTTTCTCAGACTCTGGGTCGATACCTTAATCACAACCCGTCCGGGAACCTTTCCAGCTTGGAGCAAGTCACAGAACCTATCAAGGTCATACAACGTCCCTTTAGTCAAAACAGGATAGATTAATCCCCTTGCTGCAAAGTCGAGTGCTTCGTCAGTTTCCCTTTTGGTGCCAACAAGGCTTCCAATAATGCTCAGTTTCTTTCCAATGATAAGAGCAGCAGACGATCCGGCTATGATGGTGGGATATTTTGGAATACTAAGGGCCTGTGAAACTTGTGAGTAAACGTGCTCGGAAGTGATGGAGACTACTTACCACCATGGTTCCACGGAATTTCAGAGTGTGTGGCGCTAGGTCATATGCCTCTTTTGATGGGGCGGCAAGCAAAACCGCATGGGCACCGTAGGTAGTGATTCTCATCACCTCGGCCACAAAATCCTTGGACGAATCCATGAACCTGTCAGCTCCCAATCTTCGACACATTTGCTCTTTTTCCCTGCCCCTGTCAACAGCAATGACCCTTATGCCCATAGCCATTGCATACTGCAAAGCAAAGTGACCTACACCTCTACCGGCTCCAAGGATGACAAGCCACTCTCCAGGTTTAACTTCTGTTCGCTTGCAAGCCGCATATGCTGAGAAACCACCACACATTATGGGATCAGCCTCCTCGTCCGTAACCCCATCTGGGATCTTAGTAGCATATCTCCCATCAGTGACTCAGTATTCCTGAAAAGTACCAGCAACCTCGATGGCATGGTGGACGACATCCAGGCATTGAACTTGATCAAAACCGTTGGAGCACATCTCGCAGACGCCGCAGGTTGACTCAACCCACTTTACCCCTGCCCTATCGCCAACCTTCGAAAGGGCATAAACATCATTGCCCACAGCTACGACCACTCCAGTTGATCTTGACGCGGATCTGGTGCGAGGCCATCACCAGCATTACAGCGGACCCTGTGGCCGTTTTCGTTCTGTCACACCGACTAAGACTGCCACAGTCACTAACGTAAGTGCCAGGAAGTTCATTTTCATCCGTCTTCAGATGATGTTGCTAAATGCATTTACAGACTCCAGACCCTTACCTTCAAACCGACAGTAACGTAAGTGTATCTAGATATCTACCTGCAAAGAAGGAAAAAAGCCAACAGAACGCAGACTAAGAACGTTGTGGAGACTGACGTGAATACGTATGTATTGAACTATGATAACGAAGTCTAACTCTAACTCTCATTTAGAATCACGGAGACAACCTATTTTGGCCTCCCTTCCAAGCGTGCTATTGCTGTTCGATCAACGAAGAACATTCTCAGGCCAACAGACATCCCATCATATGCTGGAACATGCACAGATGCCGAGCAGTACAGCAGTGCTTGCGTCTGTATGGGCGTTGAAGTGGCCACTATTGCTAGAATTGCACCTATTGTCACCGAGACTGTCGATCCTCATCCTGACACATTGATCAATGTCGTTACAGAGACAGTACCCGCTGTCGGCACAACAACACTGCCAGCCAAGACACGAACAGTCACAGTCACTCTCCCTGGACCTCAAATCACCGAAACAACGACCGCCGACGTTACCACTGTTTCGACGTCTTTCACCGCCTATCAAGACACCCTCACCATCACCCAGCAAGCCACCGAGGTAGACAAGACGACATCCGTTACCACCAAGACCCGCTCAGTCGGACCAATCTGCACGACCTACACACCCTCGCAAACCTCATGCAACTGCGAATTCGAGGTCCTCTGTGACCAAGCAGTCAACATTGATGTTTCAACCTTCCAGAGACATATCGACTTCAACACTCATGTCGGTAGCTTTGAGGAGTGTATGCAGCGTTGTGATAATAACCCGAGCTGTCAATTCGGTGATTTTGCCTCACTTCCAAATGGTGGTCTTTGCTCAAGCTATAGTGGCAATCCAGGGAACTCTGGTACTTCATCTCAAAGCGGTTCCAAGTATTTTGAGAAGGACGGAAATGTCGATTGCTCGGCCTGTTCATCATAGACTGGGGAAAGGAAGAGTTAGTTGTTCACTTGGACCTTCATAGATTAATATTACGGTATTTTATCGGCCAGTTCGACGCATAATACATAAAATAGTTTCTTCTTTTCGTTTCAGGTTAGTAACCTCATGCTTGATATCGCTGTCTTGGACAAAAGGTTAAACTTCGGGAGTGGATTTTTCTGCCACTGTAGATATGATCTCACCTTCTTCAAAGTTGCCCTTTTCTCACCCGGCAAGGAACATACTGTGCAAACCACATGCCTACTTTTCAACTCTTACCTATCAATCTTTCAGTGTAGACAAGTGTGATACGAAAATCTATCTCAGCTCCTTTCGAGTCCAAAGCTTGAGTTCTAGGTCAAAATTTAGGCGGGGTACAAATTGACGACGAGTCTTCGGGGACATATCAGGAGCTTTCTGGGCTCCCTTCTTCTCTGTTAACTGCCATAGATTAAAGTTTCACGACACAGAATCACTAAATAAACATGGCCGAGCCAAGCAAGCGTGCTGGAGGTCAGTACTCTAGAAAACGCGCCTTGCACGCATGTCTAGTTTGGAGAGCTAGGTTTGTTTTGCCCACACCTTCAAGCTGTCAAGAATATGCTGATCAAGATCCAGAAAGTCGCGGTGCGATAGCCAACGACCACGGTGTGGCTTCTGCGTCAAGACCAACTCGGATTGTACTTATCCAGATATAGAGTCTACCAGGCGACTATCCTCCAGTATCACTCTTACTGACATTAGACATCAAGCTTGGATAAAGCATCTTTGCTCATCCTGGATAGAATTCAGACAATGGAAAGTAATGTACTCAAACAGCTCATGGACGTTACAGCTAGTGGAGCTTTAGTAGTCCCCAGTAGCAATCTGCCCGCGCCAGCTGTAAAGCAAAGACCCAAATCATGGAGGGAATGGCCGGGTGGGGATATAATCATGTCTTGGAATGTGTTTCGACACCCAGTCTCCAGATGCGGTCAACATCGGCATTGGGAGATGTATCGGGACGAGCTGCTACCATGCCGTGATGGAGCTACCGAAACACCTGGACTAAGTCCTTCGATAAAGGCGGAATTTCTGAGTTCCGATCCAACGACTGATCCTTTCGATTGTGATCAAGTTATGTCAGACGATATACCGGTGGATTCTTCGACTCCAGAATCAGTGGGCCTCGCGGCATCACTCATCAGAAACTACGCCGTCAACATTCACAGCAAGTCCCCCATTTTGGATCCTGACTTCCTGAAAGATTTGGAAGATCGCCTACTCAAAGATAGTGAGCTTCAACATTGGTCAGTGCAGAAAGCGCTGCCAGCAGGACTACATCCTCCAGACATGGCAATCTTGCTGTTGGTACTTGCTTTGGGTGAGGTCTCAGCAAGGACAGCCCCAGAAAAGCAACCGCTTGTGCAATCCAATTATATTACTCTGGCGCTTCCTTGGCTTGGAGTCACTGCTTACAGTGATGGCTCACCTATCAAAGACTTGCAGGCACTGTTACTACTGGCGAGTTATCAGATGTGGGCTTTGAAGCCATGGAAAGCCTGGAGCTATGTTGAGACAGCAGCTGCCAAAGCTGAAACAATACTACTAAGGTATTTATACTCCTGCATACCAAGTTGTAAGTCGCTGACAAAACAGGTATCCCAATATTCTAGAGCAGAAACTCAGCCACCGAGTACTCTGGGCCACGGCAAAAATGCAGCTGGAATTGACCGAAGAGATCTATCCCTACCTTGGACTTTTGAAACCAGGCAGGCTCGGGCGGTTGATCCAAAGAACTCCAATTCCGCCACCGCCTCCTCAGCCGTTTGAATGGCCGAGTATCGGTTCGTAGCTTGACACGGATACATGGTATTACTACCTAGCTGAGACTTCCAGTCGGAGATTGGTTGAGCGTATCAAGGCTGAACTTTACGGTAGTAAGACTGTCATGCCATGATCTGTGACCGAGTCTGATAGTTCGACAGATGAACCCACTGGGTGCAGTATAGCCTCCAGCATAAGCACCAGTTATCCTTTGGCGTGCGAGTTTGAACGTCAGATAAACGAGTGGTTAGTCTTATGAATGAGGCAGCGGAAATTACGGAGTAGACCTGCCTGATTACTATAGACCTGTAGCTGACTAGTAAATAGGATGAGTTCCCTCCCGGCGGATCTACGAGCTGCCTCACAGCTTTCCTCCGATTTCTCCCCAGGAACAATTGAAACTCTGGAGCAATCCATCAAGCAGCGAATGCGAAAGGTTCTGGTTGATAGACAAGGACAGCTGATGATGCTGGTGTTCCGTCCATTTCTCGCGGCCCTCGCAGATGCTCACTATGATACAAGCCAATCAGGTGCTAACACTGACGCTCTATTGAAAGGTACGGTGAAGTATTTATACTATGCAATGAAGTTTCTCCACCAGCAGTCAGAACAGCCCGTTCGACATTACGGATGCTGGCTTCTGGCACGGAATATCTGGTCAGCAGCTCTCTCTCTCATCGCGGCATGTCATCTGCCAGATGTCGTTCATTATATGGATGTAGGCGAGCTCGAGATTCAGAACTTTGATAGCGCATGCCCAACGTTACAGGGGTCAGCCATGCCGAATATTTATGGAGGACAATTTAGTCAGAACGCTTTGGATGCTTGCCAAGATGCGTATCGGCAACTTCGGCTTTGGGATAAGGAGAGTGCAAGTCTTTCCTTTTGCGCGGATCAGCTTTGGGCGTTAATTGTGGATGCTCAGTGGCATGAGAATAGGGCTGTTGGGAACGATGTAATTGGTTGTTAGCAAGCTTGGTCGCTCAATTATCACCTTCAATATCATTTTGGGTGTTTTTAAAAGCCTTCTCACTCGAGGGATGTTCTAAAACTGATTCTGTTGAAATGATACAATCTTGTAATAATTTTACTGTTCATATACAACTTTGTTAGAGATAGCACCAATGCCATCTATCTCAACCTTGGTAATATCGCCTTCCTTCATACTAATCTGAGGTTTCCTGCCAAAACCAACACCAGCAGGAGTTCCAGTGAAGATAAGTGTTCCTATCTAGAGTCAATTACTTGTCACATGGAGTCTAAGATGGGCGGGCTTACCAGGGAGCAGAGTCATACCCTGACTTAAGAAAGACACAATCTCAGCTACTGAGAAGATCATGTTGTTGGTGCTACCGTCTTGCACTTGGGTATCGTTGAAGGTACCCCTAATTCCAAGGCCGACTGCAGACCCGAGGATATCTTTTGACACGATGGCTGGCCCGATAGGCGCGGTAGAGTCGAAGCATTTCGAGTAGCACCATTGGCCTCCGCCCAAGTGAGTTTCAAGCTGCCATGCCCTATTTGAAACATCGTTGCCGACCTGTGATAAGATTACTGGTGAGTTGGGCTCAACCTTTCGGAGGATACTGACTTACTGTATAACCAAAGACGTAGTCCAATGCATCGTCCTCGGAGACGCGAGCGGCCCTCTTGCCAATCACGATTACCTAAATATATAAATATCTTCCTTGTCGCTGTTGTTGGGGACTGGTACCAGTTCTGATTCGTAATCTAGTCTTCCCTTCTCCCAAGAGGCTCGGGGGAGGACAAGATCGTCGTGTGGGCCCGTAAGTGCCGTCACTGGCTTGAAGCTGATTAGGATTGTCAGAACATATACTCACGGAAATATGCCTAAATAGTGTTTCAATACTTACAAAACGACGGGGACCTTTGGAATGGGCATTTTGGCCTCTTCAGCATGATCCGTGTAGTTCAACCCGATGCAAACAACAGAGCGAGCATGGTTGATGTCAACGGGACATAAGAGCCTTTGAATACCGTGCTGTTTGTCGATAGTTTGAGTCGTAGGTGAGAATGGGCTTCCCGTCTCCAGAGGATTAGCAAATTGGAGGGCCTCGTCTGCAGCACCGTAGTAAGTCTTGCCGTCATCTTTCGAGACGAAGCGAACAAGGCGTTGGGTTGACATTTTAGTAGTAGAAGTGATAGAGAATTGACGTCGAAAACCTGGAGAGAAGATGGACATATAGTTCGACTGACGGGGAGCATTGCCGACTATTTAGCACTGGAATAAACACTCGAGCTGTACTGACGCATTCATCCGCTATCGGAACCAGGATGAGGATCTAGGGTCTGGGCTACTGGAGATCTCCGAGTCAAGCCCCTGCGTGAAGTTTTTGGGGTCGGTCCAGAGGCCGAAATGCCCCGAACAGTCAGCTCAACCGAAATAGGTATAGATCATCGCAACACCTGAGCAATGGTGTCACAAATACACGGGTGAACCCGCTTCTCTGTTCCTTGATCGCATGAGGATATATAAACAAACACGTCCTCATAGTAGCCAGCATGTCCACCAGCTCTTCAAGACATCGGCCTTGACTTCACCACTATGGCAGATCTCCAAAACCTCAAGACAATGCTGGAGCGCACAGCGCACCATCGTCCATGGCTTGTCGCTACGACTTGTGGAGCTACAGCTCTAGTAACGTTCGCAGCATGGTGTATCAAAGACTACCGCGATTATCTTGCCCTCGGCCCTGGCGGTCCTCCTTACAACGTGAAGGGATGGGCGTGGATCACCTTTGGCATCCGCCCCTTTGCGTTGAGTAAGTCTGGTGCTACTTATGTTGCCGATTATCCTACAGAAGGAAGCCATCCAGAGATCAAGAGCCTCCCTCGCCGTAAAGGAGAGCGAGCAATCCTTGGAGGAATCGCTCCTCATCGGCAGTTATCACAGCATGCGCCCAAGCAAATGAGAACCGTTTGTCATTTTTCCGAGCTGGTTTCGACTTTCAATGACATGACTAACTTTGTCTGTCAGTACATCGAGAACCTTTTTGCCAACGCCGCACGACAACACCCTTCGATCCTCGAGACCAAGAAGTCATTATACGAACGCCATCACGACGCCCTCTTCGTATCGCAAGAACTGCTCGAGTCACGGTCCGGAATCCTTCCCAAGACAGCGATCATCGCTCGAGGAGAACTCGGACATGGGCACCCTGATCTATCGGTCCATCTATACCTCTCACCAGCAGACGCTCGCGTCATCATTGAGAAGGGCTGGGGAGAGAGACATAGGCTCTCGGTTCCTGAGACCTCATGGGTCAAGAACAAATACGCTATTGCTAGTACATACTTGATGATCTATGGACCTCGCGATGAGAAGGAGATGGAGGTTTTGAGGGTCATTCTTGAGAATAGTATTCGCTTCATGACTGGTCAAGATCAAGTGGAGCATGTTCAGTGGAAGGAATGTGTGTAGAAGGGATTGTCCGTCACTTTGTCACATATAGAAACAACAGGGGAAGATCGTTGAGTTTAAGTATCCAATTGACTGCTTTGCTTCTCCGTTAGTACATTAAGACTTAACGCTGGCAAAAGACTTCTTCACTTACCAGTTTTTATTCAATGAGCGAATGTACGTGAGACAATGCTGGAAACTAAATCAAGATAAAAGTCTCAAAATGTCTATTCTACTCTATTGCCATCCCTTCCTCAAATCTCACAACAACATCCCCGATTTCCTTCCAGTCTCCAACTCCTCGCGACCCAGCCACACGGACCAAGTAGTCTCCTGCGTCAACTCGCCAAAGTTGATCTTTAACATCCCAATGGGAGAAGTCGCGTGCTTTTAAGCTGAACTCCAAATCCTGCCAACCTCCCGGCTCAACAAGATCAGTCTTTGCAAAGGCACGTAACTCCACATTTGGTCTTGGTGTCGCTGGCCTCAAAGCTTCAACAAAGAGCAGAACAGTCTCACTTGCTGTCAACGACCCGATGTTTTGTACCGTCAAAACAACCTTGGTTGTGGCATCAAGGGGATCAAACGCACTGTTGGGAGGACTCTTGACAGAACAGCTGAATGTGGTGTATGACAATCCATGACCAAAAGCGAAACGGGGCTAATACGTCTGAAGCGACTTTTTACGATAACCGACGTAAATACCCTCCCGATACTGGATCTTCATGTCGTAAGTCATGAGGCTCTCAACGTGGCCAGCTGGATAATCTTCCACCTTGTCCCAGAACGTGGTCGGAAGTCGAGCTGAGGGTGATACTTCTCCAGATATGATTATGGACAGCGCATTGCCGAATTCCATACCTGGAAACCACGCATAGATAACTGCATCAACTTCATCAATCCAAGCACTCGTGTCAATAGGCGATCCAGCATTAACCACCACGATTGTTCGACCCTGACACGCTTTGGCGACACGAAGAATGAGCTCGTCTTGTCGACGTGGGAGTTTCATGCTTACACGGTCGAATCCCTCCGACTCCCATTCCGTACCAGTACCCACAACTACCAGGGCAGTTTCAACACTCCCTGAGAGCTTCTCTGCCTTAGCCAAGGCAACATCATCATCGCTCGCGAGTGCAAGACCTAGCCGGCAACCCTGAATAAAGAACTCACGATTAACATTCTGAGCCTTGTGCTTTGACGACCAGCTCAGGATTTCGAACTTGTACCACTGACCCGCTTCCAAAGGTAGTGACTCTTCTCTACAGGTTTCGAATTTTGAGCGGTCAAAAAGAAAGTCCTCGGTGGAAATGTTCAGATCTCTTTCAACATCAAGAATGACCTGATCGTCCAAAAGACACTTTGCGTTACCAGGGCCGCTGAGACTGAGATTGTAAGAACCCGTTGTTTTAGGGACGAACTGAAACTTCATGCTCGTGCAGAAGTCGGATCGGTCTAACAAGCCGCCTGGGGCATGCTCGACAAGCATGTACAAAGTGTCGTTCAACTCTTGAGAGTGAAAAAGACTTTCTGTAGAGGGTTGATCCCCGTTATACCACAGAAGCGTGATGTTCTCAATGTCAAGGCCGGATTCGTTCGGTAGTGGCACAAGTCGGTTGACAGCTACGCCGACTCCAAGCATAGCGTTACTATACGTCTTCTTCACAGCGTCCCACGGAGTTGATGAGTATGGCACTTTGAGACTAGCAGACCCCCCACCGAACAAAGAAGGATCTGTCGCATGATGACCAAACACAGCGAGTCTGGTATCTCGATCAACAAGTGGAAGCGTATCTCTTTCATTCTTGAGAAGCACCATACTTGACTCAGCAGCCTGTCGGATCAACATTCTCAACTTGACATCGTCGAGATAGTCTGGTTCTTCAGCCTTTAACGGTGGTGGGAAACCAGCTTCTCCAGCACGACCAGTCTTTCGAAGAAGATCGACAACCCTCACAGCCGAGTCCGTGATCTGATGCTTCTTTACTTCTCCCCCCTTGATAGCCTCCGACACTTTATTGTATTCGCGGAACTTTGTAGGTCCTGGCATTTCGAGGTCGAGGCTAGCGTTCAAGGCTTCTGTTGTGCTGTAGGTTCCGAACCAGTCGGAGATGACCGCGCCGTTGTATCGCCATTCGTCGCGGAGGATGGATAGAAGGTTCTGGGATTCGGAGCAGAATGAGCCGTTGACCGAATTGTACCTGTCCGGTTAGCAAAGTTCTACATCTGACAAACATTTTGAAGACTTACGCAGTCATGATACACCACGGATCAGCCTCTTCAACAACAATTCTAAACGGTTCGAGATATATCTCCCGTAGTGCTCGCTCTTCGATAACGCTGTCGCTCCATCGTCGGCCGTTCTCTGCCTCGTTGGCTAGGAAATGTTTTGGGCTGGCAGCGATGCCCTGCGCTTGTAACCCTTTAACGAAAGACGCAGCAACAAGGCCACTAAGCAAGGGGTCTTCACTAAAGGATTCAAAGTTTCGTCCGCCTACAAAGTCAGTTGAAGCCCATGGAGCACTGTGATGGTACATACACAAAGGGTAACGATGGATGTTCATGGTCGGAGCAAGTAGCCCGTGTACGCCTTTGCGCTTACACTCTCTCGCAAGAACACCAGCCAACTTTGATACCAACTCGACATCGAATGAGGCTCCTAGAGCTGTCGCGCAAGGAATAGCAGCAGATGGTGCTCCATTGATCCAGTCTTCTCCTCGAACGCCATTAGGACCATCTGAGAACTTGAGTGAACCCAGGCCGAGAGCTTCATTCGCACGAGTACGCCAGAAATCTTGTCCGGAGAGAAGACTTATAGCATCCTCAGGTGATAGCTCAGCTGAGAGGTCGCGGTGGATGGATCCCATTGTATTTTGTTGCTTGATCGGGCGCTGATGTTAGAGTAAGGAGCCTTACAGCTGGATCTGGTTGATACAAATGTTAAAACTAGACGAGGTATGATCGAATATGAATGATATCTTGAGGGGAAACGGCATGACAAAGACATCTCGCCACAAAATACGGGGTCTCCGTGTTGACTCCGGGGCAGCTCGGGGTTGTTACCTGACCCAGATCCAGCTCCTTGGCCCTCTCAACATCAACAACAGGGCAAGCCCCTTAGCTGGACCTCATCGGGGCATTTCGGCTGTGGCGCCGACACAATAGATCTCATATCCTAGCCTCTGATTGGCCGGGGCATTTCGGTGTATGAGCCGAAGTCATGAACTCCAATCTCCACCACAAACTAGCGCCTCGTCTTCTGTCCAGGTCGCTAATAGAGTTTTGCGGAGAAGATTCAGCCATTGGCTACCCCAGATGGGGAAATAGTTCACGATCCAGATTTTTGGAATGCGTCGGGGTCTTTAGTCAAGTGACACTTGATTATTCCACGATAAAACAATTTCTTCATGTCGAAATGATCATAAATAGGCATTACCCCAGCCTGAGCTGAAGATCATCAGCAGCTCTTTCTAATCATCGATAATCATCAGCTTCGCAATCATGACCGTCCCGGCATCTACTTCGCTCTTCAAGAATCCTAGCCTTTTGAGGCTGTATCTTCTTCTCATTCCTGGCTCTCTGATCGTTAGTGCTGCAATGGGATATGATTCGAGCCTCATGAATGGCATTCAGGGAGTCGATCGTTGGCAGAACTGTCAGTGACTCACTAACAAGTCGATCGATTGTAGCTAACTTGTGGTGCTTAGACTTCAACCATCCTCAAGGCTCTCTCCTCGGCATCATGAACGCTATTCTTCCTCTCGGCGCCGTGTTCGGAACGATACCTGCAGCTTGGCTGTCTGATCATCATGGAAGACGATGGGCGATGGCTGTTGGAGATATCATTGTTATCCTCTCGACTGTCATCCAGACCGCCAGCATCAACAGTCAGTATTTCCTGGCGACCTTGTTCGACCAAGGCTAATCCTCTCTTCAGCTTCTATGTACATGGCTTCACGATTCTTGATCGGTCTCGGAATCACCGTTGCTTCCAGTTCCGCCCCCATGCTCGCCGCCGAACTTGCCCATCCCGAATCGCGAACGACTCTTACATCGATGTACAACACACTCTGGTACTGGGGAGTAAGTCCAATATCTCCACGATACAACATATAAGTCAACTGACGGTTCTAGTCCATCATCGCAGCATGGACAACATACGGTACATACCGTATCAACTCCGAATGGTCATGGCGTCTCCCCACTGCTCTTCAAGCACTCCCCGCCATCATCAACCTCGTTGGTCTCTGGTTTCTTCCCGAGAGTCCTCGATGGCTTGTTGGTCAGGATCGCCATGACGAAGCACGTGATATTCTCATCAAGTACCATGCCAACGGTGATCAAGACTCTGTTTTCGTAGCGGCTGAGTTTGACGAGATCCGAACTGCACTTCAACTTGAGTTGGCCGGCTCTAGATCATGGAAGGAGCTTCTCCAAACAAAGGCTAACAGGCATCGCACATTCCTTATTATTTGTTGTGCCTTCTTCCCTCAATGGTCTGGGAATGGATTGGTCGTAAGTCGCGTGTCACAAAGACTTTTATGCACCTCGCTGATCATATCTAGTCTTACTACATTGCTCCCGTCCTTCGATCGATCGGTATCAACTTACAAGAAGACATCACTCTCATCAATGGTATCCTTCAGATCTGGAACATGATCGTCGCTATGACTGGTGCCAACCTCGTCAACCGAGTCGGTCGTCGCCCTCTCTTCGTCGTCGCAACTTCATGCATGCTGGCTGGCATGGTCGCTTGGACCATCACCGGCAGTGTCTTTGCAAGGACCAAGTCAGAAGCAACTGGTGCGGGAATTCTCACTTGTGTCATCTTCTTCGCTTCTTCATACAACATTTGCTGGAATCCCCTGGCTGTCGCATACCCTGTCGAGATTCTCCCCTTCAACATCCGCGCCAAGGGCATTGCACTTCTTATGGGATCCATCAAAGGAGCTAGCTTCTTCAACCAGTTCGTTAACCCTATTGGACTGAAGAACCTTGGCTGGAAATACTACATCGTGTACTGTGTCTGGCTTTGCATTGTTCTTATCACAGTATTCTTTATGTTCCCCGAGACTAAGGTAAGTCTTCCACTGTTCTTTTCCAGCATTGGCCTGTCTGACTGAGTTTATAGAACCGATCACTCGAAGAGATCTCCGAAGTTTTCGAGACGTACTCTGAGAGAGCATCGGAGAAGAAGTTTGAAGCTACTGACATTGAGTGTATTGAGCATTAGAAGTATGAGAAGGAGTAAATTAGTGGCTGACTCGAATCGTGTCAAGGTTCACTGATATATAGTCTATACTAGATGGTTTCGCAGATCTCTGAAGTCAATGCTATAGCTACGTTATAAGATACGAGGGAGCTCTGTGAGGATTACTAGACCATTGATCTTGTATTCCTAAAACTTCGGCTGAACTCAATAACCATAGATTCCAAGGATGAAAACAAACCACAAAGCCTAACTAATTAACATAACCTGCATCCATGGTGACAGGCTAAGCCTGGCAGCACTGGCACTTTCAACGTATTAGCTTCGTGAGCTGCAGACATGAAGTTTGTAAGACTCACTGAAACAGATCCAGAATCAGAATCGGGAACAACCATTGTCGAGCATTGGCTTGGCTTCTCCGTCGTAGCACACACATTGATGCCAGACATTCTCTCACACACTGCAATAGGAGACTAGTATACCTTGTAAGTTAATCGTTAATAACGATTATGTAATTACTTACGCAAGGGGTGCTTCGTGGCACGCAACCGTCTGCAGCAACTAAAGGCATTAGGGCTGCCGCCACAACCAAGATACTAGAGGGATGCATGGTGTGACAAAAAAAGATTGCTTCAGCTTGATGGATAATTGTATAGAAATTTTGCGTTTAATAACAGAAAATAGTGGCGTGAGGAGCAGGCTGGGGGTATAAGTACTTCGTGTTGGATACCTACTCAGGGACACTTGCCTCAGTCCTCCTTACCGACTATTTGAATTCCAGGGCATATGGGTCCAGTTTGCAAAGTTAAAAACTTATCATTTACTTTGCAGGTATGGAAACCATCCGAGTCACTGTATTCTAAGCGTGCAAATATTAAGTTTCGTTTTTTGTTTCGCCAATTAGGTTACGTATTTGGTATCCGTCTGGATGAAAGGTGGATATGGATCATCATGTGAAGTGGGTTTCTCATATTTAATCAAAACGGACCCTTGGAAAGTTAATTCTCATGAGTCGTGCTACATCTAATAGCTTTCTTAACATCGAGGCGTAAAAATGCTACCAGAACTCGCATCCACAGTCACTACACCTATGTCAAGGTTAAGGAGACGGGTGTTATCCTTTCATGCTCACGAAGCCTCACATGCAAGTATGAGCTCCTTCGGTACAGCTGCAGCACTTGATACACCATCTTTTACTTACAAACCACTTTCCTTTAACCTGCAAGATCCATGCTCACGCCAACGTACAACCAGCCCCTGTACCCACCTCACCTAGCATACCTAACGGAAGAGTACGAGCTTTTTTCTGTTCCCGAAACTCTAATGAAAAGAGCTTTCTCGCACTGCACAAGGCGGTATGTGTCCTTTTAACTGAAGTGTTCAGGACAGACCATAGAACTCCAGGGAACTGCGCTCCACAGACCAACGAGACTTGTGGAGCAACTGGCAAAGCGGTGTAGTTTAAGTGAAGAGAATAAGATGAGGGGCAGAAAATTGAGCCCCATTCTTGATTTCAGAGAGTTCATGCCCAGACGGTTTCTAGTGGTTTGCCCTTGGCCTCTGTATTAGTTCCGCTGGGTATTGCCTCTTGGTAAGACTATAAATTATCAATTGATATTTTCATTTAAAGTTCATTCTGCCAGAGATGGAAAGTCTCTCGCGCATCTGACCACGTGGTCTGACCTACTGCCATGAATCAAGTTTATTAAACCAGTAAAGCTTGGTAGTTTAGCTTCGGCGCGAATCGCTGCGTATCTGCCAGTATATAATTGTGATATTTTATATCTTAGTATCAGCAAATAGACTCAAGTGGCCCTTGAACTCTTCTTTGGAAACGCAACCCCGACAGATTAAAATAGTTGTACCTATATTCTTAGTTAAGACCCGTGGTTAAGAACTTATGTAATTTACACAGAAGTTAGGACTGATATGAGGTAGTCCTTGGTATCATTTGCATTGTCTATAACAAAGATTGCTTATTGGACAATAAGCGCAGCTTGTATTCATGTTTGCATCTCTTTTCCATGTTCTTAGTGCTTGAAGCAAGTAGGTTCGTTTGCTTCCTGATAGGACAAGTCAATCAGTGACATATCGTAACATTGACACGAGAATTGATACTTTTCCAGAGCCTCACAACACTGCGAGGAGCCACTTCAATGGAAACCCTGAAGTCCGAGCTGAATATGTCATGAACCTGCCTTTCTGCGGGTTCCGTCGGGTCTCAATTGTTCAAGCTGCCCCGTTTAGTCACTCGCCCCTTTCGATGTCCCCGCAGAATATAACATTTCTGCCCGGACACGTCGTTTTTATAATTCTTCATTCCCAGGCGTGCTTAAATCCGGCTAGCAGCCTGTAGATGCAATCTTACCTGGCCGAGATAATGCATATCGTCATTATCGGCGCTGCCCTCGCGCTCTCCCAAGCAACGATCTTAGGCTCGCCGCCTCGCATTACTATTCTCGAGCTGCGACTGAAAAAAGAAATACTCGGAGGCACGATTCTCCTGACAACCTTCGCGCTGCGGAACCTCGATGCTCTCGACGTCGGATCACGGTTACGAAAACTGGGTATCTCGGTTCGAGGTATCGACCTCGTGGCCCTTCGAACTGGCCGGACGCTGGGCTAGCTATTCCCAGGGACAGATGTGCTGAGTTATGAGACATAATATTGTGCAGTGTATGGCTGATGCAGTCGCTCAAATGCCTCAGGATCAGGTTGATGTGCGTTACGGTGCAAGCAAGGATCACGGACGCTCAATAGCTAGACGACAAGGGAGATAACGAGGGAACGATTTGTGTTCACGTACAGGTTAAAGCCGATGAGTTAAAGGAGACTATTAGCTGCGATATTTTACTTATATATATTCTTTCTAAGCTAAGTTTTATATAATAATTATAAAGGTTTAGCTCTAATTAGCCAAATATAACAATTCCTCGCCATTCCAACAGGGGGATCTTGACATATTTCTCTAACGCTGTCACCGTAATATATAATCGTCCACTTTCACCCCCCTGTTCCTAAGGTTATCCAGTGAGAGTCTCGGATCAAAGTTGGTCCATCGATCTTTCACAGCAATATACCAAAACGGGGTGCCATCATCCCTCCAACGTAGTTCCCATTCTTCCGGGACAGGAACATTATCCAGCCGTGGGTCTATATGCTGCCGCTTTTCTTCTGAATTCTCAAAGACAGGTTCTTCACCTCGTTTGGCGTACCGTAGGCGCCAACCCTTAGGCATCTCGCCAAGGATTGCCTCGCCGTTCAAGAGTGCTGGGTGAGCACACGGCCCTTTTAGTTTGTACTGGTCGCCTTCTATCGACCGAAGGACCATAGGCAGATGGCAGCCAAGAAAGACGACCACGACGTCATCAGGCTGACAGCCTCGTGGGCCCAGCGCGATGTAACCCATCTTGGTCAGGTATATAGAGCGATTGTGCATGTAGTAAGTCAAGTGTGCAAGTTGGCCACCGAGCGTCTTACTATGGGAGCCGATTCGCTCTGCCAATTGCTCGTGTATCTTGTTGATGAATGGGGGATGGATGAAGAAGTCGTTTACATGCAACATGAGGGAAAATTGCTGAACCTTTTGGAAATCCCAAGTCTCTGGGCGGGGACCTAGAAAGCGTCGCGCTGCCTCTAGCACAGTGACCTGGAGCTGTGCTTGGGAATATTGGCCATCCCGAGGCCCGACTAGCTCCGCGATGTAGTCGCAGCGTACACCTTGCAATAGCAATTGCTCTTTGGTGAAGGCATGTGCATTCTCGGCTGAGCAAAGGGCAGCGCGACCGTAAGTCATGGGCCGCTGGTGCTGTATCCGCTCCAAGTCGGGGATCCATGTCGGCTCGGACGCCGAGTCGCACAGCGACATCAACTTGAGATTTTGATGGTACGTCGACGCCCGAACCAAAGCATCTCGATGGACGTCCTTGACATCTTTTCTGTAATCAACGTCAATTTCGCTGGTAAAGCCGCCCTCTGCGAGACCCAATAGGGCGAAGACCCTATCCCTTGGCTCCGTTACCTCACAGGCGTGTGTGTAAGCTACGAGAGAGAAAAAGTCCCTCAAGTGTCGAAGGGCCGAGAAGCTGCGTGCGTTGGAGAATTCGACCATGATATGGATGTCGACCTTGCCAGCCAATGCCTCCCTTTTTGCCGCAATTATCTCGATGGCGCTCCTGAAATGCAGCCAGGGCATGCTGTCGTCGCCGACCAAGAGAATGGTGTCTTTACCCGCCAGTAGGATTTCCTGACGTACCCATAGTCGACGGAACCAGGACCGCGATATCAAGGATACCAAGGCTTGCCACTGGCGGTCAGAGAAGGGCATGGGCTTGGACCAGTCGTGGGACTTATCTGGGTGTCTTCTCATAACAAAGTCATATTTGTCTGGCTTGAACCTTATCCGGTTGTCCAAGATGTCGTCCTCCTCGTTGGTAAAGTCGACGCAGTCGGCGAGCTCTTGCAGCATGGCGATAGCAATAGGGCTGTGCTCGTCTGCGGTGCCGAGCCAGGCGATGACGCGCTGGGCGTACTTGTATATATCGCGCATGCGCAGGACCTGCGCGGCTCGCTCATCGAGGTCCTGTTGATTGATGCAGATCGAATCGGCCCAGAGGATCCGTCTATTGCTTTGGTGACGGATTTGTCGCAAAGCAGAAGCCAGATTGCGACCGATGGCGAGTGACCCCGAAGACTCCTTGTCGCAAATGCATGACTTATCGTGGCCAATCGGTTTCGGATGCCGGAGATGTATACGGTCTGGATTTGACTGGTCACCCCAGGTGTACGACATTGCATCGTACCGCGTGACGTGCTCGCCGGGGACATGCTTAACAACGACGAGGGAGCCCGAGAGGGCGTCTCCCTCTTGAGCTGCATCGAGAACCAACACCCTGATCTCATTCTCCTGCAAACTATTGTATTTGAAGTTGCTGGTGGCCATCTCGAGTCGACGCGCCTGAAACGGATGACAGATAAGAATCAACTTTTGGCAAAGTCATATGATTTAAAATTTAAGGCTGAACCAAGGTTCCCATTGTGCCCCGCAACATTCGTCTTTAGCCCCGTAAATTAGCCAATTAATCGATCATCCCTTAGGATGATTCCTTCACCAGGGGACAACTCGTTATAGGCTGTAATTACAATTTTCCTTATGACAATTTCACAGCCTGCCACAATGAAACATATAACTATATATCCCAAATACACCATATCACAGATGCTCAAAAGACAAAGCTTTATTCCGTAATCTATTAACCTATTAGAAGTTCTAGTGTAATGAGTTACTAATTAGAGAGGGTATATAAAGTTATTAGGTTTAGTTCTTGCTATAATAGTATTAATATATTTAGAAATTTAAATAGTTAAATAAATTAAAAAGCATTTAAAATAAAATAGAATTAAGTAAATACTTAGATTAATATTTATATTTACAAGAAGCTTGACTATAATTCCTAAACTCCCTTATCCCCACCTCACACGCCCACCGCCACCGAGGGCAAAGCCGGGATCATCGTTTCATATCTATCCAAAAGTGCTCTTGGCATCTGCCGTCTAAGCGGATTGAATTTTGGCTTCTTCTCCTCTCCCTTGCGATCTTTATCAAAGCTCTCTTGGTCAAATGGCAGCCTCTTCGCCCAAAGATTCACAGCGGCAACTAGCCTTTTGTCGGCAATCTTTCTCCACTTGTCGCAGAGGTCCTCCCATGGCATTGTCTTGCTGGAACCCTGGGGCTGCCAAGCTGGGTCATGACTCTTCTCCATATCGAGAAACAGAGGCCAGCGCTCCATATCTCCAGGCAGATATACGTTGTCCATGTGATCGCTGGTGACGTTGAACTTGTTGATCATGTCGCCGGCCAGAGCTGGTTTGGGTGGGTGTAGTGTCAGGCCCATGATAAGCGGCATGGTGGCATCGCTGCCGTCCAAATGCTCCTCTTTGGGTGGCTTTGACAAGCTAGGATCGAGGTTGCGTGAGTTTGTTGTATGGATGGTTTAGTTGGTTGGTCTCGTTTAATTCCAGCGAGGACGAGGAATGATTTGGAGAGAGAACCAGGTATGTATAAACTTACATTTTCCCCAGGGTGAAGTCTGAGCGGGTTTGACTATAGGCAAAATCTTCCACTTCTGATCTTTCCACTCCTCGAGGACATGGAAGAATTGTTGGCTGGCCGATTTCGGGACGGGTGCTGTGACATCGATGGTGCCGACTGAGCTCAGTGTCAGCTCGAGCTGCATCGGCTTACCAAACACCTTCTTGTGTACCTCCTCGATCTCAGCATGTGCAGACCGTGTCTCTTCCTTTTCCGATTCGATAGCTAAGCGGCCTGTAGCATCGGGAACCTATATTTCTCCCGTCTCCGTGAGATCCGCCTGCGTGACTGCAAATTGGAACGTCGCCATCAGGTTAAACTCGCCGCTCTTGACGTACCAGGCTTCTTCTGTACTCTCTCTCTTTTGGTCTGGTTTCCCGATCGGAGGCAGTAGCCTGTTCTCGCAGGTGAGTGTGATCTCGCCGTTATCTGCGTGCTCCACCTCCTCAGGTAATAGCCGTTTTCATTCCTAGTCGAGGGGGTATAGGATACTGGCGGGGTGGATGGAAGGCCTTGTGGTAGCCCCCTATGGTGAGGACCCAGTCACCCGCTTTGACATTCGCGGCGAGATCGGACTTGAACCAGGCGTAGAGCGCTAGGCCTCCAGTCAAGTGACATTGTGGAGCCAAAACGAAGGAGCGCGGTGATAATTGTGCCTCGATCTTGAAGGTGCCGCTGTTGACATAGTACGTGCAGATGATGCCTAACTCCGCGTGGGCAAACTTAACTGGAGACGCCATCGAGGGGAAATCACAGGTCGCGACGCCGAAGAGACCAATAACAACGTTGCCGTTACCGAACTGGACGACTAGCACAACGTTGGCCGCGAGCATCTGGAAAGCAGTAATGCGGACACCAGCGGCACCCCAGTACACTCTCTCAGTAGCCGGGCGGAACCAGGGACCTTGTAAAAGGTTCTGCATCCGCTCGATGGGATTGAGTGAATTTTCCTCCTCTGTCCGCTTTTTGACAAATGGGAACTCGAATACTTGGTCTACTGTAGGCAGAACTATATCAGAGTTCATGCCGAAACCACCGACAAGGCCGGCAAAGTCAGCAAAGCTAACAGAGAATACGGGTCTATTAAGACTAAGTTCTATATAATAATTATAAGCTCTTAGCCATAGGCCTTAATTATAAATAATATATCGAACTTATTATTTAAATATTATATTATAATATTTAACTAATTATTATAATATAAGAATTAATAAAAGTTAAACTTAAAATATAACTTTTCTATTTAATTTTAAGAAATATAAAGAGTTTTAATATATTTATTAAGATAATTTAATTTAATAATATATAAATTAAGAATTTTATAAAATAATAAAAAAATAAAAACATAATATTAAAAAGAAAGCTTATTTATATATATTATATTAATTAATTAATTTTTAATATAAAAATATTAAGAAAATATAAAATAACTTTTTAAAATAATATATATAAAAAACTTAATTTATAGTTTTAAAATAATATATATATAAATATTATATAAACTATAAGAAAGAGTTAAAAAAAAGGTTTAAGGTAATTAATAGGTTATAATAGTATTAAGTTTATAAGTTAATTATAAGGTTAGTAAATATACTTCTTATTTAATATAATAGGGTCTGTTAAGATGTATATATATGAATGAGAACGTGAACGTATGGTCTGCCATTGCGATGGCCCGTTTATTCACTCGTGTCTATCGATGTTCCTGCGTGGTAAAAGATTGCTTTGCACGCGAGGCTGATGTCGAGGTCGTAAGATAGCGTTGTCCGGGCCGCGACGAGAGTCTTCTAGGCGGCAAGGATCCCAGGTGCCTTAGCCGGATCAAAGACATCCCACACAAACGGCATTCCTTGACTATAACCATTGCTATCAAGCTTTCTTCCTTTGACTTCCTTACTAAACCTCGATAAAGTAGATGAATATGCTTTGGCTGCTGCGCGTACCTCTTTGTTGATGTGGGCCTGGAACTCAGGTTCGTTGAAAAGGAAACGCAGCGAATCAGGAGTGTCAGCAATCTGTGCTTGATTGAAGGAAGCGACGAGCGCGATGTGCTGTATCGAGGCTTCTAGGTTTGGAAGAAACGGTACGAGGCTTGAGACGCCCTTTTCCTTTGGCAGCGGTTGATAAAGTGATAGCGGGTGCATTGGCAACACGGCACTGTAATGCACAAGACTATTGCTATTTAGCGAACCGTGAAGAATTGAGATGAGATAGGCGAGATGGGAGAGCACAGCGACCAGTTCCGATTTGGTAGAGATGGAGTCCGGAAAGTCGACTATAGAGGCGACATTGGCCGCCTCATCGAACCATCCGAGGAGCTCGTTATCCGTGGTGATTGCATCGTCCGAAGGATAATATGCGTCAACAAACGCGCTGATAAAAGTCCTCAGAGCACCTAGGATGACTGATGCATCGTCGTAATATGGGAATTTCTCCAGCTCAGGACCGTAATTGCAGTTTATCAAACCCCGTCGCTTGAGCTTTGTTTCGAGATAATTGGACTGCCAGGGGGCGCAATCCGACCGCCAAATCTGTTGGCTGTACTTGATTGCCTGTTCGCCATTCCAAGCAAAATTCTTCTCAATGTCGCCGCCGGGGTTGACAAGGAGTTCGCTAGCTCCCACGCGGTATGCGAAAGTGTTGACGCCCACTACACGACGCGATCAGTTCCGCATTTCTAGAAGATCTTGAGTGAAATTTACAGCGACGGATCAGGCCCCAGACTGGGTGCATGTCACTGAATGAACGGGCAGCTGACATCCAGACGAGGTCGGAAGAGATATGAGCTGCGGCGAGGTGATACCACTGGCTGTGCCAGACATCATTCATGTTAAGCAGTATCTTAGCTAGAGTCCAGTCGTTTTCTTCGTCGAGAGGAGTGTAAACCAAAGGCGAGCCGTTGTTGGGACGAATAGCCAGGGGTAAGAATTGCCCTGAAGTAGGGTGAATGAAGAACAGCGCCTCACAAGCGCCAGCGTAGCGACCTGTTGTCAATGTCAGATTTGCCAGATTGCTGTGATCGACGATGAATAATCGCCCTTCTTTCTGGAGAGAGTGCTGTTTCTTTGTCGTGATCCTTCGTGCAATCTTGTCTTCGACACGCAGTGCGACGAGCTCATCTGGTCTGACACGTCGTAAGCTTTCCGGGTGTACCGAGAGGCGCTCCATTGCAAACAACAGATCCGACTTGTCATTGCGAAGGACTCCTTCAGCAAGTCCCCCTGGGACGCTGTTTTGCCACTGGCCTTGGTATAGTTTCTGAAAGTCTTCCAACGACTCCAAGTGGAGGGTCTTGATTTTGAACAATTAGCAGCGGTAACGGTCAATGTTCCGGGACAAGTGCTGGTGACTTACGTCGTTTAGGGACGCTTGGGCGTGGGCAACATCCTGGTCTACGTGCTGGTAGACGGGCGCCTCAGTTGCTTCAAAAGCATTGTAGTGCGTCTGGACGGCCTTTTTTCCAAGTGGTCCCGAAGGCCATGGGTTAACACCGATAAGAGTATTATCTGTTCCGTATGTGAAACTTTGACGCGTCTTCTGTATTTCAGCGGCTCGACCTGAGGTGTTGCTCAACGGGAGCGAAAATGGTCGGGACCAATTTGCCAAACTAGATGCTGCGATAACCCCAGCAATATTGAATAACAATGCAATAATCAAGAACATATTTAATTAAAAATCGCAGAATAAAGAGTATAGGAGTAAGATTCGGTTGATATAGCTTTTCAATGTGAGATAACCTGTTATATGTAATAACCATACAACAACGAGCGGGCGTGCAAACCGGCTCTACCGGGGAGCAAGCGGCCGTCAGAATGATTATACAGTGGTAGCGCTAAATTATTGACCTTCAAGGTGCGGCACCTGGATAAGTTCGGCGCCCGCGGATCTGGTAAATCATCATGGTACATTCATCCTAAGGTTTAACCGTGTGGCCGACAAGTAGTGATGTAGCATCATGGTCCAACATCCTCATTAAACCCTAAAGCACGGAACGATTTATCCTTGTGTGGACTTTTTTGCACACGCTGTAACTTGTAAGTGAGCATGCCGCTGCGAAGGCATAGATTCAAGTGATGAATGTATAATCCGGCCAAGTTCAGGGTCAACAGCCTATTGGACATTTCTTAACTCTCGCAAAGCCTTTTGGGTAGGCGATATATAGGGGGTAAGGAGGCTGAGCTGTATGCGGCATATATTCTGGAGTTGCCTCCAGTCAGCGGTCTCGTACACCTATGGTGCCTCTTATGGGGAGTGTTAACGCGGGAGGCATTTGCGTCCTCTACTTTTTTATGCTCTCTTGGTTTATATAGCCTAGCAAGATTAATGGAGTGTACTTGAATAACGCCCTTGAATATCATGAATGAAAATTGGCACATTAACTTCAGTGACAGTTGTCAATTAGCCTGTGCCTATCGCAAATTCAGAGGTGATTATTACACATTTCAGACAGTATAGCTGTAAGTTCTTAGAGCCGCTGGAGAGAAAGAGACCAATCAATAGAGGCTTAAATAGGTTTGACAGGTCTTAGCTTGAAGTTGGAAATATGTAAGAGTTGTCCGATTTATGTCTGCTCGTCGCTATTTGCATAATCCTGGGGAGAATCGTCCCGCAGTACTGGCAGCTGCAATAATTGTAACCGTGAATTGTCTACGGGATAACCTAGCCTGAGGCGTGACTTTCCTAACTGCGTCAACTTACAAAGATCCGTCTGCGCGCATTCAGGCCATTATCCGGTCTTCACCATGTTGCCTCCATGCTGTTATTATGTTGCCTGCAACCTGTCTTCAGGCTAGTATTAAGTTCATTAAATATATATAAAGAGCCTAAACCATTTTTTAAATATTTAACTACCTTTTAATTAACTATAACTAGTTTCTGTATTATTAATAGTTTCACCATTCTTTATACGGTCGTCCCACCACTTGTGAATATCTGGGGCTCCTGACACTAACATCTTGATGTCTCCATCAATGAGAAACCTGTCCAGGGCACTCTGTTCAAAGTTGTCCATGTTATCCATTCGCAACGCACGAAGAGAATAGCACCTACATAATGCTACCAAGTTCGGCGTTAAAACTGAATGCGGTTTCATGATGAGATGAGGGAGTCTTTCCATAAACCCTGTTCCTCTTCTATCCTCCATGGCTGAGATAGATTCTGCTGAAAAGAGTCAGAGTTGACCCCAAATCAGAAAAACAATACATACCTAATCCAAAGCGAATAAGCTCACGCTCTGTTTCCAGAACGCGATAATCCGAAAATATAGAATTAACTGTTTCCATCTTGCGTGCAATAATATGAAGGTAATATACCAGCAATTCAAAAGGGTAAGAGTTCTTAATCCAAATATCCCAAAAGTTCCCACCGTGAGCCATCTCAATGGACAAGACCATGTCATTCCATATGGGCTTCTCAATGATCCACTGGAGGGATTCCAGCAACCAAAGTTGATCACCAAAAGAATTAATGGACCGCCCTAGAGTGGCTGCTGCATTGCCCATCAACGACTTCTCGCGCTCTTGAAAAGACATTCTGGATCGCCAGACGATGGGGTTACGCAGATGGCCTTCAAAGATGTCTCTAATCTCGCCAGGGGCAACGAATATCGCCTCGGAATCAAGCCACATAGCCAAATCATAATCAAAATGATCGGCTGCAGCCATCTTCTTAATCGATTGATAAGCATATTTGTCAAACTTCTTCAACAAAGCGCTGGTGTCTTCAGGTGTAAGGTCCGTCCGTAGTCTGGCTGGGAGGATGTCATAGAGGTTCACGATATTGAAGCTGGGATTCTTCCCAGGAACGTTGTCCTTTGGTGTTTTCCACCGACTGAAAGTCTGGTTGCAGGCCTCGAGTGTCGAGAGTAGCTGAGTAAGGCCTTCAACTTCCGCTGAGTTGGATACAATGATGTGCCAGTCCACCTTGTCATGATCCACACAGAGGCACTTGACAGATTGGAAGTATCGAGAGACTTGGGGGAAATGTCCATCCTAGATATGATATTAGATTCGCGACCAAGATAAAGCAAAAAGAGGACCTCACAAAGGTTGGCAGCAATACGGCGAGGCGCTTGTCGTCTATGGGCGGTACCTCGCTGAACGTAGGGTGTTCAGGTTTGAAATTAACAAGCCTATCGGTATATCGACTATTCTCAGCTGGCTGCGGCGGCCACGGCGGCGGGTCTGATGAAACCAATGAATTGTGAATGTTCTTTGGTCGGAACGGAACGTGAGGCGATGTATGTAGCGCGAAAAAGACGACGGTAGAAAACGTCAAAACTGAGATGGCGATTAGAAGATTTTTAAGCCTGCATATTGAGTTAGAACTTTGCAAAAGGATTGCCGAAGTATGTGGCTAACTTGCCACAAAAGATGATTTGGCTTGACAAAGAGCTGCTCATATGAATATGACATTTTCATCTAGAGCCCCTTCTATTTATAAAAATTCTTAAACAAAAGAGTGTGTATCTACACGGAGAAAGTGTCTCCTTGGATGGAGAAATGGAAAGGTGCTCCTAAAGCTTACAATCACGTGATAAAGGCTAGACCCAGCTGGAATGTTTTGTCTCCAAAGCCTTTATCAACATGCCTGCTCGCAGCTAGCTTAGTGACTAGTAAAGCTTACTCTATTTCCGTCCTTTATTAGGGATAGTGAGGTAAGGCGCGCGACGCAAGCATCAGCTGTCGGGTCAACCAACTCAAACTCTCCTTTAGTTCATCTCTTGAGGTTAGTTAATACGCCGATACTTCGTTTCCTTTTGAGACAGCGATCTCTTAGTCGCTACAGCATCAAGTATGTGCAGACCTTCTTACAATAGGAACTTTTCATATATCTTTAAATTGAGAGGCTTAGAAGAAAATACCTCTATAATACGAAGTAGTGAGATACTAGAGAAATATGATAAATGATATTTATCTCCAGGTGCCCCAACAGGCTAGATGCACAAACTAAACCGGAATTGATTTACTGGAATGAAGGCGGACTATTGCCACCTCCCAAGCCCCAACCAAACGCCATTGCAAGGAATTCTATATGATAGTCAACCCAATCACTCCTCCACAAGTGAATCAAATCCGTTTCCCGCTAAACTCCTCCGCCGGCCAACCCTGCATTGCCCTTCTCTCCTCGACAACGTCACCACCCATGATAAGCGTATGTTCCAGCAAACAGCTATCACTCTTCATCTGCGCACCACTCAAAAGCCGACTCCCAGTTCGGAGTACACACCTATCACCAATCTCAACCCTATTCAAGTCGAACTTTCCACGTGTATTGATGTGTGCAACGACACTAGCATCATCGACGACAACACGATCTCCAAGGGTAATCAGATCAGGCTCCGTGAACATGAGGCTTGGGGTACCGTTGACGAAGAGTGCGCAGTCCTTTCCAATCTTGGCGCCCATGAGCTTGAAGTAGATCACCATCCAGTGTGTTCCAGTAAGAAGGTTAAGTATACCATTACCCTTGTAGCAATGCCGGCGAAGGCGCTCAATTCCGAGGAAGATCTGCCAGCGCTGACAGTATGGCGACTTGTCCCAATCATAATTACCAGCCATGCGACGGCCCATAAGCAACCACTTTGATCCAATGATTATAGCCAATGCAAGAACGGATTGGATCGTGGAGAGGACGGCGATACCAGCCAACATGGTCAAGAAGATGGCGACAAGATCAAACCAGACGTTCATGCCTCTAGGAAAGGAGCTTCTGAACATGACACCCACGAACTGAATGGATGAGACACTGGGAACATCCCAGTAGACAGCGGTAAAGACTGTAAAGAAGGCAGAGTAGCAGAAGATTGCGAAAGGACCAAGGACGTGGTAAGGTGCCAACTTCAGGTAGAAAGCTCGACCAAATGGAGAGAGATGTTGTGCCCAGTCATCTTTACCATCACTGCCCTCGGTATCGCTTCCGGAACCCATGCTTGGCTGTGTGTCAGGACGTTCTTTCTCATCGCTGAACTTCTTGTCGTTGGTGAGAGTAACCTCCGATTGCATGTTGCGGATGTGAGAGCGAGAGACCTTGTGGTCACTGCCGGTTGACAAACAGACTGCATCGCCCGCCTTGGACCCAACATAAGTACCATCAGAGACATAGCTCCCATTTCTCTTTGTCACGGCACCAGATCCCATGGTAGTTCGTTCACCAACTGTGACACCAGGAAGAAGACAAACACGATCGGCGATCATGGCACGGTCTTGGATGGTGACCTTCTCAGAACCAATACCATCAGATGTAATAAGATGAGAGCGCGAACCGAAGACGACATCGTTGCCAACGTCGACGAGATGATAGTCGCCAATACTAGGACCAGTACCAGGCCAGTAAACCCGCTGACCAATCTTGGCCCCAAGCATTCTCAGCGCAATTGAGGTAGCCTCGTAGTGCTGTCCAAACAGAGAAGTCATCCGGTGCAGCTTTCCCTCAGGTAACAGTGCCTTGATCAAGTTCGCTCTCCAGATATCCACCGTGGTCGTTTCCTTTCGTGAACTAGCTTTGATCTTTCCGAAGATGCAGTCTAGTACAGACTTGGCCAAGATGACGAACCCGAAAAGAAAGAATGGACCAAAAAGGCAGCCAAGAGCAAGCGCGAGGTAATGGTAGGCAATTCGGTTAGGCTGGGTAAACCAGTCCACACTGCTCCTCAATGGAGCTTTATGGTTCACCTTTTGACCCTGTGTAGTGACCATCCCAACAAGGCCGGCCATCCAAGGAACAGCAGAAAGGAACAGACCTATGAGCTTGAGGGGCATAGTGAACAGAACATTCAACACCCAGTGAGGCTTGGGCTTCTCACTTGGAAGTTGATCTCTGTACTCCTCACTCGCGTCCTGCATCTCCCAGCTCGAAGAGTTGAAGCCCAGGCATGTATCAGGCGGCATGTTGGTACCAGGCGCAATGATGGAAGACATTCCGACGGAGCAATTGTCTCCAATCGTGATGCGACCAAGATACATGGAAGTATTCCCTTCGGCAGCAAAAGGTCGACAGATGCACTTTGTAAGGTTACAATTGTCACCAACCTCAATCAAATCCCACTCTCCAAGAGCCGTACCCTCGAGCTTGACATTCCTCCCGATCTTCGCACCCATAAGCCGACAGTAGATCCGCTCAGTCACCTCATTCGCATCAAAGAACCCCTTGCCGCAAATAGCAACGATCTTCTGCACAAGCCACCATCGTGTATGGTACATCCCCCACATCGGGTACAGCCCTTCTCGATAGCGGCCGATGATGATCCACTTGCAGATGATGCCAACGATGGGTGATACGAATCCCATGATGATTCGGGCGATGAGCATTGAGACGGTGAGGTTGAGAAAACGACCGGGGAGGGAATGGTTGGTGGGTAGCTTTTGGCTGTGGGCGAGGGTGACGAAGAAGATTGTCCATTGAACGGCGCGGCGGAAGGGATAGAAGATCACGAGGGGGAAGAGTTGAAGTATCATGAGAAAGGGGTTCGTGGAACTGCAAATCTCGGTACATCCGATGACGGCCCTAGGTTCGTCAGAATCATCGGTCTTACTGTCGAGCATCTTGTCTATGTGTGCAGCAATGGAGGTAACAGTACCGCCATTGAAAACAGTAGTGATGGGAAGACTGATGCTGAACTCGGTACGAAGCGCTGACAGAAGGCGACCAGCGCGAAGCGAGTCACCACCGAGACTAAAGAAGTCTGCTTCGCGGGGAATGTCGCTTGGTGGAATGGATAAAACTTCGGCGAAGGCTTTGGTGACGAGCCCTTCTGTGCTAGCGGCAAGTTCATTCATAGAAGCCATCTGAAGTTGCTCGAGTTCTGCATGGAGGACTTCAACGTCGATGTGGCCAGATGCATCCTTCTGAAATGGTCGGGGCATGATCTGAATCTCGTTTGGGATCATGTAGTTGTCGATGGTCGATACCAATTGGTGTCGAATGTTGTTGACAAGCTCAGAGTGCACATTAACATCAGCCTTCCTAGGCGCAAGGACGGCTTCTGGTGAACCATCATGACTGCTGGGAAGACAGAAGACGTCGATATCTGATACAATGGCCTGGATATGTGTCGCAAGCTTAGTGTAGTCGACAGAGCTAGGGGAGCACTGAATAGACTCCGACAAAGGTGTATCAGCCGGAGGGCATACTGCATCCCAATGTCTTCCCATGTGAGGTGTATCATCAGTAACAGAAGGAAGTCCTAAGCGTTGACCAAGCTTGATACGTAGCACCTTGTTGTTGTTCTTGGGAAGATCGTTCATGTAAGTGATCAACACAGGCCACTTGGCTTGCTGAAGTGAAGACTTCAATGCGCCGTGAAGGGTCCTCAGATCAACGCGCGGAACATTGGGAGGTGTGACGATAACGATAGCGACGACCTCCTGCAGGACATCATGCGATGCTGAGAACGCCAGAGCTTGAGAAACCCTTCCGTAGATAGACGAGTCACTGGACCGAGAAGCCGTCATGATTGCATTCTCAACCTCAAATGGAGAGATCAACTCTCCACCACGGTTGATTACCTCTTTACTCCGTCCAGTGATGTAAAGATATCCATCATCATCCATGTATCCCAGATCGCCTGTATCGAACCAGCCGCTCTCGTTGAAAGGTGTCTTGTCGTATGTACCATCGGTCTTGAGATAGCCAGGGAAGACAGGTTCGCCGCGAACACAGATTCTTCCGACGGTACCGTTTGTGACGTTCTGCTCGGACCAGTCGAGGATGGTGAGTTCAGGGCCGGTGCTGATACCTGATGTACCTTCTCGATCGAGACGGTAGTCTAGTGGAGGGGTAGAGATGGGCATGCATCTAAAGCTGTTAGCATATATCATCTTTACGGTGTAAGTGACTTACTCTGTCATTCCATAACTCGGCAACACGACACAGTTAAACGTATCCCTCAATTGGTATGCCAAAGAGGGTAACAACCCACCAGCAGCATTGCAAGCCAACCGTATTCGACTCTTTTGCAAAGCTTCTGGTCGTGCGGCTGCTTCTCCAATGATGATAGAGTGCATCGAAGGTGAAGCGTAATACCATGTCGGCTGAATGGCCTCAGCTACATCCCAGAAGAGGTTGGCATCGAAGGAGGGACAGCAAACCGTTGAGCCGCCGGAGAATATTGGCGCAAAGATGTTTCGAACAAGGCCACCTCTGCTTATCGTTAGCGGGGGCTACGGGGAGGATGGTGAAGAGCCTTACACGTGGTAGAGAGGCATCATGTTTAGGCAGATGTCGGCGGATGTGAGACCCCATGATTCAATGACGAAAGCGACACCAGCGATGATGGAGTGGACTGTGAGTGGTACTACCTTCTTGGTACCCGATGTTCCACTCGTGAAGAGAATCAGGCCGATGTCATCAGCCATGTTAGCGCCTCGTTGTCTGTTGCCAGTGGGGACTGCTTCTCCATCGAGCGTCTTTAGCGAGATGCCTTCATCTCGAGTCCAGTCCATGATGAAGACTTGGATATAGTTATCGGACACCCAAGGGGCATCGAGCTGTAGTTTCGTGTACTCATCTTTCGTTGTTAGGATAAAATTCGCTCTCGCTTGAAGAATGTCCGCTCGAAATTGTTCCGCTCCAGCAGCAGGGTTGATCGGTGAGGCAGTGTAGTAAGTCGTAACAGCGATGCATGTTGCCGCTAACAGCGGGCCATTTGGCAGCGCGATGGAAACAACAGGTCTCTTATCAGATGCATCAACTGGTAGTTGGAAGTTGTCAACGAACTGCCGTAGCTCGTGATGAGTGATGACATCCTCATTTGTGGGGGCTCGTAGGGCTGCCTTGTCATCGCAACCAATGAACTGTGCAAAGGATGTATACGAAGACTTGACTAGCGCTGAAGCTTGCTTGATCAGGGAAGAGAGCTCGTGGTTGCTGTTTGTCTTGGCATCCTCTGGGAGGAGAGTGTAGAGTCCCGTGTAAGTCTTGATGAGTTGGAAGACTGGCCATGATCCAGGTAATTCCTCAAGGAGATGACATAAGAGGCGAAGAGATGTGATAGAATGTTGTTGGGTTGTTGGAATGGCAGCCAAGAGATCAGCTTTGTCTGAGTTCAAAGCTACAAGCGATCGAAACTGTTGACTCTGCTTGACCACCATTGGCGGCAGGTCACACAGCTGCCGCAGCAGACGCGGTACAGAATCTGTCATATCTCGATGCACAAAGCGGTAGACAAAATAACTATGATCCTTTGACTCAGAGTAATGAAGATCTGATAATCCCTTTTCATCACAGCGCTTCTCCCATCTCTATATAACCAACTCCCATCACAGCCCTTCCACTTTTACCAATTTCGCCTCGCCGATAGATCAACAGACGGCATATGAAGTCTAATCTGTAATGACATGGCCAGAGAACAATATGATCATCAAAACCTGAAATTCGAATCACAAAGGTCCTACCGCCGGTCCACTCTATCCCACTTGGACTATTAGCGCCCCGATTTACGACAAGGGATTCTCCTGTAGATCCGATTTGATCTTCACGGCATTTCCTCTTGGGCTCCATACATGGAGCGCAGGGTGATATCTGAATGGGTAATTATACGCGCCAGCCCGGCATTGCCACAGGTCAATCACTACTGACAGGTTCCACGAATGCCGGAGCTTGGTGTAGACTAAGCCGTTACTAAGAGGCGGAGTTGAATTGAGCAGTGACATGTTTTTTTCTGCCTGATGGCCGTGCATAAGCGGTTCGTGCGTTGATGTCACAGAAGAATTACGACGACGAATGGTTTTACTTGACTCGCGAAAGTCCATAAGTTGAGGCTATGACCCTTTATGTTATATCCACCGATTGAGTTTACGTCAATGTAACAGGTCGAACCGTAAATGCTCCCTGTACATCTTTTTCCCGATTGGTTCGGCTGATGTAACCTGGGTTTTGAGGCTCCCATTCAGCCGCATGGTGCAGGGGTGTAGAGGCCCCGGTCTCGGACGGAAACACGTAAGCTCGTGGTGTTTGGGAGCTGAGCCTTGACGAGATGATATTAACAGTGAGTGAGTTTCAAAAGGTCCGAGGATTACTAAGATTTTGTGTAGATCGGTAGTTGAACACGAGGTAGGCTTGGATGTCACAAGTCAACCAGGGTTGGAGATTTCAGCGGTCGACTATGGCGCAGCGGTTGAATGCAAGGCATTCCTGTAATGCAAGTGATAATTGGTGAAATATATCATTATTGACGCTGGAGGCAAAAAGGAGGAATTTATTTACAGCAAACAAATCGCTGCCCAGCTGAGATGCGTATCTCACGGCCATCATGATATCTTTCCTAGCATTAACACTCTATCAATTAAGCACATCATCAAGCTTATCCCCATAAAACACCAGCACATCAGCACAAGATAAGACTATAATTAAGGATACTTCAATATCACGGGGTATAAATCCTCCGAAATAGAGTGTTTCTAGATTATTAACAACCTTCCAGAGTGGAACCCCGACGCGTCAGCTGTCATTGGACCTCCCGTAAATCTATATCGAGACGGCCCCGTTTATTAAACTTTCCGCCCCAACGGGTTTCCCGCCGCTTCTTGGTCCCCGAAACCTTACTAGACTTCATCTTATTGCCTTGAGATCGGGCTGACGAATCACCAGTTGGGTGTTGTGAGAGTGACTGCCGAAAGAGCCATTAGTGGCTGCTGAATCCGTTCGAGAATAGCAAGGCTTCATGAAAGGCAGATTGCCTTGTAGGGTAGAATAGCTTGTCAGACTCCTAAGAGGTAAAGTGACCTCAGCGTAGAAAATAATACAATAACATTCGAGGCTTCGTTCCGGTATGCCATTATTTCCACGCATGGTGTTTCTTCGTTGTACTTCGTCTAGCTTCCATGACCAGATAGTCTCTCATGAAGTCAAAGTAATATCGACGTATTCACAACCCCATGGCTGCATTGAGGACTGCGACAAAAGGTCATCTACTAGCCAGCCATAGTGACTCGTCAACTTCCAACCATGTCCTCCCCTGTACTAAACTTCCCTTCCATCACTCACGCTCCGACCAACCATCATTATACTCAAGGGTCACACTATGTCTACCCTGCATATCAACATGCCTACACTCACCGTCGAACCTAGACACCATACTACCAGTCTGCCCATCCCGACTGAGCCACACTGCAACCTTATTGACGGGCTTTATCTCCTCCGTACCCTGAGGCAGTGGTCCATTGGCGCTGGCCTAGATGGGAGTTTTTTACCATTGATCTCCCTGTACACAATCGCAGAATCCTCGCTCGCATTGTTCACGAAGCGGAGGGTTGATGAAATAACAGTATAGTGGGTTTGACAGCCGACTTCAACGCCGCAAGCGAAACGAACCTTATAACCCCTCCCAAAATTGTTTCGTGCCGAGTCTTTGCTAATCTTGATTGTCAAAGTATACTGCGACATTTTGAACAGGGTAAGATAAGGAATTAAAGGGTATTGGGTAATGTCTCCACGACTGCGAAGCTTGTATGATGGTGCAAATTGTCGGCCTTTCGGGGATGTAGAGACATTGGACAGATTAGAACTTATACTATCTTGTACCGCAGTGAGTGACATGTGCTATTTGCAGTTGAGACCTATGCCGGAAAGCTTATCTTCACCCTATATAATTTAGTATTATGGTGTTCTGGTGTAAGAGAGGGAAAAGCTACTACGCCAGACCCATTGAGTTTCCTCAACAGCCCCCATCTAAGTTGGCAAAGCACGCCAAGTTGTAAGCCAAGCCGTGATCTCAGCCTCCAAGTTTCAGCTGAGAGGAAACGTGTACTAAATGGCGGAAACTGATTGATTATCGATTATCTATTGAACTATAAAGCCCCCTCATGTACGATGGTTATCAAACTATCAGCTCTGGTATACTAGATCCATCGATCTAGTCGCACACACAGTCCAATAGCTCCCTCTGGATTCACACGTAGTCCAATGGATACCTCAGATTCACACTAGTCATTCTTTCGTGTCGAGACCACTGAGTTGGATGTTGCTCGATTGGGAAATAGGCTTCCTGCAATCTAACAAGAGCATCGTCAGCAAATAAATTGGTCAAAGTTACAGTTCATTACAATCCTTTAGCTTTTTATGCAGGCCAATGGGATGGCAAGAAGTAGTTAGTCTCTTATTTCTCCATTAGGTGACCTTCGAGAGGCCAGCTTCCTCTCTGGACACGAATATGCTTCTTCAAGGACCTCTTTAAAGATAGCCCAATCATAAGCTACGATCTTAATTGACCTATATGTGTTTAGTATTTTGAGTCTGTATTCAACGATTGACAAGTAAATCACATTGCATATTTAGTTTTTGGTTCTTCTTCACTTTGAGAGTTTAGTGGTTTTGGTTGAGTAGTATTTTCTGAAGTAATGATGCTGATTGCCTATAGTAGCCCTCTAACCTTCCCTGGTATCAAACTTAAATTGCACACCACTAACTGTCCCTTCCTCTTCAATAGACAACGGCAGGAGGAGCTTGGCCTTCTTCGGCCTGCTGTCGCGATGGGTGAGACGTTTCCCTTTCTTTGACCGTTCTTTAGCGTTGAGACGTTTTCCTGGGCGGTTACTTTGGAAACAGCCACCGCTAAGTTTCCTATTTGTTCTGGTATACGCGCGCTCAAGCCTGTGATGCTTTATCTCTTCGATCAAAGAATAGAAAGATGCAAGTTCTTCCGCAGTTGGTCGTTTCATGTTTTGCCAAAGTTTTTCTTTTTCAGTTTTTTCCCTCCATACCATCATATTCATTGGAGTGTAACTGTTGATGTCTTTGCCTTCTGGATCCGGTTCTGTTAGCCGAAGATAGCGCAGGTATTCAATATGTTCTAGGTCTCCATATGCCGCTGCGTAATGCAAGATAGATCTGTCCTTGTCGTCGACAAGGTCAAGCCTTGCACCATTTTGGTAAAGAAGCTTAAAGAGGCTGTTATCCCAGGGGATAGAAGACGCGATATGGACAGGGGCACGGCCTTGACTGTCCTGCATGTTGATATCTGCTCCTCCATCTAGGAGTGCCTCAACCTTTCCACTAGAGTCCCAGGGGTCAGCTTCCCCCCGACATGCCCAGATGGCCTGATGCATAGGAGTAAAGCCGGTATCTTTGAGTTGTAGGTCCGGATCAGCACCATCATTCATCAGAACTGTAACTATTTCCGTCGAGGCTTCCTCCAGAGACGTGCAGGCAACATGTAGTGCCGTTACCCCCTTTGAGTCTTGGATATCAGGGTTGCTGCCCAAGCTGAGCATTTTGTCAATGATATCGACCCATCCGTAGAAGGCAGCGACAAGGAGGTCGGGATAGCTGCTGCGGTGGCTCACGACTTCGAGACGAGACACACGGTAGAACATATCGACCATAACCTCCAGGAGGCAGAGATCCTTTATCTTCTTCTCGACCTGGACAGTATGATGTTCAACTTTGCCTGGTAGTGGAGGGTTAGCCTCGGGGTCTTACTTGGAGGACAGGGTGGACTTACTGATTGTTGCCATGGTGATCTTTGTTGGATGATTTTAGCAGAAGAAAAGTTATATAAAGGGTCTATATATAGGCATTATCAGGGTGTGGAGAACGTCTTATCGCTCCCACTACACTTCGAGGTAAATCTCTGCTGGGCTGACTTCAATAAACTGTGTTGCAAGGTCAAGACATCACACCCCCGACTTGTAATGTTGGGAGTGGATGTTAGGCAGCGGGGCAGTACCATCTGCTCGTCTTATTTGTCTGTAATACCTTTTAGGAGGAATGTCACAAGGTTGTCTAAAATGGTGTGAGCTATCGATAAAGCCTTTTTGATACATGATGACAGTGTCATGATACGTTGATGAACCACATTTTTATTCTACAAGGGTTCTGATTGTTCGGTGGCATATTATAATCTCGGTGAAGGGTTTGTATCGTGTAACGCATCAGGGATATTACAAGACATACTTCCCAACGCTGTCTTGTCAATGGTCCAGATTAATTAAGAACAAGCCTCAAAGTGTATCATGAAGCTCTAATGAGACATAAATCACATGATCTTGGCTGCAGAAGACGACATCCTATCCAAAAGTTCACATAAAGTTCAATCAACCTTACATAGGCTTTCAATATGTCGTTTCACCCCATGTGTTTTGGCGCCTCAATTACGCATTGTGGCATGCAATGCTTCCAATGAACATCGAATCACTGTGACGAGAGACATCTCATTCTTCTGTGTCTGAGTCAGAATGCAACCTTGAGAGGAGGATCCATGCTTCCAGCCAATCCATATCGTCGTACTATCGTGGCTGAAGTCTCTGATATAGCAGCCATCAGTTTTGTGAGTATACTCCTGGTTTTAATTTTAATTAGTTTCTTTTTTTTATTCCTTATATCGGAGCTTTTAAGTTAATGGCCGACGAAATGCGCAATGCTGTATATCATTTGTCCCGGCCATCAGACTCACGCCGAATGCGGAGAATGTCGAGATTTTATAATTTGATAGCGGTTTGGCTTTCAATCCATGACCACTAGATATAAAATCTTTCTAGTTATAAATTTAGCAGTTATTCATTACAGTGAATAGCATTCCATTTACAATATCAATGCTACACGTGTTCCAATCAAATCCTCAGTTTTTGTCTTGGTACAGCTTCTTCCAATAAATAGCGTCAACCTTGACGATAGCGAATCGTAGGAACGGCCAGGACTGCATCCGAGTACGCAGAGTTTTTCTCCATGTTGCGAGAAGGTTCTGGTCGTACGACGTCATTTCAGGCTGCCTCTTCTGTAGGCAGAGCATGTAACAGAATAGTCCGGGATATGCTAGACAGTTCCGTGTATATGCGGGCCAGAATGCCGATTGGTGCCTTGCATCCAAGCCACGTATGAACTTGATGACTGTTTGGATGAGGCCACGACATGCCTGTAGGACTGTTTCCACGGAAGATTGTACATGATTGAGCTGAGTGTTGCTGTCAATGATTGGACGTAGTAATGCTCGTAGAACGAGAATATGCGTGGTGTAATACGCAACGTAGAGGGATCTGTGACTCTTGACTGAGTCATCTGCATCACTATCACTCGGCTCTGGTCTGAGGGCTAGAGATTCTGGGAGGTCCTCCAGCCATTTGAGTAGCTGCTGGCGGGGACCGCGTGCCTGTTCTAGGAGGGACTCAAGAACTTGAGGCCGGGACACGGCACGAAGGGAGCTATGGGTTGTCAGTCGCAAAGAAGCAATGCAAAGTCGAAAAAGGAGATGATAGAGATATCGTACAAGAATTGTCGACAAACACCACTTGTGATCTCGGTCAGTGAGCACAGATGGATGAAATAGTCTAGAGACTGGTCTCGAATGCTCTCTGGCAGATTGGCTGTAGGATCAATAGTAAAGTCGGCAGATGTAAGTGGCGAGACATCCCAGTCGTCGTCAGATATCATGGAAGATCGACCGTGGGTCACTGCTCGCCAAGTATACTCGACGAAAACACTCCACCATAATCTCCTTCGAAGGCGAATCTCCCACGCTGGCAACCTCCATCCAGTTGAGTTGACATTCAAGCCAAGTGACTGTGCCATGGCCAGCATCGAAGCTGCCAATGACCATACAAAGGGGTTCTCGACGACGACTACGTCAAAGGGAGTGTGATTGAGAAGGAGAAGGAATATCTGGATTGTGGAGAGACGGGGAAAGTGAAGCTCCTTTTGCAGGCAGGTGTAGGAGACTTGCCAAAGATCATTGACGTTGGGCTTGAAATATGCGCTGTCGAGACAGAGCTTTTCGTCCCAGGGGGTGAAGGGCAATGCGAGGGCGTAGATACCTGCTAGTACGCCGGTTGATGCTTCTGCGACAAACTTGTTCAAGTCTTCAAAGACGAGAGAGCGAGACAAGATGGGTAGGGATTCGAAGACAAATCTGAAGTAGCTGAAGAGGCGAGTAAGTACATCGTTGATGGACAAAGGGAGGGGGGGTAGAGGCGTACAGTTTTACTAGAGCCATGCCCGTTTCTCGGTCGACCAATTTGTCGAGATGTACTCGATCACCTAGGGAGGACATACACTTGTCGACAATCTTTTGGCTTTCGATAGCAGTCCCCGTTTGACTCTGCAAAAAATGAATGGGAGGATTCGCCGGGAACGCATGATCTTGGGGGTGCTGTTGCCTTCGATATGCAACGCGATAAAAGTCGACTTCGTCACTACTCGAATACGGAAAATGGTGGAGGGAAAACGGATCTGACTCGTTAGAGAACCCAATTAGTGATGTTGAGTGGTCTGGCCGTTGGTCGAATGAAAGACGCTCGAAAAGGGCTTTTGGGCTGGCGGGAAGTTCCGTTGTTCTGCCAGGGGTGGCGATGGCAATGTCTCCGTAATCGTCTGAGGGCGTTGGATCATCGAGGGGCTCTAGATTAGGAAGTTCACCGTTGGCGAAGAAGTCAAACGGCTGGTCGCCGCCATCTATTCCATGCTGATCGAATGATAGGTCCCAGTTGATTCCGCCGCCCGGTGAGAAGATGGACTGGGATACTGTGCCATCTAGCGGGGTCAGATCTAGCCCTGGCTCAATTACGGATGATTGGACCTCTATTTTCTGTCAGTCCAGACCTTTGAGATCGGGTCTCTTCTCACCATCTGGCATGCGCAGCGTCTCATACACACCAACATCCTGCGTGAGCGGCTGTTCCGGCTGCGGTACAACAATCGGAGTCCCCCCACCATCGGAGTCGGTCCGCCTTGTCCGACTATCCCTCGGCTTCTTATTCGGATTGCCAACAAACGTACAATCGCGTCCGGTGCGATCACAAAGCTGGCATGGACGCGTCGGATCAGGGATGTTGCATAGCACCTTTCGAGCGCGACACAAATCGCATGGTCTTTGCGACTTGGATCGATAGCGTCTTATACCCGCAACTTGACGGTGCGGTTGTAAGTGCTCGTCATGATTCATTGTGAGGGAGATGCTGATAAGGACAAGCTCACGGTATTCGATTGAGGGAGCGTCGTACTGAATTAGCGGGGTCCGAGTTTGCGCCGATATCCGGGACACGTGATTACAATGCCGGCAGTTGGTCTCGGCGAACATCATGTCTGTCATGGAATATAAATGGTCGCATTTGTACGCCATGAAATATGAATTTAGATAATAAGCGAATGCAGTGTAGAGATATAATAATTGTATTTCATTCTATAGGTTCATATAGCAACAAAGTTTTCTTACTGAGGGGCTGCTTTGATCTGTCTTGTTGATATTCAACAACCTTATCATGGAGCCAATCATGGCATCAGTGAGAGTCATATTTTTAGTCGATATTCATTATGCTTTCAGCCCGCGATTATAAATTCTAACCATTCTCCAGATTTATTCTATTTCGGAAAAAAATCATCACGTCTCACTCTCATTACCGTCTCAGAATTGTTATCATGGCTTGTTCTTGAGTGCAGTCAAACAAGGTTTTTCCATTCCCTATATATCACATGTTCAACTAATAATACAAACTATCTCAATCACTTGCTCCTGTTTCCACGCAGCTTGTCATATCGCAGAACCGCTCCAAGAAGAACACTCGCACCCAGTGCACTACATCATGTTAGCATCTCCAACCCTTCCAGGTACGGGAAAGACTTACCAATCTTCAGGTGAGCAATACTCTGTAGGGTTATGGCTAATTCCCGATCTCGTCGGTGTAAAGATCATACTCGTAGGACAAACCCGGTTCGTGTAGCAGCTATCATGCCCCGCTCCACTGATCATGGGTCTCCAAAGCTTACCCTCCGCATTCTGCGGTAACGTCGAACAAACATCCGCAGCACTCTGCTCCACGACCGAAATACACTCTTGATTGAACTTGACCGCTGGACTGTCTACAAGAAGCTCCCAATCGACTTCACATCCCTTTTCGCTATCATCTCGAGAGATTCGCTGAAACTCGGTCTCGCACTCCTTTACCATCTCTGCGAGGACTTCATCCTTGACGTGTCGGAGATCGAGAGTGAATTTGACGGTGTGGGCCATTGTGTTGACGGTTCCGGGGTCGGTAGTAAAGATGCCGGTTGTTGCGAGACCGTCAAATCTCTTAGCAACTACGTTGGCGGCCACGAGCATTTTGCTGGCGCACAGGACGGGGTCTTTGCGAGCGTATAACGGTGTTGTTCCTGCGTGGCTGTCTCGACCCTTGACGGTGATGTTGAACCATTTGAACGCTTGGACGCCTATTGTCCTCCGCTGTCAGTCACCGTACAATCTCCGGTGAAGGGATGTATCTTACCGTGGACAATGCCAATTTTAAGACCCTCGTCCTCCAGAATCGGACCCTGTTCAATATGAAGCTCGAAATGCGCGGCGAAAGGATTTGATCGATACGAGGCGGGCTGTTCGCCGCAGTAGCCTATCCTGTCGAGCTCCTCCTTCATCGACTTGGGGTTAGCAGCCAAGACCTCCCTCAAATCCCATGCAGTTTCGAGGGGGATGACATCAGCCCATACGCCTGACGAGACTGCCATCTTGGGGAAGCGGGCGCCCTCCTCACTGAAAATGGTCAGCCAGTTCCTCGGAACGCATACTTGTCGCGGGGTACTTACTTGGTCCAGTTCACCACTCCAATTGGTCCTGCGGTCTCATAGCCATGATCATTCAACGTTCGCAGAACCTCGAGACCCGAGATAACACCAAGGATACCGTCATATCGTCCGCCGGTTGGTTGCGTATCCAAATGCGAGCCCATCATGACAGGAGGTAAATCATTGTTCTTGCCCGATCGAATCGCAAACAAATTTCCCATTTGATCAATTGAAGTCTTCAATCCCAGCGATTTGGCATAGGTAATGAACCAATCTCGTACTTGCTTATCGGAGTCGTCGAGGCTTAGACGAGCCATGCCGGTTTCTGTTGGAGCCCTAGGGTAACCACTTTAGTTTTTGCAAAGAAGGTTGATTTGTGAGGGAGACTCACTTTCCATAGCGATGCGCAGCGCCGAATTGGCAGCTCTCATGGAGTGATTTGGCGAGATCGACCTCGCTAATCTTGAATGGTGGTAAACTAAGAGAGCCCATGATGATGCGCTGCTGGTTTGCTGGTCGTTTGGTGCTTAAGTTGGTGCTTTTAAGCAAGATCGCGAATGTCCGTATCTCAAGAGATCTCTACTGTTGTCAATGTCAATCCTCCGATAAGGGCTCCCTGATAAGTCCAAGTATTGTCTAGTTATGTATATGACCCCCTCAGCTGTTATCCTTTATCGACCCCGACGGTCATAATTCGCTCTCATGGTTGAGGATAACGGCCGAGTTGCAAAAGTGGGGTCCTTGTCGGCCGTCGGCCGTCGGCGGAGACTATTCTCCGTTGGGAAGCTTATTGGAGCTCGGAAGTGACTTCAATCTTGCCGAAGAACTATGACATAAACCTTTTGCATGGCTGCAAGGATGTCTAAAACGCGGGGTAACAGCCAGTAACTTTAGTTTCAATTGACTTTCTAAAGGTGGTAATGGCAGAAGAACTTTATTATCAAGCTTAATAACGTCTTCTGATTGATTCATCTACACGTAGACTTTGCCGAATCATGTCGAGCATTATGCTCTATATCTCAACGCTGCAGCGTTAAACGTCCGGCGCGAAAAGACTTCAGTGAGTTCTTATCATCTCCTATCGCTCTTATCTCATCTCTATCATGTATAATTATGAAAAGGGAAAGATTTACCATGGAATCATCTCCACTTGTGGAGCAAACCGTCTCCGCCGACGGTTATTACAACTTAACTATCAGACTATCAAATGCGGGGGTGGATAAGTGAGCATCGCTTAACTCGTGTAGCCGATCACCTGGTGATAACTCGGATATGCATGCTTGCTCCAGAGACCTTAAAAGAGTAGGTCTGAACCTGTAATCCACAATTTAAACCTCATATTTCTGCAACGTCTTGTCAATCAATTATACTAGACTCAGCGTTTCAACATAGGCGACAATGGAAGCTTCCGAAAAGAAGTCAGATCTCAAGATGCCACTCGACCAAGAGATCGATCAGAACTCTGGCGAGATGAACGACATCACTGAAGTCGAGAAAAAGGTATTGTCAAAATTCGACAAGTTTGTCATGCCGCAGATGGCACTTCTTGTTCTATTTGCATACCTCGATCGAACAAATATCGGTAAATACCTCCAAACCTTGGAAGCCAGGACAGGACAGAATACTAATCATGACATTTGAAGGAAACGCTCGTGTATTTGGCTTCGAAGAAGACACAGGCATGCATGGAACCCAATTCAACGACGTATCTATGTATTTCTACATCTCATACGTCGTCTTCGAAACACCATGGGTTCTCGCCGTCAAGAAATTCGGACCTGGTCGTGTCCTCGCTATTGCCATAATCAGCTGGAGTATCATCACTTTAGGAACTGGCTTTGTCAACAGCTACGGCCAAGTCGTCGCCTGTCGAGTTCTCCTCGGTTTCTTTGAGGCTGGTCTCTTCCCCTCTCTGACATTCGTCGTCTCCCAGATCTATCCACCTGCTTCACAAGGAAAACGTGTTGCGGTTCTTTATGTCTCCATTGCACTCTCTGGAGCCCTCGGTGGTCTTATTGCTTATGGAATCCAGTCAATGGGTGCGCGACATGGTTTGTCAGCTTGGCGATGGCTGTTCATCATTGAAGGTGCTATCTCACTCGTCATCGGAGCCGTATGCTGGCTCAGTCTCCCGACTTCTCCGCAAACAGCTTGGTTCCTCTCTGAAGAAGAGAAGTCAACCATGATTCTTATCAAGGAGCGTAACCATCCTTTCAAGGAAACCGAAGGCTTCTCATGGAAGCAGGTTGTGATGGCCCTCACTGATCCACTCGTCTGGCTTGCTTCCGTCTCACTATTCTGCGCTTCCATTGCACTGTTTGGCTTTGGCACATTCCTCCCCACTCTTCTCAAGGGCCTAGAGTAAGTGCTTACGAGCTTTCCATGCAAAGCTCCGCTAATAAGTGATACAGCTACACTTCCCTTCAAGCCAATTATCTCAGTATCCCGGTCTACGTTCTGGCATCAATCTTCACTGCTGCCACCACTTATGTCTCCGATCGATTGAACCGCCGAGCTATCTGCCTCATCCATTCTCCGCTACTAGTCATCGTCGGATACTCCATCGTCGTTGGTACGGGGCACAAGGCTGCGGGATTCTTTGCCATGTTCCTCGTCGGCGGTGGCGTCTACTCCTTCAACACTGTTTTGGTAACGTATGTCAAGACCCAAACCACATGGTAGACTATCAACTAACGATGTGTAGATGGGTATCCAACAACATGCAGCCGGACTACAAGCGCTCCGTAGCAATTTCTATGCTCATCTCACTTGCAAACGCATCTGGAATGGCTGCATCGCAGATCTATCCTATCAAAGATGCTCCCCGCTACGTCATGGGAAATGCGATTTCTCTCGGGGGAGAGGTCCTCGCGCTTGCCTGCGTCGGGCTTATATATGCACTTCTAAAGTACCGCATGCGACAGAAGGAGAAGTTAATTGCAGAGGGTAAGGACAGTAACGGGAAGGAAGGAGATCAGAGCTTGGAGTTTAAGTATGTGTTTTAAAGACCTCCGATATGCGCGTCTAAACACCGATATCACGCGTTTCAAGACTTCAGGCTCTGTTACATACGGAAGCATAATAATTGTGAAATGTCACCCAAGGCACAGTTCCAGAGTGAGCCTCATAGAAACGGGCCGAGATATCGGTAATGACAGTGTCATTGAGAGCGATAAAGACAGATAACTGTAAATCTAGGGAAAGACAGGTGTTTTGTTACCCATTAAGCCATTTATATCAATCTCGAAGTTACTTATCCACTTCTATATCCTTGTGATATCTCCATATGCACACCAAGTAGGCTTTCAATGATCCAATATGAGGGCCATGTGTAGGGTCTGCGTAGACTTAACAATAGTGGTCACCGGCCTAAATTTCCAAGATGTTAGGGACCCCAGGCTCACATACATCCGAATCGTATAAAAGATAGTGTAACTTACAAAAGTGCGACCAATAGTGAGATCGTTACTCCGCTCATAGCCACCTCTGGCGTTGCCGCACTGGGTATCGATATACTCACCCTTGCCAAGCACCGCCTGGACCAAGTTACCGTTGATGAAGCTTCCAGCTGCTCCACTCTTGTAATCGCAGGCAAAGAAAGTAACCTCGCCGTAAGTTTGATGTTCCCTCAGATTAGGTGTCCACCTTGTAAATCGAGTTGGGAGAGACAAGGGAAGGTTCATACCGAGATTTGGCCCTTGAAGTTACCAGAAAGATCGACCATTCCGTCAGCGCCTGCATCGACCCAAGCTCTGAAGGTTTCCGCTCCCGAAACAGCGTCTTCTTCTTTGAGGGCGAATTTATCACCACTGGGACAGGTTGCTGGTCCGAGGATGGCGCGGAGATGAAGACCTTCAGGCTTGGACTGTGCGGGATGGGCGGTAGCCAGGGCAGCGAAAGCTGCGACTAGGACGATGAGGGAATGTATTTTGGTGATTCAAAGATGTGGAGTATAAAGTAAAGTCTTTTTGAAGTAGTGGTTTGTCATGGAGATGAGAGTGCAGTGAAGTTGATGGTTTGGAATCCGATCAGAGGAATCTTTGGGGCTTTGTATACTTCTTTGCGACAACTTTCTTATTGAACATGTCCAGGTCCTACATACCTCATCCATGACATACGTCAGTTCAACAGTCACGAGATGATAGGTGTTCCTACTGCGGTTTGTGTAAGTTACACCTCAGAGCACAATATCGGGGCGCAGTGGTAAGCCAATCATAGTTACCCAGCATTATGTATTCACCTTGAAAGGATGGTGAGACAAAATTACAGATCTGCATAGATTTACTTCCTATCCACTGGGAAAATCCACTCCACTCAAATGAAGAGAGATTCGACGTTAAACGTATGTAGGTACCCAGCAGTCATCTCGCAGCTCCTTGTCCAGACATACCACGGCCTTCCCTGAAACTTATAATTGTAAAAAAAAATTCTTCAATGTAAGAGGCGTGATAGTGGCCTTTCTCTTGACTACAGAGATACAGTCTTATCATTCTGTATTGCTGAAACAGTAGCAGCTTAGTCTGCCTGGCGGCGCAGGCAGACTGACAGTTAGTAGATATAATTGTCATAGTCGCGGTAGATCCATCTATGAGCCGCACTAGCCTTCCCGGCACTACATAATTTGTTGCGGAGGATCAAACTGCCGATCACTGGTGCTTACGCTCCGAAGTCAGCTGCAGCTGAGCATGAGGATTTCATGTATGTGTAAGCCTCAGCCTGCCAATCATCATTTTTGTGATACGAGAAGGATTGGTATCACAATTACACCGCGTCTCTCCGTTATTATTATGGATTCTAGGATTGATAGTCTGGATATAGCTACCCGAATTTCAAGCCTTTAGTTGCCGAGTTGCTTACACCGAGCGTGCTTCTGACGATTGCATTCTGTTATAAGTGAGACGAGAAGGATCAACTTCATCGTCATAAGCTGCAAGAAGAAAAGGATTTTATTTCTTATATTGTAAGAATCTACAATCTATCTTCTCATGAAGGCGTCAGTAAACGAGTTGCCTCTTGTGAACATGGTAGCGATCATCGTCGATGCTTTGAAGGAATGTAAGAAACATCGATACGTGTACGACACGCTCAATGAAGCACTTTGGTCTATCTCGATTCAATAAACGACAACTGATTCTGATTTATATATCTGGGCTCATTCATGTCTCAAGGCTCGGAAGCCGAGTTCCCTCTATTGATCATCACTGGTCATCGTCGATGCCTGGAAGTAATAAAAGAAGGATTAATACCAGCATCATATTCCCTTTGAGGGAGGACTTTTGCCTTCCACAAACCAACAAGCATATTTCTCAATACGTCATTCACCCAGAGCCTCAAAGGATACAGACGTAGACAGCCATTACAGAGTTCTTCATCTGGGCTATCGATTAGGCACTACCTACAATGCAGCCCCCACTCACTGACTCTCATTAACAGCCAGCGAAGAGATCACATAAGGACTAGATAAATAACTTTATAGTTAAGAATGGTAATGTTGTTGAATATTATGTATTAAAATAGCTGTAATCCTAAAGGTATTCTGGGCTTCATGCAACAAGTGCTATATACTTTGCTATGTGTGTCGCTAGAACCGAGTAGCAGCTTAACCACCCTCGCTAAAAGCAGGGAATGACGGTGTGCTTTCATCACAAGCAAATCGAACAAAGTACTTGTTATCGCTACCATCACCATTGACAATGACGTTTCCACCAGGAGCCTTGACCTCAGCAATGAAGTTGAGCTCTCCCTGAGCATTAGCCCAAAGGAGTCGGAATGGGGTATAAGTGCCAGCCACGAGGTCAATGGTGAAAGACTTGGAAGTGCCACCTGGGTAGTCCTGCTCAAGATCGGCGTTGTCGCGAGTCCACGTTGACAAGGCCTTGTCGCCGAACCAAATGAGTGTGATCTCATCAGAGTTGGGGATGGTGACCTTGTAAGTACCAGTCTCGGGGGCGTAGAGGAATGCACGGTGGTTGACGGCCTTGTACTGATACATCTGGCTGGGGCTACCCTCGTAGATAGTGAAGGGTTGGGTGTAGTCTGTGCCAGGCTGGATACCGATGCGCGAGGTGGTGCCTGTAAAGGTAGGGACGGCAGTGTGGAAGTAATCAGCGTTGAAGGAAGAGAAATGGGGGGGATCCGAGTTGTAGAATTGGTGCTGGTAGATGGCATACTCCAGGCCTCCGTTATCGCACGATTGGTCCGCAGTAGGTTCAGCAGTCTCGGTGGTGAGTGTTGCGGTACCAGAGTATGTTTCAGCAGTGGTAGTATCGGCAGTAGTGGTGGTCTCAGCACTGGTGGTCTCAGCTGTAGTAGTCTCAGCAGTGGTAGTATCGGCCGTAGTAGTCTCAGCAGCTGTAGTAGTCTCGGCAGCAGTAGTGGTGTCAGCAGTAGTAGTGCCAGCAGCTGTGGTGGTCTCAGCAGCAGTGGTGGTCTCGGCAGCAGTGGTGGTCTCGGCAGCAGTGGTGGTCTCAGCAGCTGTAGTAGTCTCGGCAGTAGTGGTGTCAGCAGCTGTGGTGGTCTCAGCTGTAGTAGTATCGGCAGCTGTAGTAGTCTCGGCAGCAGTGGTGGTGTCAGCAGCAGTGGTGGTGTCAGCAGTGGTGGTGCCAGCAGCTGTGGTGGTCTCGGCAGCAGTGGTGGTCTCAGCAGCTGTAGTAGTCTCGGCAGTAGTGGTGTCAGCAGCTGTGGTGGTCTCAGCTGTAGTAGTATCGGCAGCTGTAGTAGTCTCGGCAGCAGTGGTGGTGTCAGCAGCAGTGGTGGTGTCAGCAGTGGTGGTGCCAGCAGCTGTGGTGGTCTCGGCAGCAGTGGTGGTCTCAGCAGCAGTGGTAGTGCCAGCAGCTGTGGTGGTCTCGGCAGCACTGGTTTCAGCAGTGGTAGTCTTGGCAGTGGTAGTCTCGGCAGTGCTTGTCTCAGCAATGCTAGTCTCGGTGGTGCTAGTCTCCTGGACGATTACTGTAGAGAGAGTGGAGCTCTCAGAGACAACAGGGACGGAATAGTCTGTGCTGGTAGAAGCGGCAGTCACAGACGCTGTGGAGGATGGGATCTCAGTAGAAGATGAAATCTCGATAGACGAGACAGTTGTTGTTTGCCGCGGCTTACAAGGGCTAGCGGCTGCGAAGCTGGCAAAGGCCAGGCCCGCAAGGGTAATGAACGACTGCATTTTCGTAAAAAGAATGTGATAGATAGTAAAAGAATGACTGGGCAAAAAGAATGAAAGAATGAGCGTGTGATCTGCTAGCAGAATTGGGATCACCAGCTGTTATATACAACGCTCTGGTGCCATGTCAGAGATAAGGCTTGCTAAGAATGGCAACTTCTTCGCACAGCTTCGGTCCTGAGTCGCCTTTACGAGGGTAATACAAACAAGTTGCGCCACGTTCAGCTGTGGTTTAATTGCCATTGTGTACTGGTTGGAACTAAAGCCCGCTTATTGTTCGTCGTGTTCCGATTACCCCGTACTCCTCTTGGCACCGGATCATGTTTTGTTTCCCTGCAAGGTTTAGGATGTTTAATCTGGTTAGCAAGGCCAGAAGCTAATTGCGGTTCATCCAATTGATAACGGGATGGACGAGCAGCGCGGGCTGTGGCTTGGGCTTCATTTAGAGAAATGTGCGGATAACAAAGCTGAAACCGGGCCACCAATTGAGTTATCGGTGGACCAATCAACTCTTTACAACTTGACTGCTTTAATCCACTTCAGCACAGACAGTAATTTCAATTTCTAGATCGTTAGCTCCAAGACCGTTGAGGCTTGAGCTTCCCCTTTACCCTACAGCTTCACGGTCCAATGAAATGACAAGAGCCACCGGGTAACAGGCTAGATAAGATGCGCCATTTGTGCCGTTGATATGCTGGATAGTGTGAGGTCTATCGACGCGTCTGCAGAATTGGAATTCGAGAGGAAGTCATAGTATTCTGTAATTAGTGTGTAGATAGGTCCCAATTTCTCTAGCTCAGCACGTCCTGTGCCCCAGTAGGGGACTTTCGGGGCCTACGGCCCCCCGGACGAAAAATATACATAACATAACATAACATATGACAAGAGCCATAAACTATTGGAAGTAGTGCCTGGATCCGTCTCTCAGCCGCATCATTACTGTTAACTTTGACGCCTTTTTGCAGTATCTTCAAATGGAATCGGTAATACAAAATCCGGTTTGCGCCTATTGAATATTAATCACGCGATTTCAAATACGATGAAGGAATCGACAAATGAAGCGCTGCACAAAGTCTTGACGCTATCTTTATAGCTTTGCGATACCGAAGCCTGGACCAACTTTCCTCACCCCCAGCATTGAGCTTGAAATAGCTTTAATTGACGCAGCGCCACTCAGCGCCATTGTACGCCACAGTTCTCTCTCCAGGATGTTCAACACCGTCTCTACGCCCTGTTGTCCATTCACAGCTAAGCCCCATAAAGCTGACCTTCCCAAAAGACAAATGTCTGCCCCTAGAGCTAAAGCTTTAAAGACATCTGTGCCGTGACTGATTCCGCCATCAAACAAAACTGGGATACGGCCCTTTACAGCATCGGAAACTTCGGGTAAAGCCTCTAGTGTTGCGGGAACACTGTCGAGTTGACGACCTCCGTGGTTTGACACGATGATCGCGTCGACACCTGCTGCCACTGCCAGGAGGGCATCTTCAGCTGTGAGGACTCCTTTGAGAATAATCTTCATGGATGTTTGAGATCGGAGCCAGGGGATTGTCTCGGTCCAAGTTAAGGCCGAGTCGACAAGAAGATCTGAATGCTCCCTCTCAATCTTTGCAGCCTCCTCTGCTGTCTCCGCGTTCAGAATCAATCTACCCTTCGACGCGCCACCACCTTTGATGGTAGTCATGTTGGCCATGCTCAAGTTAGCAGGCAACTTCAACGGATTCTTGCGCTCATGCAAGCGATTTCCCATGGTTGTTGTATCCACCGTCAGAACGAGGGCTTCATAGCCAGCCTGTTCTGCTCTAGTGATAAGCTCCTTCGTTATGGCCCGAGAACGAACAAAGTATAGTTGGAACCATGGTTTAGGATACTTTGGGTCGCGTGAGGGCAGGGCTTGGGTGACGTCTTCGAGGGATGTAGTGGCGTTGGAAGAAAGACAGATATTGGTGCCGCGGGCAAAAGCTGCTCGGGCGACGTCTATTTCGCCATTGTATCCAGCTAGTCGTTGATATGCGCTCGGTGCGATGGTTATGGGTATGTCGTAGTGTTTTCCGAATATCTTGGTCGAGGTATCAACAGTAGATACATTCCGAAGAATGCGTGGCCGAATGACAAGACTGTTGAGTCAGACATATTAATATACCTCGGGGTAGATGCACCGATGCTGATGACTGTTGCCCATCATGTAGAGGGCTGGGAATAAACTCACCTCTTGTATACTTCTTCGTTCCTCAAAGTCGTCAATTGATCATCAGCACCATCAACGTAATAGCGCCAGACATTTGCTGGCAAGCGCTTTTGAGCCAAGGCCCTGATCTCTTCGACCGTGATGGGTTTTCCGTTGCTTGCGTCCATTATATCCAAGGTTCTGTTTCTGTTTCCGATCAAGCCACGGCTGTTATTTGTTCCGGTTGAACGCTGTATTCGATGTCCGCTGGACTTGCACTGTCACTTTACTGAGTTGACGAGCGTTAATATGGCTGTGACTGGGGCCTAGCTAGCGTCGCGGGGTGTCCGATGACGAGGACCGTTCCCTTCGGGTGGAGTCCGCGAGGTCTTCTCCGCATCTCGCGGACCCACGCCGAGATCATCAATCCTCAATACGTTATACAACGAATGAATGGCAAAGTTGCACTCGCTCGCCATCCGTTTCAATGTCCACAACCCCCGAACAGCGACTATTCGCCTGCGAGCGATGTTCACGCCGAAAACAACGATGTGATCGCACAATCCCTGTTTGTCAACCATGCCAAGAAGCTCAAGCAGAATGTACTGGGTCAGCTTCCGAGGGGACTGTTATATCCGGCAATAACAGAGTCATCGCTCGTAAAGGCCCCGTTACGCGATTGCTGGAGCAGATTGAATTCTTGGAGGAGAAGCTTCGGAGCCATGACCGAGGAGAGCCCAGTAATGACAATGCTTCTGCAGCGGTTGACCCTGAGAGCCTATCACCAGCTGCAGCCGGGCCGTCTGAGCATCAGGATAGTGCAGCCTTACCGCACTCCACAAGCATGAATATGAGATTCCTTTCACTAAGCGCCATGGCTGAGCCTTCTTCTCGTCGGGGCGAGTTTCTCAAACATCTCTCCACCCCGCGTTTAATTGCCGGCATCACAAAGACCTACGGCGGTGATCCTGAGTCAACATCACGCCCCGATTCACTATGGGAAGGTATATCGACATATCTCCACCATCCCCAGGGTAGTAAGCATCGCTTACGTATTCCCCCTGCCGACGCGAACAAAGCTCTTGAGATATACCTCGCAGTAGTGGACTTCCGTTTTCCACGTCTCCCCGTGGAAAAGGTGCTTGCGGGCATTGATGCAATTTCACACCCCGAGGAGGATCGTTTCAGACGCGTTGTCGCTACAGACCCGGCGCATGTGTTTATGGCCTACGCTGTCATCACTATTGTACCACTCGTTAGCGATGCCTATCCCATCTCACAAGGATCCTGGGTCTCGGTACATCTTTTAGGAAAGTGCATGGAGCTACTCGACAGAGTCTTCAATCAGGAAGATGGCATCGATATCATTCAGTGTCTACAGCTTCTCGTCATTCTTGCAGTACACTGCTCCGCTGCTGGGTCCGCCTGGCATCTTTCCAGCTTCGCAATGAATAAATGCATCGCCTTGGGATATCATCGCGAAGATCCCAAGTCTGCTTCCGTATCACTGTTGGAAGTTCAGCAGCGAAGATGGGCGTTTTGGGGGTGTTATCTTCTGGATGTCTTGATATGCGCCGCTCTGGGGAGACCACCAAGCATCGACGTCAGACATATCACCACTCCTCTACCAGATCCTGCATCGAATTCCCCTAGTCAATGTGCACAGCATGGACAAATCATTTCTAATCTCCGAACGGCCCCTTCTACGACCCATCGTCTTATTTCTCGAGACGCGTATCACAAACAACTCTTCCAATATGCCCGCCTTCTGTCTCAGGCCGTTAGTGAGACTCCAAGCAGCCCCCAATCCTCGGCGCCGTCAGACGATTTCGAACATCTGCTCGGACAGGCTCTAAGTTGGAGGATCAGCTCACTACCGCACGATGAGCCAGACAGCTGTAACATATATCTCTTTCAGACATCTTTATATAATACCCTCATGCTACGGCTAGCAGTCACAGAGCTACTGACCCTTTTCTCATTTGAAATGGATCTTGACGACTCCCAACTCTCACCTCAAGACAGAGCTTCTTTCCTAGGCGACTTGGGCCTTGAAGAAAGCCGGATGAAGAGATTGAAAGTTTCACAAATTTGCGCAGCTGTGGCGCGAAGTTTAGATAGGGTTCACATGACCGGTCGTTCTTATCTCTCTCTCATCACTGGCTACAGCTCTTTGACAATGGCATTTACATGTCTATACTTCATGTCTGTTCGCACCATGGTCAGAAACGCAGTAGGAGAGAACGCCACCCGGAGCCTTTCTCAAAGTCACCTGGAATCAGATGGCTCGAGTATGACATGGCACCCGCCACCGTCATCATTTCACTGCCAAAATTCTGGAGGAGCTGTCCCATCATTTATTACCAGTTCCTCACGCTCTTATCATCTCTCTCCGGAGAGTCAAGCCTGGGCGAATAATTTTGAGGGTGATGGGGTTAACGACGCTTTCAACATTGCCACTGCGAAGGTTGACGTAGTGGGACGCCAATTTCCTCGCCTCAATCATTACGGACGCATGGCACTCGATATTCGTAAACTACTGATTTCAATGTCAAGCCCGGCTACAGCTTTCTCACCTGTTGACTTTGCTGTTGGTGATCAACTTGAAACAATCAAGGCTAGCGCTCAGGATGTTGGACCAATGTACTTAAGGCAGCTCACAGCGGCCATCTTGTGTGTGATTTCTCAGAGCTAACCAAATTGAAGAAGACTTCTATTCTCCGTGTAGCACAACGACCAAGACCCTTCGAGATTGTCTGAATACCTTACAAAGAACAAGAGTAATGGCATGCGTACAGCCGTGTTTCACACAAAGACTTGTACCTTGAGACTCTCCCCATCGTGATTACTTACAAAAAAAGACTGTAGATTGACGGTTTCTGACTGATGATGCTGCGACGGCAATGCCAAGAGCCATGACACAAACCGTAGCATCAGTACAACTGAATGTTCAGATGTGACTGTGAGGGGTAAATTAGTGCGGGGTTGGGGTATTACACGCTTCGGACCTCAAGCCTCGCAAGACGCCCGATGGCTCTAATACCGAGGACTTGGCCAGATGACCAACTCTATCAACGACGATCTGCAAATTGTCTGGTCAGTTATATAGCTGGAGGCTTGTCGAGGAGCCACAAAGGGGATCAGCAAAAATTGTCCAAGCAATTCTTTACAATTCTTTACAATGGGCTCAATACCACCTACAACACAGATGGCTGACTCCACCAAGCCTGAACTGTACATCCTCAGCGACTTCCACCCAGAAGCCGTCAAGTACGCCCAAAAGTCTTTTAACTGCATCCTTTATGGTGATCCTCGCACAGAGAATTGGCACTCTCACGCCACAGCAATCCTTATCAAGGACTACTACATCACAGAAGAAGACCTCCTTTCAGCACCGCAACTAAGAGTCATTGGCAAACAGGGTGTCGGCCTGGACAAGATTGACGTCGAGGCTTGCAAGAGGCAAAATGTCAAGGTTTGCAACACCCCTGGCGTTAATGCTTCCGCCGTGGCAGAGATGGCGCTGTGCTTGGCTCTCACCGTTGCTCGGGAGGTACCTCAGATGGTCATTCGACAACGTATTCAAGGGGAGGCTATTCGAAAGGAGACGGTAGCTGGAATGCTACTGTCTAAAAAGGTCATCGGCGTCGTGGGTATGGGCCATATCGGTCAAGCCATTGCACAAATGTACGTCGGTGGACTACAAGCAGAGATCATTGCTTTCGACCCATATTACCCCGAGAATGAAGGCTCTTGGAACACAATTCCCTACAAGCGCGTCAAAACTCTTCCCAAGCTTCTCGAGGTTGCAGACGTGGTGACACTGCACGTTCCTCTTACTCCCAGCACAAAGAACATGATTGCAGCGCCTCAGTTGAAGCAGATGAAGAAAACAGCCATATTGATAAACACAGCACGTGGTGGAATTGTTGATGAGGATGATCTGGCAGATGCGCTTGAGCAGGGTGAGATCTGGGGTGCCGGCTTTGACTGCCATTGCGAGGAGCCGCCGACATTGGTCAAATATGAACGTCTTTGGAATAGTCCCCGTTTTGTTGGGACGCCGCATATTGCTGCTGCGACGGATGAGACTCAGATTGCTACAATCAACGGAGCCACGGATGGCATACTTCGGTTCTTGCAAGAGCACAAGAAATAAATAGTTTAGTTGATGGAGTCACAAGATTTCTAGGGTTAAGGGAGCACTGCTCGGGACATAGTTATGTAGGCACAATGAAACATACTATTTCTTAAAACTGCACTAAAAGTCTGATGATCTTGCTGGCGACTCTTCCCATGGAACCACGGTATCCCACACAAACTCCGACAAGCCAGCCGAAATGCCCTCTACCCCCAAAACGTAGGCAAGTGGCCATCCTGCTGGCATACCATCGTCACCCAGACTATCAAGCTGTGAGTTTTCTATCTGAATGCTTGTGAAATCAAGAACGTTGATACCACCGGTATCCAGGTGGTCCCCTCTCTCCAAGGGCATCTCATTTTCGGCGCTTGAAGTGTTGGAAGGCGGACTATTGTGAGATGAGTTAGGTTCATAACCTGGCACACCATTTTCCAACACGAGCTGCGTAGGTTGTTCTCCAGATGCTCCCGCCGTCTCAAGCTGGTGGCGCAACTTTTGAAAGAACTGGTTGTATACCGCCATGTCTGGCATAGAGTCCGCCAACCATGACAACAAAGATCCAGCTACTGATAAGTCATTCCACACATCTTTAGGCTCAGGATTCCATCGATCATCGACTAGATCCCGCAGCCACTCATCGGCATCTATCCCAGACGACCTCGTCTTATGCCCTGGGCCATCCTGCCGGCGCATACGTGTCTCAAGTACTACCACAATCACCAACGCCGTGGTGAAGATAAGGTGCATGTACGCTCTTGAGAAAGTAACCAAGTTTCTGGCCCGCAAGGAAGCGAAAGAACAGATGATAGCGCGAGCGGCTTGGAGACAGGGCTCGAGAAGTACATCAGGTGGTAGCATCGTTTTGGAGCCCAGAACTTCTATGGTTGCTCTGATGAGACGCAGCCGCTCTTCCTGATATGTCAACTCAAAAAACTCCCTGGTCTCGTATAAACAACTCGGATTGTCGAATAGCGGTGCTGACTTGTTCCAGCTGCTTAGCTCGTGGTGAAAACAACGCAACTGGCATAATATTTCACCAAGATCGGGAGTCGCTGCTGCGGATGCTCCGGCACTGAATGGTGCAGAATTCGGTCTTCGCTCCTCCATCGCGGATTGTATCTGAGAAGAAAGTCTTCCAATTCCCACTAGCCATTGGAAAACCGAGATGTTGTCTCCATGGGTCTCCAGAAACGAGCTCGGAATATCAGCAGAGATGAGCCTGTCCACTATTGCAAAAGGACGCCCCAAAGTCCTTGATGAAAATCTATCAAGAAGATAAGCCTCCCAAAAGACCCTTTGAGATTGTTGAAGGAGCGAGGGGTCAGCTCCGCATGACTTAGGGCGTCGCCTGTGTAGATCCAACTCGATGCAACTCCGGATACAGAGACGACTTAGCTCCCATAGTGAGCATCCTGATGATCGTATGAGCACAGTCACAAAATCAGTGATTTTATGTAGTTAGTATTCCATACGTACCAATATTATAATAGACACCAAAGCGAGCAATCAGGATGAGGTTTTCGATGTTCCCAAGTGTATTGTAACGAGACTCTGCAGGAGGATTCATCTCCAATGCAGCCGTAAAGAACCCAAAAGGATGCTGGTCAAATATCTTGTCTCGAAACAATCGGATACTCCCAATAGCAGTGGCCATGTAGAGCTGGAAGATATCGTGCCTCTCTTCGGGTGTCAAGTTGGTCCTTTCTTGGGTCGTCCAGTTCGGAGCCTGCTCAAGGCAGCTTTGCAGCGCTTCTCGCTTAAGAAGAGGGTGCGCGATGTGAAACTCTTTGAAGCTGGTATTTGTCAGACTCTCAGAGGTAACGGAGGCTTAGATACAATGACTTACTACTGGTCGATAGCCTGCATAGCAATGTGATAAGCTGGGAACGGATGTGGTAAGTGATACTCAATACGAGTAAGCGGCGTCGGGATATCGTCTGACGACCTTGATGGAAAGCCTTGCTGTAACCGATCCGATGCTGAATGGAGCCTTGACAGCAAGAAACTTCGTATGCACCCATTAGCTCCTCACCAAAGTTCTTAGGTAACAGTCGACAAACCTGACGCCCGTATCTTGACCAACATACCGACCGACATCTGGTGGAGCTGCGTTTCGACCAACAATTGCTTGTCGGATGGGTCGAGGGGCATCTTGAAATGCAATGGAGGTATCAATCGCGGCTATTCTTTCTTGCAGCTGTTTCAACTTTTGTTCTAGTGCAAAAACTTCCCTTAAGCAAAGATTTTCATGAGCATCTCCCTTCATAACTTATACGTTGGTATGTCAAGACTCACTCTCGAGTATACGGTCTTGGGGCCGATGGATCAGCAATGATGCACTGGGTACTGGCTTTGAGACAGCCTTGACATGATGGAAACTCAGCGCCGCACTGACAATGAATGGTTAGACAAAGCAGATAGTGTAGATAATTGGCCTGCATACCTTGACCTTGCGTGATCGGCATCTTTCACAGGCTGCTGCGCTTGCGGGCCTGTTGTCGACTTCAGATGTATGCCGCGGCCTTTTTCTCCGTGGCTGTGACATTATTTGAACCGAGACTGCATGGATTAGATCTAAGGGTAACTCCAGACAGAACTGAGAGGTACCTTATCTCACGATACCCCGCAAAGTGATTACATAACGGTAAAGCTGAGAGAAAAGTGTTACATGCTTCTCTTGAATTGACAAAAACGATCACATGTCTAGTACAAACTTGAATTCCAATTCATCACAGCAAGAGTAAAATAATCCATGTAGATATCTGGCATTCTTGGGCACTTCGTCCGCTGAGCTTCATTCTCGAATCTAACGGAGAAAAACGCAATCTAAGATATCGTCATGCTGATGAACTCCGAAAGTCTCGACCTCGCCCTCCCCCACAGATTTGGTGTTATCCGGGGAAGAGTGCGGGGAAATTGAGTAACTCACTGACCCGTCTGATCTGCTCGGACAGAAAGCGAGACTAAAAAAGCGTAGAGTTTAATATCTTCGGCCACCATGCGATTGGCTCGCCCTCTTACCCCGGATTCAAACCCCAGATCCTGTCCCGAAAACAGACAACCCCAAGGATCTTCTCCCAAGCGTGATGAGCTGAAAGAAAAGGTATATGAAGCAGCCCTAGGGGATCTATATTTCTCTCAAGTTGAACCCGTGCTTCTCATCCTTAACAAGCTGTATCTTTCATACACTTTACGTCTCATTGTCACAATGGCAGACACCGTTAACTCCAAGCCTGATTCCTTCCACGACGAGGGTCTTGGGCAAAAGGAACCTAGTATTAAGCTGGCCAAGGCTCAAACTGATGATCATCCCATCGAGGATGAGCAGTTCAAGCAGACGTCTCGACGTATCGTTCGTAAGCTGGACTTTACGTTGATGCCGATTATCTGGCTTTTGTATCTGTTCAACTATCTCGACCGAACTGCTATTGCGTGCGTACTTTTACTGTTGAGTCGGTGGATTGAAGCTGATTCGAAGGATAGTCAAGCCAAGCTGAATGGGATTGAGAAGGATCTCAACCTTACCGGAGCCCAGTTCAGCACAGCCGTCTCAATCCTCAACGTTGGGTTCGTGCATTGATACTCCGATTCGACTCAAAGCTGACAATAAACAACAGATACATGGTCATGCAAATCCCCAGTAACATGATTCTCACTCGCGTTCGCCCTTCTATCTACCTACCCATCTGGGCCTGCGTCTGGTCTGCCGTTTCAGCCAGTACCGCCGCCGTCGATAATTTCGGTCATCTCATCACCGTTCGATGTCTTCTCGGTATCGCAGAGGCTCCATTCTTCCCTGGAGTCTTCTTCCTTCTATCTTGCTGGTAAACGCGTGGTGAACTCGGTCTCCGCATGGCAATTCTATACTCTGGTCTTGTTGTTGCAACAGCGTTCTCTGGTCTTATCGCAGCTGGTGTCTTTTCGAACCTCGACCAGGTCCGAGGTCTCGCAGGTTGGAGGGTATGCTAAACCACGCATCACTGGGGACTTGCTGCTAACGAGACTCGATGTAGTGGCTTTACATCATCATCGGATCCGTCAACTTCATGCTCGCCCTTTGCGCCCTCGTTCTGCTGCCCGACTTTCCCGAATCTAATACTGGAAGCCAGAAATGGCTCTTCACAGAGGAGGAGCTTCGAGTTGCCAATCAGCGAATTGCCATGGATCGCATTCCTCAAGAGAGCAATCGCTCTGTTTGGTGGGGGTTCAAGCGAGCTGTGACCGACTACCGAACCTGGGTATTCGTAAGTTCCCTTGTACAGCTCCAACGCCTCCTTCGTAAATACTGACTCTGATTCAAGATCTTTATGCTTATTTGCAACCATGCCGCCTACGGCTTCAACTACTTCTACCCTTCCATCGTCAGTGGCTTTGGTCTTGGTTCCCGCACCATCACCCTCTTATGTACAGCACCACCATTCCTCATTGGTGCCATTGCATCCCTGTTCATCTCTTGGTCAAGCGACAAGAGAAACGAACGGTCCTATCACATCGCCATCCCCATGGGCATTTCGGTAGTTGGCTTCGTCATCTCCGTGTCAACACTCAACGGGCCCGCGCGATACGTGGCATCATTCTTGTATGTCACTGGCTGCTTCGCTGCCAATGGTCTCGTGTACTCATGGGCCGCGGGTGTTCTCAACCAGACACCCGAGAAGAAGGCGGTCGCGACAAGCATGATTAACGTTATCGCACAGCTTGGCAACATCATGAGCCCGTACTTTTTCCGCGACCAAGACGAGCCTCGATATCTTATGGCGATGATTTTGCTTATTGTCTTTGCTACGCTTAGTGGCCTCACTTGTCTGTTTTTGAAGTGGGATTTGACTAGAGCCAACAAGAAGATTGTGGCTGAGGCCGAGGCCAATGGTACCGAGGCCAGACTGTTCTCACACTAAGCGTTTGAGTTTGGTTAATCTCAGCACGGAATGCAGGCGGGAGTGACATCGGGGATTAAAGGGCTGGTTGATGAATGGCAGATTTGTGAAGGGAGAAGGGTCATCTAGCTCAGATAGCAGAATTGAATCAGTTTAAGCCGAACAATGGCCCAGTAACATAAACCTCTTTTGACAGTCAGAAAAGAACTTTCATGGAACTTATCCCCCCAGGATAGCTTTGTTTCCGGTGTTGATCAACGATGGAGCTTTCAGCTGCTTTCACCACCAGAGTATTCTCATCTGTAATGTTTCAAATAATTGAACCGTTATACAAGTCTGGAAACGAACTTCACTTACCTATTTGTTCGTCCCAGGAAATGTAAGAAGGCCACAGACCCAGAAGCCAAAGTCGACTCGAGGCGAGACTTGAGAAGTGTTAGCTGTCGGCCAGATGCTCTTCAGGTAGCAGACCGACCACCTACCTACGCAATTTCCCAAAGATAGACTCTTGCGAATCCACCAGCGGCTAATTAAAGTTCACTTCTCATCCGTCATGGATAGCCCTCGCCACAGTGAATCTGAACTAACGTTAGCTCGGTCCCTCGGCATCAGCTTTCGGAGCAGACGCGAGGTCAACTCGGCCCCACGCCCCGAAATGGCTGCAGTCTCACTTCGGTAGAGTAATTCAGTTGTACAGCACTGATATTCCTTGATAAGTATCGATTCTGGACGTAATTGAATTGAACACGAAAGAAAAGTAGTCAAATCATCCAGCCCAGTTCACTACTTGGTATTCGAGAAATACTTACGTTTTGCCCAATTTAGACCAATTACTAAACCATATTACACTTCTCATCATGGTACGAGCATCAGCTATCACGACCCCAGTGCGTAACCCGCAGCTACGCATGTTAAATGCTCTACACTCCAATGGAAAGCCCATCATGACCTTTCTGGGGCTGCCGTCTCTTCGAACGGCTCAGATTGTTGCTTCCACTGGAGTTGATGTAAGTGTTCTACGCATAATAAGCTTGGCTTTTGTGCCCTTGGAACATTTTCCTGACTCTTTCTCCAGGCGGTCATCATTGACTGCGAACATGGCCATATTAGCGATGACTCCATGCATGACGCTACCGCAGCCATTGCCGCCGCTGGCGTCTCGCCGCTCGTCCGTCTAAGAATGACCCATCCTGACCTTATCAAGAGGGCTCTTGATAGTGGTGCACAGTAAGTCAGTCGCAAGGTGGATAAGTAAATCTTCTTACCGATGTTCCTTAGTGGTATAATTCTACCGCAAGTCAACACTGCTGAAGAAGCAAGCGAGGTAGTAAAGTACTCCAAATTCCCACCGCAAGGCCTTCGAGGACAAGGGTCGCCGTTCGCAGGCTTTGCTCACAACATCGATATTGCAACATATGTCAAGACGGCCAATGAGACGACCATTGTGTGCGTTCAGATCGAATCACGGCAAGGGGTTGATAATGTGGATGCTATCTGTGCTGTGCCAGGTGTGGGTAAGTTACCAACAAATTCCCCCACCATGTGCTCAGAGCTGACTCCGGTCAAGATATGGTCTTTATCGGCCCCAATGATTTAGCCTTTTCTCTCCTCGGCTATGTTCCGGCGAAAGGTGATGAGCCCGAGTTTGTTGATGCCATTGCCAAGATTGTCGCAGCGGCCAGAAAGCATGGAAAATGGGTAGCTCGATTGTCAAACTCTGGAACTTTGTGCAAGGAACATCTGGATGTCTTTGATACGGTTGCTTTGAGTTATGATGTTAGGGCGATTCAGAATTGGTATGCTGCAGAACTCAAGGCGGCAAGGGGATATAGACTGTAATTAACATCGCCACAATTGAACTAGTGTATAAATATCATGGAATTAGATGAAAAGTTTACGTGCCAGTCATTCAACTGAATGGTACTTCAGTGCGTTTTTCCTTGAGATTCGGTTCTACTCATTTGAGTACTAGTATTTACCTCGGTATGAGCTACGAGACGGGACACTATAGCGCTGCAAAGATAACCGTATGATAGAAAGTATGCACCCTTTTCTTCGACTCTCCCCATTAGTGTAATGTTTTAAAAGTTCCGGTGTAGATGAGACAATGGAACCCAGATCAGGCCGCGACTTGACCTTGTGGAACCGTGGCCAGAGTGGATCGTTGCCTCGAGAGCAAATTTGCAGTCACTCATCCTGTTATCGGTGTAAAGCGAGTCAGACTGGAAAGTATCCCTTGGCCGTAATGGATTGTGGCTGCCGATCTACAATTTTGGAACTCGGCGGGGTCGACCGAGCAAAGTTTCAAGGGGGGGCTCGGTATGGCCCACCGAGCAACTCCCTCGGCCAGTCCAGCTGCAATGCCATATCTCGGTGTTATCTCTCAAAATTTCTTGATATTCAGCTTGGCAAATCTCAATTCAAATGTCCCTTATCGACTTAAAAGCGTGCGTGGCGTATACCCTTGACCGTTCCTTTCACGCAGCTCTACCCGACACTAGCACTCTACACGTCCCTCAATATGTTCTCCTCGTTTCGAAAGGGTCCTGATGACCCCATGTACTTTCTTAAGCGCGCCGCAGACCAAGATGCGTCACCAAATAAGGTCGACCTTGGCGTTGGTATCTATAGAAACGAAAGTGGTCTGTATAGTCAGCTTGGATCTGTCGCAAAGGTACAATCGGTTCACACCCGGAATGAAAGGGTCAAGCACTGACTGGTGTTTTTCCGCTAGGCAAAGACCATCTTGGCCGAGAGTGATCCTGGCCACGACGTGAGTTTGCTTCCTTGACACCATTCATCGTCACATCTAAATCGCATGGTATAGTATGAGATCACAATCGGAAACCAGCAGTTCTTGAGCCATGCTGCCCGTCTTCTGTTCGGACAAGGCTGCGAGGCACTAGAGTCTGGAAAGGTATGTACCCAGGTCTTTCAGTACCAACAACAACCCGTTAACGGTTCCGAGATCGCATCAGTCCAGACCATCTCCGGTACGGGAGCCAACCACCTCGCTGCTTTAGCCCTGAGCCAATCCATCTCCCCGCGTCCACAGGTTTACGTCGGCACACCAACTTGGGGTAACTACAAGCTCATATCTGAGTTCGTCGGCCTACAAGTGATCGAATATCCGTACTTCGACTTCCACACGCGTACCATCGACTTCTCCTCCATCATCTCGGCAGCGTCATCTGCACCGCCTCGAAGCGTCTTCATCCTGCAAGCATGTTGTCATAACCCTACAGGCGCCGACCCTACGAGAGAACAATGGCGGGAACTTGGTGCGGTGCTGAAAGAATACTCTCATTTTGTCTTGTTTGACATTGCTTATCAAGGGTTGGGCAATGGCATTGAGGAAGATGCTTATGCCCTTCGACACTTCGCTACCTTGGGTCTTGACATGTTTGTATGCCAGTCGTTCTCCAAGAACTTTGCTTTGTATGGCGAACGATGCGGTGCCCTACATGCTGTGTGCTCGTCTCCTGAGACAGCAGCAGTCGTTCAAGATCGGCTTCGATGTTTGATACGCTGGGAGTTTTCGTCTTCACCGGCATATGGTAGTCGCTTGGCCACCATCGTGTTGGATTCGGATAAGCTCACTACTGAGTGGTGAGTACTTCCTTAACGATAAGGTTTAGACTGGAATATGCATGCTAATGCTGTACGCAACAGGGTCCAAGAGCTATCTGAGATCCAGAATCGATTGAAGGCTCTCCGCAAACAATTACATTGCAGATTAACTCAGGTTTTGAAGGTATGTCACCATTGAGAATAACGTAGTGCTTACGACTGATTTGTAACAGACACCGGGAGACTGGGACCATATTTTGGTAGAGAACGGACTCTTTTCGTAAGTGGCGCCCGTCTTGACCGCCGTTCACTGTGCTAATCACAAGCAGCTACCTCAACCTCAATCCTCGACAGTGCCAGAGACTCATAGACCAGTATCACATCTATCTTCCATCGAGCGGTCGAATCAATGTTTCAGGCCTCAACCAGAATAACATTGATAGAGTGGCGGACTCATTGGATGAGGTCGTGCGTGGGGAGATCAGGCTAAGCACACAGACAAGGGCGGCTCTTTAGATGCTTCAGGCCGCGATAGTACCAAGCTTAGGGTAGTATCAATATTTTGTTCAAAACAATATCTTTCTGTAAGAAGACTGTTCTACAAGTCCAAACCTTCCCATTCGCATCTGGATTTGGGTACAAGTTTTCGGCTGTACCAATTGACCTATATCCCCGTCTCTCATACCAGGCCCGAGTGGGAATCTAGATCAATAAGTAGCATTTCTCATAGCTAACTCCAGTTATTTGCCCTAAAAGTTCCTCCATATTTAGCTACAGCAGAGTCCTCATCTGACTGATCCTCGTGGTGCACCGTGTCTAGTAGGAGATGTCTGGCGTTGAGTGGCTCCTCCGTGGCCCTGCGTTCAGCGATATTCATAGCAGCTCCGCCGAATCGCGGTGACGTTGAGTGTCGTTATAATCTGCCTGATGGCCGAAGCAAATCCACAGCAGCTTTGGCCATCCCCCTAAGAGAAGGTTAGCTTGATTAGAGTAGATCATTCATATTTTCAAGTACTGCTTACCAAGAAGCCTGGTAGCCCGAGCCACCTGCGCCGTAGTTGTGAATGACCTTGACACCATACTTTCTCTCCAACTCGATTCTCGCACCACCCTTTCTGCTCGCTGCATTTTCGCCGTCTCGTTAGCCATGGCAAGATCAGGATTTCTAATTCTAGAATAAGAAATGCTTACGTCTGAAGCCCACACCCTGCTTGATGATGCGTAGGTTCTCTGCCCTCCCGAGCTCTGGGACGAGGGCACAGCATCTCTCCTTGATTCCTTGGCCAATAACCGGATCGAATTGTTCATTCGAGTCCCCGTTGAGCCTACAGCCACCCAAAACCACACCCCCGTCTTTTCCTCGAGGAAAGACATGGGTGCTGTGGCTACCTAAGCGCTGACTCGAGCGGAAATACATCTTTGAGATACCTGACGGTGGCGCTTCAACGATATAGACCTGGCCCTGGGAAAGTTGTTAGTATTTAAGTAAACAGTGGTCAGAAATACTTTTAATCTGTACCTTTGCTGGGTATACATGGTGGTCTTCGACGCCCTTCAACGCTAGAGAGCCAAGTCCTGTGCAATTGAAGATGGCCGAAGTGGTAGGGAATCGGCCTGGAATGTCTGACAAGTCGTCTATGATTGCTCGTCGTATCTCAATGCCGAGTTTTGTCGCCTCGAATTGGAGCCTTTTCGTCTTTCAGTTAGCCTTTTCGCACGCTGAGCAATTACTTGATGGAATCCAGGTAACCCTTACCACGGCAAGTATTTCTGCACATTGATAACAAATGTCGAGACTTCAAACCCAAACTTGGTGCCTTGCGGAAGCTCCTCCTTTGGCAGGTATTTGATCCCTCCGACGAGGTCATTGTACCAAATCTTGTTGGTTACTCGACTCAAGAGATTGACATTCTCGATGTTATCCTCATAGACAGATCGCAAGTCCATTGGTTCAATACCACATTCAGGATGAGCCTTGGCCAGTTCCTGGAATTTGAGGTATGTAACACGATCCCATTCTTCTTGGGGGCCATTGTCAGTTGCACTAGAGATCCAGTTTCCGCCAGCCCAGGCTGATGCGTATGTAGGGGCAGAGTCTCCCGGGAGATCTCTGGCGAGAACCACTACATTGCTAGAAGGGTACTGTCTCTTTAGTTCCAGTGCAGTAGTCAAACCGACTACGCCAGCTCCGAGAACGACGTACATTGTTGGCCTTATTGTTGGCTTAGCCTCTGATAGTCGGGAATGTTGATGAGTGGTGGTGTGACAACAAGAAACGCCGGCAGGTGCCTGGGTATTCAGATATCAGTCAGTTACTCTGAAGGGTTTATGTGGTCTAGACAGCACGCATTTCCAGTCATGCTGCAGATGACTACAAGCTAACAGGCCCAATGCCTCGGAGAGCACTCTCCGAAGTCTCGGCACTAGACAAGGCTCTTATCTCCCCAGGTTTATCATTGCGGGGTAACAAGCCCCTGCCCAATTTTGCCACACGTTCCGAATGATATCGAGCCTCATTTTGTCGCCTGACTCGACCCCAGACTCGGAGCCATTCTTGGATAGCTTTGTGGGGTGTCATGGGGTAAGTGGGTAAGATAGCATGACAAGCACCCACCTCGGTGAGCAGGACCGAGGCCATGATAAGGTTCAGTGGCTGCTACTAGGATGAAAGGGGTTGGTCTAGAATCGAATCTTTGTTGATAAAGACCGACATGTCGAACGCATCAACAGCTTTCACTAATCAACAACTTAACAACCGGAAGACACTACAAGGCCTACTTTACAATGACAGAATCATTTGAGAAAGAGAAGACCAACGACCTTGGTGTGGTTGAATCCCAAACGCAGGGTGAAATGGCTCAGCCTAACGAACTGCGAAGAGACTTCAAGCCGCACCAGGTCTTCATGTTCTCAATTGCTTGTGCAATTGGCACAGGACTTGTTATTGGTACAGGCAGTGCTTTGTCCAGAGGAGGGCCAGGCAGTCTCTTGATTGCATACATCCTTATAGGAATCACGGTGTTCTTCGTCATGACTGCCATTGGAGAGATGGCGACTTTCCTTCCCATGAATAAGGGATTTGGAGGCTATGCGACGCGCATGGTTGATCCAGCTCTTGGGTAAGATGATCTCTCTTGTGGCAACCTCCGCACTAACATGCTATAGTTTTGCAACTGGTTGGAACTACTTCTTCAAGTACATCATAGCCACGCCGACAAACCTTACGGCTGCTGGGCTGGTTATCCAATTCTGGAGACCAGATCTGAACGTGGCCATCTGGATCACCATTTTTGGAGTTGCTATTGTAACTGTCAACGTAAGCAGCCCAAATCCTCAGCAAAAGTCCTCCTTTGTATCTAACAAGGCTCCAGATTCTCCATGTCAACAGCTTCGGCGAAACCGAGTTCTGGCTTGGCTTTGCTAAGATCCTCATCATGACGACTCTGATAATCACCACTTTCGTGGTTGCCATGGGTGGCGGTCCGAACCACCATCGATCCGGCTTTCGGTACTGGCAAGACCCTGGAGCGTTTGCCGAATACTTGCTCGAGGGGCCTAAGGGAAGATTCCTCGGTTTCTGGGCCTGCTGTTGCCAAGCGTGCTTCGGGTTCACGGTACGTAGACTTGAAACTTGGCACGACGCTTTACTGATAAGATGGATAGGGCACTGAGGTCGTAGGCATGACTTTCGGCGAGACCCCAAACCCACGGAAGAACGTCCCTCGAGCTGTTAAACAGACCTTCTGGAGAATCGCCTGTTTCTATATCCTGGGCGTCTTGGTGCTTGGCATGGCCGTTCCCTATGATAATGAGCAACTTATTGGCGCCACTAAGCAAAGGACGAGTGGAGGTAAGAAGTCTATAGGACTTTAAGCGATCAGTTGGCTAACATGTCCCTTCTAGCCGCTTCTCCTTTCGTCGTTGCAGTGACTCTGGGTGGCGTCCCCATCTTCGCCGACATCATCAACGGATGCCTGTTAGTGTTTACTCTAAGTGCCGCAAGCTCAGGTATGCCAACTCGTCACTCACCGTGTCTATGTACTTGAACTAATGCTAGTAGACATCTACTGCGCCTCGCGGTCTCTCTACGGTCTCGCCAAAGATGGCCAGGCGCCTAGAATCTTTGCCAAAGCGCGCGAAAACGGCAACCCGATATTCGCTGTTGGCATCACGTCTTTGTTCATCTGCTTGGGGTACATGAACGCCAGCAAGTCTTCTTCGACTGTTTTTGGCTACTTTGTCAGCCTTGTGACCGTTTTTGCTGTTCTCAATTGGGTTGCTATCCTAATTTCTCACATCCGTTTCCGCCAAGCCTTAAAGGCGCAAGGCATCGTCGCAGCTGATCTGCCCTATGTTGGGTTTCTACAGCCATATGGCTCATACTTTTCGTTATTTATCTCACTCTTGGTTATTGTTTTCAATGGTGAGCACCCTCCATTCGCCCAGGAAATAAGAGCAATTGCTAACTAGGATACTACAGGCTATGATGCTTTTATCCCCCACTTCAAGCCCGAGGTCTTTGTCCTCAAGTATCTCGGCACCGTGATCTTCGTTTTCAATGTTGTTTGGTGGAAGATCTCAAAAAAGACTACTTTTTGGTCTGCTTCAGACGTAGACCTCAGCACAGGGAGACGAGAGTGGGAGGAGACGGAGAAGCAGGAGGAAGTCCATTGGGAAGGTGGATTGTGGAAGAATGTTCTCAAGAAGTTTAAGCGATAAAAGCCATGATTACTTCTAGGTATTAGACAACGAAGACCCATCTCTTTACTTGAACATCGTCCTTTGGTGGCATTCGGTCAGATGTAGGAGGTCGGAGATAAGATTGTATACCTCCTTGCCCTACCAGCTTCCGGTTTCCTATCGTGTCAGTCTCTGGAGCTATTAGCATTGGGTACAGAGTCTGCATTATACGCCCAATTTTCGGCAATGATGTTTCCATTGCGAGGCAACAAGGCTTATCTAGTTGCGCTCAAGCTCACTCTTGCATCGGGCTTGCGAAGGAAATACATAATCACCTCAACACTAACAAAGAGACCAATGAGCGCATGAGCCATCGATGGATACTTACGCATTAGATACCAGTCATTGCCCTTTGGTTTGACTTCGGAGGTGATAGGGTTCTGTCATACCTTTGAGCCCGTTCTGGATGCCAGTCTTTGTTCAGCGACTCGTTTACAAAGGAGCTTACTGCCTACTCAAGCATGGGTTGATGGATTTGGCGAATAGGAATGGCCATTGTACAGAGTCTTTCAACAGTGCGACTTTTCTTTATTCAGTCACTATAGACCTCATGACTGTAAGGCGTAATCTAAGGCAGCTGGTAGACAGGCTGATTACCAGACGGAACTATGTTTCTTGTGGTACGTGCTATGTGGCCTGCACATCAGTATCTCTGTGGGTGATTGGCGTGATAAGCCCAACACGAAGGCATTGTCCACCGTGCCAACGATTGCCGAGGGCCGTATCCGGTGTTCGGGGAGCAGTCCCCGAGCCGGAGAGTGGTCTCCGAAGACCGTTTGGAGACTGCGAGCTCAGGGCAGACTGACCATCTAGATAAAGCAAGCGTAGCCAGCCCACCGATATCTAATTAACTTATAGGCCAGGCGCTCAGGTTTGATACAGTCAGTCCACACTTCTGTCTAAGAAAAATGCTCGCTTGCCGGAATACCCTCAAGACAAGGGCTGCCACTGGGCAGCTCTGCAAGGTATGAATGCATCCCCGATTATCCCTACTTACAGCATAACGCAATGTGCTTTTCATTTTCTATCATGAGTTCCTTGGATGGTGTAGAGAAATTCGCACCTGCTAAGTGCTGATGATATAAACCTCCAGGCCCTTGGTGTACGACTCGTCACAAACCCTCAAGTAGTGCAACTGGCCAAGAACGCAAGCTTCGATAGTCTTTTCATCGATCTGGAACATTCGACACTTTCTCTCGACGACGCTGGCAAGCTATGTGGTGCTGGACTTGCTCTCGGCATAACGCCCTTTGTACGAGTGCCACATCAATGCGGCAATGGATTCGTCCAGAAAGTCCTCGACGCAGGTGCTATGGGAATAATCTTTCCTCATGTACAGAACGCAGGTGAGCAACATATGATGCGGATGTTCTATCTGCTCTACTAATAGACACTCCACCTAGATGAAGCAAAGGCAGCTGTGGCCATCTCGAAATACCCTCCGCAAGGCTGTCGTTCAATCACTGGCCAACTGCCCGCCTTATCTCTCAAGTCCTTTCCTCAGCCTGACGTGATCCGCGAGACCAACGAGCACGCGTCAACAGTGTTTGTCATGATAGAGAACGAGGGAGCCGTCCAAAGAGTAGAGGAGATCGCCGCCGTGGAGGGAGTCGACGTTGTACTGGTTGGATCCAATGACTTGGCCATCGAGCTTGGTGCCCCTGCCGATTTTCGCAGCGATAGATTCCGCCAGGCTTTGACACGAGTGAGCAAAGCATGCAGGAAGTATGGAAAGGTTATGGGTCTTGCAGGTATCTATGACACGCCTGATATTCACGACTGGGCCATTCATACGCTGGGTGTGCGTTTCATGCTATGCCAGCAGGATTCAGGGTTGATCGCGGGCGCTGCAACGAAATGCTTGGCTGCTATAGAAATTGTTGAGAACACCCCTTCATCAAAGGCGACGAATGGATCTACTTAAATAGCACATCGCAATAATTTTCATCTGACGTTGTCTCTCTGCATTTGACAAGCTCTAACTTTACTTGCTCTTCGTCTTCGCCTTCTTCCACCGCCTTTCATTCTCCGTTTCTGTGAGAGGGCAAATCACTTTCTAATTTATGCTGCTTGCATACGTATCACCTTGTCACAATTCAGTATACACAATGGGTCAAAGGCATTCTTCATCTGTGCCCTCGAGTTAGTATCACATCACCCTTGACAGTCCAAAATGCTTACCGATCGCATCGTATCCACAGCTTCTTTACCAAGTTCCTTCTCTAGGTAATCTCTCTTCACAAGCCCAACACCATGTTCACCCGTAGCTGTACCCTTCATCTCGATGGCCTTATCAACCATTCGGTGAACCACTCCTTCAGCTATATGACGCTTCTCCTCGGGGAAGAGCAACAGGGTATGGAAGTTTCCGTCGCCGACATGCCCGACGATGGAGCCGAGTAACCCCGTTTTCTCGATATCGGCTTTGGCAAACTCTACAATATCAGGAAGCCTGCTGAGGGGAACGGCAACGTCTGTAGTCCAGACTTTGTCAGTTGGTGACTTTCTCATGGCGAGCATACTCCAGAGGGCGTTCTTCCTTGCGGACCATAATTCGTTGCGCTCAGTCTCATCGGAGGCGAAGGTGTATGCCGTGCTGTGGTTTCGTTTCGTGATCTTTCCAACTTGTTTGGCGAGGTGGTCCACGATGAACTCATCGCTGCCAGTGAACTTGAAAAACAGTGTTGGGTCTTCTTTCCACTTCAGTCTCGTCAAACCAGAGTCATTGATGCTCTTCATCTGAACTTCATCAAGGATCTCGACTGCTGCAACCTGGATACCGTTGGAAAGAACTTCTCGGACTGCCGAAGCCGCGTCTCGTAGCGTTGGAAAGGTACACACAGCCACTGCCTCGCAAGGCGGCTTGACTGCCAGTTTTAGTGTAGCTTCCGTGACGAGACCAAGGGTTCCCTCGCTTCCGATGAAGGTCCTCGTCAAATCATATCCCGCGCTTGACTTTCTAGCACGTTGACGAGTCTTGATAATCGTGCCATCAGCGAGAACTACTGTGAGTGATAGAACCCAGTCTTTCATGGTCCCATATGCAGCTGCGTTCGTTCCAGAACACCCTGTTCCAACCATTCCTCCTATCATGGCGCCTGGCCCAGGGTCGGGAGGGAAGAACAGACCATGGACTGCTAACTCCTCATTTAGGTCCATCCAACCAATGCCAGGTTGAACGACACAGTCGAGGTCATACTTATTGAGCTCCACAATGTTGTTCATTCGACCAAAGTCGATACATATGCCCTGCAAATGGGGTATGTATTGGCCTTCAATCGATGTACCACCCGAATATGGCGTCACTGGTAATCGGCGCCGGAAGCATATCTTCATCAGCTCCGAGACCTGCGCAGTTGTCTCTGGATAGAGGACAACATGTGAGAGAATGGCAGACTCCTCGGTCCAGGCATACGACTGGTAGTCTGAGCCAGAATGGGTAACGAGATCTGTGCGTTCGGTCGAGACGTTCTCGGACCCCAGTATTGCAGTGAACTCTTTGCAGGCAGCTTGAATATTTGATGCCGATAGATCGTGCTGTATTGTGGGGGTATCAAGAAGCGATTGTGTTGATGATAGCTGTCTCTTTGTTGGAAGGCTGTTGACACTAAGCGCTCCAGCCATGCCGACTGTTAATGCTGCCAGTCCCAGTACGTATAGCCCTGTGTGGTCTAGATCAGTACTTTGTCTATGAATGTAATGAAAGACTTGCCTTTGCTGCTTCTTTGCCATTCTGTCGATCCTGAAGTATGTGCTTGTGATGTATTCGAAACTGGCCGAAAGTGTTGAGCTGGTAGTCGAGTCTGGGAGGAAGCTGGCCGTGAACCAAAAGGTCGTACCCAGCGTAACGATCTGCCTGGAGCCCACATGACAGCTTAGGTAGATCGCAGAAATTTCTAGTGCTGAGAGCAAAGCAATTAAGAGATTTAATTTACATAGAAGCAATTAGTTTCAATTTATTATTAAAACCTCTTTCATTTGAGAATCACTTATGTACTCTACTCCATTCTCTTATCCGACTCGTCGATGAGGTTCCACCGTTCCAAGGAACTTCGGGGATGGTGGTGCCTTCGGCTATGGACTGCAGATCATAAGCAGCGCACTTTGAGCCCTTCGGCTATGGACAGTACCATTCCCAGGGAGGCAATTTCCCTTTCCAAAGTAGCAGAACAGGCTATTGGCTCTAGCCGAATCCCTTCAGCCCATGCTATGGCAAATCATAGGTTGGTAGACCTCCGATCCCCGCACTTGCTCAAGACATCAATCGCGTTTAAAACAATGCCAAGAATATGGACTTCCTGCGTTCCAGCCGAGGAGCACGATCTCATACGCCAAAATTACGATCAAGTCTCTCACAACGCGTTTATTGATCTATAGGCTCAGTACTTGCTATTCCCAGGTCGGCCAGAAAGTACATAGCTTGATACTGGAAAGAGTCAGGATGCGGGAACTCCATGTCATCACTTGATTGCACACCCGAAAAGACACCGTTTGCCAAGTATGTCGGCCAAAACCCGCCTTCGTCAAGTCCTGAGTTTTGGTCAAATGCAAAATTGGGGTCTTCAAAACTTGTCGCGTTATATGTGGCTTGGCCACCTGATGTAGTAATTGTCGGGATCTCATGCCTTAGATCGGTGCTGTTCACCGTCTCTGAGCCTGTGACCCCGCCAGTTATGTCATCATCATGTAGGTTGGTAGGTGGTCTCTGCGCTTCTACCGTATCGACAGGAGCTGGGCGGTTCAGAATATCCATGAAGAAGTTCTTGATCCATCGCGCGAGGATATACACTGACTCAAACTGTTTGAGAGCCAGTAATCCAGGCCGGATCTTGACAAAGATCTGGTCACTTTTAGGCGCTGATGCTTTGGCATCAACTGCAAGAGCCATCATGGCCGAGAATAGAGCGGAGACACTACACAATGTTAGAACAGGAGTGTTTTTATACAGTAGGTGACTTACTAGATCATGGGGAAGTGCTCTGGTGTCCAGAAAAGCAAGGAATTCTCTACCAGGTTGAAAATTTGGGCTGCTGCATCAAGAACGGGCTTGACCTCCTTAGACGCGTTACACTGCCTTTGTAGCCTCTGAGAGAGATTTATCACATAGTAACTAATGAATCAGCTTCGTGTTCGGCAACCGAGAGCTTGACACGTACTGATAACAGACTTTCAGTGTCAGGCTTAGATGATGATTACCGTTGGAGAAATTCAATGCCTGGCACGATTCATGCCAGGTTTGCAGTGTTGATTGGATATCCCTCATGGCCTCGTGGAGAACACGAGCTTCTTTGCACAGAGGAAGACGGGATGGTGAGCAGTGGGAGAAGTACAATCGAGCCACTATTCCGTCAGTATTTCCCAGGACGATCTTGAGGACTTGAGTGTATGGGCAGTCTTACTAGCTTTACTCAACTTGACCTGTGATATCATGTACTGTACCGTCTCTGGAGCTTCTTCAGGAAAGTCTTCCTCGACGAGTTCTTCGACGTCGTGATCATTATCATTGATGATCATCGGTGTACCGGTAGAGATGGCGATCTGACGATCGCGCACCTGATTTGTTAGTCACTGTTCTCTGTAACTGGAAAAGAACTTACATAAAGACACCACCAGATGCGCTTCCACCGCGACCTTTCCTCTGGTAGCATCTTACTGTTCTTTGTGCTTCTGTGATACCCAGTACACTGAGCGGATCGTATCGCAGCAGCGAGCCACCAGTGGCAATCACGATAAGCTGCTGGACTTCCGAACCAGTAATGGAGTAAGTAGGACGATAGTATCATGTGTGTTCGACCCGATTCTCGATCAGCGTCAAAGGCCGCACTAGCTTTGTTGTACAGGGCATTGTTGGCATCCCATCGAGTACTGTAACCCATGAGATGCAGTACCTCTGGATCACAGTGCAACGATGCAACAAAAAGGACACTTTGGAGTAGAGTACCAGACATAGTTCCGTCCTCAAGAGACGAAAGGAAATACTCTCTCCCAAGGATTGGACAGAAGGCGTGGAATCTCTCGAAGTAGACTTTTATCAGTCGGTCTAACAGTCCTGGTGAAGGAAGGTCGGACAAGCCAATCTTGTCGCGAGATAAGGATGGTCGGCTACTGACGCTCTCTCTTCTCGTGTCTCGGGTTACACTTTGAACTGTTTCGTTACACTCCCCAATCGGTCGATGGACGCTGGTGTGACCTGGAGTGTAACCTCTCATGACATAAGAGGCATACCAGCTTTCACCAACGACGCTTGGTTGGGCGTTGGGGCTGGCATGCTGGTCAGAAGAAGGCCTTGTGATAGTCGAATCGCTCGATTGTTGCATTGAGCTGCCGTTCTGTTCTCCTCCTGTTAGGGAGCCTCCAGTAGTCAAACCCATGGATTCATCCTCGTTGTTCGGGTGAATGCTGGGGCTGTCCGAGCTGCGAGAATCAACGTCTGGCAATAGCGTGTATCTCCCATCGGGCCCTCTAACGACAAAGATCAGGCTTTGGTCGCTGCGAAATGTCAAAAACTCACCTTCGACGACGTGACTGAATGAGTGTGCACTGCTCATGGTGGCCACTCTTCCTGCAAGCTGAGCATGGCACCCCAGTTACAGATCCATCGCACTTTGTTCGTCTCCGATTGCAACGCTCACAAGCCGTGCCTCTTTTCCGGCCGTGATTGGGCGTTCGCCTGGTCCGTTGTGAAGGGCTTCCTTGATCCATTGCGCCCAATTATGATGAGTAGCTCATAACCCTCCTGATAATGCATAGTTGCCCTTCCCCGCCTGGGGAATGCCATCCAACAGTGGGCCCGGGGTGAAGGATGCAGTCTACCCCGCATATTTATCACGCTAAATTGATTCAAGCTTAACCGAGATGTTTGTTTGCGCGGAGATGATCCCGGGAATTACCATAGCCGATGGCCATCCCCGACATCGGTTGTGGTTAGCCATTGCAGATCCTCCATCCTTCACGTTACCCTTCTCAAACCAGAAAGCTATCAAATGAGACAAGGGTTAGTGGCGATCTTGGCCTGGAATGCACATGTATAAAAGTAACCCCAGACTTCCCCGGATCCGATCGATACTTGCATGAGCTCATTCTGCCAGTAGCATCTGGCCACTGTCTTCTTCACTATAGCAATGGCAAAAAACACCACATCTCACCCAGAGATTGGCATGTCTCACGAAGAAAAACATGACCTAGAACAAATTGAGGCGAAAGATCATGAGCAATCAACTCACGACACCAAATTCGAGAAGCGAGTTCTTCGAAAAATCGATACTCGCCTATTACCTATCCTCGGATGTCTTTACACCATCGCTCTCGTCGACCGATCCAACATTGCGGTTGCTCGCATCTCAGGCATGGATGAAGACCTCGACCTCGCTGTTGGTAATCGCGTGTCTATCGTCTTGATGGTTTTCTTCATCGGGTACATCATTTTCGAGATCCCTAGCAATGCCTTCATTCACAAGCTTGGGGCCGCGAATTGGCTTGCCTTTCTAGCTTTTGCCTGGGGCTTGGTGTCCCTTGGCATTGGCTTCTTGAACAATTGGGCGGGTCTCGCTGTACTCAGGGCTCTTCTTGGCGTGTTTGAAGCTGGTTTCTTTCCAGGTAACTACCAATTTTCCCAAATTTGACGTGGAAACCATACTGACTAGCTTCCAGGCTGCGTATACCTTGTGTCATCCTGGTACAAGCGCTACGAAGTACAGAAGCGTATGGCGGGTTTCTTCTTGACAGCTTCTGCGCTGTCAGCATTCGCCAACATTCTTGCATACGGCCTCATTCAGATTTCCAAGACTCATCATTATAAAGGGTAGGCATTCTTCATCTATCCACTCTCAATCTGACTGCTCACCAGTACAGATGGCGCTGGATCTTCATCATCGAAGGCGCCATCACAGTCGTCGCCGGCATTGGCTCATGGTTCATCATCGTCGACTTCCCCGACTCCGATAAAAACACATTCCTCACCCCCGAAGAACGCGCCTTCGTTAAAGAACGACTCGCTGAAGATCGTGGCCCTGAAGAACGAGAGAAGGTGACGATGAAGATCATTGGCCAGACAGCTACTGACTGGAAACCATGGGCTTTTTCGCTGATGTACATGGCCGGTGCCGTTGGAGTCTACGCCTTCTTGTTCTTCCTACCTATCATCCTACGAGGTGGTCTTGGATACTCACTTGAGCTTTCGTTTATTCTGAGCACGCCGCCATCGCTGTTTGCAGTAATCGAAGCCATGGGTATCTCGTGGCTTGCCGACAAGACGAGGCTGCGAGGACCATTCGTCATCTTCCAAGGTCTTATTGGCATCATTGGGCTATGCATGACTGGCTTTCTCAATGCACCGACTCCTCGTTATGTCGGCACATTTCTCGGCGTCGCTGGCGCTAATGGCCTGGTTGTGACGACACTTGCGTGGCAGGCCAACAACATCGTCGGTGATGCTCGACGTGCTGTATCCACGGGGTTCCTTATCAGCATGAGTGGTGTTGGTGGAATTTACTCGAGCATGGTCTTCCGTAAGTTACCAGTCCTTCATTCGGCACGTCTTAGCTAACATGAATGAAGGCCAACAAGATGCACCTAACTATATCCCGGGACTCGTTGCTGTCATGGCCATCAACGTTGCTGCCGTCGTCGTAGCTGCGTTGACAATGCTTATGCTCCGACATAATAATCAGCAAGCAGATAAGGGCAAGTATTTATGCGAGGGGCGAGAACGGTTCAGGTATACATTGTAGAGCTCCTAGTATTTTAGTTTAATTTCAAATGTCGTTCATCACTAAAGCAAGCATTTTACGCCAGAAGAACATAAATATTTAGTATAATTTATATAGGATAAGATAAATTATTCCATATAGAATAGATTTACATCTACTAAAAAATAGAAGATGGTATCAAAAGTATAACCCCCGACTTTCTTTTATCAGAAAAGGTTTAATATACAAGATAAATACTAAGGACTAATTACAAGTAGTAAAACGAACCATCTAGATACCGGGTAGGAGACGCTGTCATCGAATTCCGGCAATACGATAATCCGCCAAGTTTTAGCCCTTCGTACCAACATTAGCTTTGCCATGACTCGTCAGCTAACCGTGATTTCCCTTTCGTTGACTTCATTTAAAATTGAGCATATAGATTCTCTCTAATTGCATTGTAATACGTACAGCGAATAAGAAGAAGAAACACAACAGATACCGATACACAATACAGGCATTCAAATGAACCCGCAATCTACGCCCCCACAGCAGGGAAAACGCAACAAGAATATTGCGTGAGTAGCTCTCAATCCATGATAAAAACCGCTCCTTTCAGGAAATGATGAAGCAATTACTAAATACCCACAACATCTTCCAGTTGTTTGCAATGCCGTGAACGAAAAGTTCGTTGCTCAGGTACCTGTCCATGCGCGAACTGTACGCGTCGCTCAACAGACTGCGTGTTTGAGCAGGAAGATCGCAAGGTTGTTGTATCTGAGAAGTGAGTGCATCTAACTGCACTGATAAAGGCGAATCTTGCTAAGAATTATGGTAGCTTGCTCAATGATTTGAAGCGAAAGGCAGAGGATTGGGATGAGGCGCAAAAACAGAAGAAGAACAAAACCTCTGCGGGTACGAGTACAAGTGAGAATAGTTATCATTTGACTTGAAGTTTACTGACAACTTTGCTCAAGATATAGCGGTTACAGCGACCGCCCCAAGAACGAGTGTCGACGATGGCCTACCACAGATGACCAATCCTCTACTGACGCCCTCATCTAAGTTTGTTGTAGACCACCAAGGCAGGAAACGTATGTTGATCTGACCTCTCAGCTGATCTTGAGACTAAGTGGTACAGGTTTTCTAGGCCCTTCGTCTACATGGGCATACAGTCACCATGTAATGGGCATGATCAGAGAGGTACTTTTGTCCAAACAAAACAATCCCCGTTTCATGCTAACGCAGGCTCAGTATGTGGGCCATGAGCTCTCACCCGAAGTACCACTAAACCACGATGGTGTTGCTTTCAATATTGAGCTTCCTAGTATGAAGCAATCTGAACTTGTTGTCAACATCGAAAGCCTGCCTTCTCTGGACTATGCGCTATATCTCACCAACACCGTCAAATTCCACATAGTCCAAACTTACCACCTATTTGACGAGCAGAAATTCATACCGGCCCTCCTATCACTATACAACGATGGACCACCGCCGGTGACTGCTGAGAACAGGATGTGGTATGTTCAGTACTTCCTTATCATGGCTCTTGGCAAAGGACTGCTTACCCGCGGCATGTCTAAAGCTGGTTCACCGGGGAGTGAGTATTTCATGAAAGCAATGGAGCTTTTCCCAGATACCTATGGACTGTACATAGATCCTATCCTGTCGATTGAAGTATGCTGCGGCCTTGCTTTATATCTCCAGGCTGTTGATCACCGCAACAGTGCTTATGTCTATGTAAGTACCCCTTCTCCTTGGATCACGGATACTAATGGCATTCTGTAGCTTGGGATGGGTTTGAGAATAGCGCTCAGTCAAGGTCTGCATCGAGATATTGCTGGAGAATCCGCCGACGACCCTGAAGTCAGGCGATATCGCAATGCATGGTGGACACTGTACATCCTCGACCGGAAGTTCTCATCGTTGATGGGCGCCCCAAGCTCTGTTCAAGATAGTGATATCTCTGTCCCGATTCCAGGGGATCAAACAACGCCTCGAAGGTCAAGCTCATTGGAAATGCATATCAAGCTATCAAGGCTCAAGACCAAGGTCCTCAACAGTTTGTCATGCCCACCACTGAATATGTGACGCCAGAGAACTGACAAAAGCTAGCAATATACGGCATCGATGGAAAACTGGATGTCTCGTTCCCGAAAAACACCATGAGTATATTGAGGGAACTCGCTGCGCTAGGAGCCGAGCTCAACTCAGCTCCTGATCTGAAGTTGGACAGTCAAAGTCCACTATCGCGCGTCTCTGCAACCCTAAACCTATGCTATCATCAGGTTAGCCCGACAAATTACCTTCCCTTCGTATAAATGCTGAAAATTAACGAACCCAGTGCATCGTGCTTGCTACGAGACCTCTCCTCATGTGTATTTTAAGGGACAAACTGGAGATGAGCAGACATGATAACAACGCCAACTACGAGATTGTCGAGCCTGTCAAGGCTTTAGTCAGGACCTGCTACGACTCAGCCCATAAATCACTTCGCATCTTGACTACACTTCAGTCGCAGGATCTTCTAGGTATGATTCCCCTAATCTACTACCTTGCCGCAACGACAAGCTAACGCATCAAAGAGCTCTTTCTCCCCTTCGACCTCGACCATGCATTCTCGGCTGGGTTCGTTCTGGCACTTATATTCGCCATCCAACCCTTCCCAGACGCAGCCGGAGAGTCTTCCTTTGAACTAACAAGGAATATCCTTGACGCTCTGATAGCAGGTGGGAATCTACCTGCACGGTTTCGGCGCCAGGAACTTGAGCGTCTACATGATATGTTGCATCTGATCGACCGACAAGGCATTGTAACACAGTCGCAGGGTCAAGAAAACGACTGTATTTCTGTCTTGGGAGAGCAGGGAATATCGCCGAACCAGATACTCAATGTTGCCAGTTTGCTCGATGGGCATACGAATATTGGTGCGGATCTTGATGACGTTAATGGTTGGCTATGGGAGGTCACTGGTTTTGAGGGTCTTCCTCCAGTTTGAACATGTCTTGCAGGAGTCGATATGATTTACAGGGTGTTTCTAGCTGTTGATATTTTCCCCGTCTGACATTATCACATCGAGAAGTCTTCCGGCTTAGACCATATAATTTGCTTCGTCAAGATTCCATTGTTTATTTCCAAGATTGGCATCAGAGTGGTGGCGTGTAGGCCGTGTTGATCTCGTGTCAGTGAGATCCACTGGTTCTACAATAGGAGATTTCTCGGTTAGCCGAACGAGCCAAGCCAGGCCGCCCGCATGTTCTGTTTCTTGCCCCAGAATCCCCCACTGATCTTGTCTAGTAACATGACCTGTCTGATAAGCTCAGATTGAGGGGTTAACCTTAGTCCCCGGTAATCAGGCCATGACGATAATCGGTCTGGGGCACCGAGCTCAGCTAAACAAGCTCGGGCTGGCGCACCGAGCCTAGACAAGCCCAGCGTTTGGGTTCTCCGAGAATAAGATAAGTGCAGCGCATGCTTATCATTCATCATGCACGTTACGCTATCTACAATATTGTCTCCAATAAATTTGGTTCTACACCCTTCACTGTTTGAGGCCCTGTGCCCACAAGATCAAGGGAAGACTTGGTTACCCAGCACGCCGGAAAGTGGTCTCCGAAATCTCGGGAAATTTAAAGCTTCATGCAAACTCTAGTCCCCTTGTAGTTTTGAAGCCTTGCAGCTTTATTCAGCATATCCTGGGCGTTTAAGCACGACAAATGCACGGATCAAAACTGTTTTTTCACCAATAAGCCGCAAAAGGTCTGAAGTTGTGATGGCCTTCCTATTTTTATTCATCTTTCTCTACTGTGAGGTTCTTTGCATTTACCGTCCCAGGAGGTCTTTATATATGATGTTGGATGGGTGTTTCCGAAGCCCGTACCACCTCATCGATGCTTGACGCTACATACTTGATGTTCCGCTCGTTGAGACCAGGGATGGTTATGCGACCATTGGGAACCAGGTAGATGTGATATTTGGTCTGTAGAGTCTTACATTGCTTCGCAGTCAATGGCAACAAACTTGCATTTATTAGTATACCAGCATAGCCATTGAAAGGTCGTGGTAGAGAATGCTTACCTAAATAATCCTGTCCCGCGAGTTATGATCTCCCAGTTTCCTGGGGTCTGCGAAAATAGTCAGTTCGCGGCGCCTAGGTTATACACCGAATTAGCTTATCTCACCTTATGAACATCGTGTAAAAGATGGAATAGCTTTTCTCGAAGCGCGCGCAGTCGTTGATGAATAGTATTGAGCTCTTTCCTCCTGTAAGAATCGTGTGAGTATTCTCTTGGCAGCGATATCTAAAACATTAAAGGCTTACCACATTGACTCGCGCGTAGGATCTGACAAGATCGTGGTCACGAGTCGGGCTCCGTATGCTGGTGAAGACGAGAACTCAGATCGAATCAAGAATCGAAGCTGATCATGCACAGCCGATGCGACGTGAGATGTAGTACAAATAGCGTGAAGAGCACCGACTCTTTCCCCGTAGAGGCCAAAGCTCTTTGAGAAAGTCTGGCAAGCCAAGAGTTCAAAGCCTTCCTGGGCAAAATGGCGTAAACCGAACACGTCTTCGTCTAGGCCGTTTCCAAGACCCTGGTATGCCATATCAAATAAAGGTAATAAGCGCCTTGCCTTCATTTCCTTTGCCAAGGTCTTCCACTGATCCTGAGAGAAGTCCGCTGCAGTCGGATTATGACAACAAGCCTGAAGGATGAAGATATTGCCTGGTGCCGCTCCACGAACAGCTTCCAGCACGCTGTTCCAGTCCACACGACCGGTATTAGGGGAGTAATGCCTGTATGGTTGGAAGCTGAGGCCAGCAAGCGCGCACATTGGCTGATAATTGCCCCATGTGGGTGTTCCCACATACACCGTCTTCTCCATGCCTTGGATTGAACGGCTTAGGAACATGAGAGCGATATGAATTGACCCTGTTCCGGATATGGTCTGTACAGAAGCGACCTAAATAGTTGTGAGAAACTTGTACATATTGCATGTAGGCTCCCGCGATGACATACTCGGCCTGACTCTAAAATGTTGGAGCCATTTCCAAAGACGATTCGCGCAGCATTACGCAAGTATTCGGCATTACCTGTCGTAACTTGGTACTATCAATGAACACTCATCAGCTCTGTCTCTTGGTTGATTGTCCGCCATTTGCTCATCTTACATCGTGATTGGGGTTTGTCACAGCAAGATGATCTTTCGCCTGTTGAATAGTTAGTCTCGTTGGTCTTGACAATGAAAGTAAAGATGATTGGGTAACAATACATCTTTCAAAGCCTTCAGCTCGTGATAAAGACCTTGTTCATTACGGTAGATCCCGACGCCAAGGTCGACTTTATTGGGATCTGTATCGCCATCAGCTCGAAGCTTGAGCTCATACATAACATCGGGCGCGCCCTGCTGCACATTGTCGAAGAACATGTTGGCGAAGGAGTGAGTTATGTCTTGTATATGCTACTAGAAGCATGAAGTCTCGGATTCTGAAATGGGCCCAACTTTGTCGTTCGCTTTTATCCTTCATTCTATCAACCATACAGTAATCGACTCAATTCACACGTTAAAATTATGGACCCGAGCTGTGTCAAACCGAGCTTAGCATCGGACCCCTCTCCCCGAAGCTAACAAAGCCAATTCACTAGCCTTACTGTGGGTTTAAGTATTTGAACCTTCGGGGCCCGCTTCCCGAACCCAAACTCCTCATTTCCTTTGGGGGCCAGGTCAGCAGCAATGTCCACCCCGTCTCGATCTCCCAGGGCTTCGGGTGTGAGAAAAGCACAGAACAAGACGTCATTAGCGTAAGCGAATTCACTCGCTAACCAGCTGTGCCTCCCTGACAAGAACTCCGGGCTGACAAATGCGTATCTAGATGCCTAACATGTCGGAAGAAGAAGGTCAAATGCTCCGGGACCGTACCTTGTGAATACTGCCACAAGCGAGGACTACAGTGCAGTGTTCCTCTTCGCCAAGAAAGAAAAGTCTATTCAGTAACGTAAGCGTCCCTTCGCGGTTTGCCATTCAGGCGTCGTTATGCATCCACATTGACACTCTCCTAGTCACGTTGAAGATCTCGAGAATCGCCTCGCTCAGTATGAAGGAAGGGTTCAAGACATGGGAGAATGGGTCCCCGATGCTGTTGATGATCCTTCCCGGTTAGTGTTATCGTCCTACATAGATTAGAGGTAACGCTAGCTGACCATACTCCAGAAGTCCTTTCTCTACTGGTCACGACGCTCAACAGCCGCAAGACACGCCGGCCATTGCGCCTTCACCGATTCCGAGATCTACGACCAGACCAGAGACCTCGATACCATTGACCGGCCGGTGTATACAATTCACCTTTGACATAGGAGCAGCATGTGCTAACATATGTTACAGCAATAGAAACCGACTCGTCGTTGAGCTCGAGCGCTACCTTTGGCTTTAGGGTTCAGAACCTGCTCAGTAATGCTCGACATAGGCGCGACATCCCCCACCCTACACCTACCGCCCATGTCTTTAACAATAACAACTTGTCTCCAAGACAGGCCTACACCACGCATCACGGCTCTCTGCCCCTTCTGCCTAGCGAATCAGAAGCCTACCATCTCCTCGAGGTTGTCATCCTGTACATTGGTCAGAGTCAAAGTCACTTTGACGCGCGAGAGGTTTCCGACAACATCGAGCTCTACTATACGGATCCGGAAGGCCAGCTCCCGTCGACGCCATGGTTTTTGCGGATGAGCATGATATTCGCAGTGGGAAAGCTGCTTTCTGGCGAAAACACAGAGAGCAATGGCGATACAGATTTGGGAAGTAGTTTGTTCGAGTTCGTGCATGCTCGACTGCCAACACCTAGCGAGCAACATGCTCAAGGGAGGGTTGCAATTGAGACATTGACGCTGCTCGGGGTTTACCTCCAAGCCATGAACCGAAAGGAAGAAGCATACATATATGTAAGCCTTTGACCATCTGTATTACAAGTCATGAATCTTGTACCTGATCATTTAGACCAGCATAGCCTTGCGGCTCGCAGTCACACACGGTTACCATCGTCCTCTGGAGGGGACACAAATACTTCGGTCCGAGAAAGCCCACATCGGTAGGCTATGGTGGACAATTTATATGCAAGAAAGGTAATGTGTATACAAAACTGGTCTTTTTGCCGCATTTCGTTAACATGTCGATTACTAGACGGTTGGCGGCAGCGACAGGCCACCCATATGGTATTGACGACGCTTTCATCGTGCTAGAGTATCCCGTTGACCAGCCGGGGTTCAGCTCCACTCAACCAATACGCACAAATGCTCGAATAGCGAGAGTTACAAGCCGCATCCTTATAGGTAATGGATCTATTTCAACGCCGACAGTTCCATGCTTCCGGCTGACTGAGAACCACTAGACCTCTATAACCCCAAGCGTCAGAACCAAGACTCTTTCGTGCTTGACGTCAAAGAGATCATCAGATGTCTGCATGATATTTCGAGCGAGATACCAGAGAATCTAGCAACGGTAGCTCACGGACCAAATGCGAATGTTTCTGTGAGAACAACTGCCTCTCTTCAACTCATGCTATATCAGGTAAGTCGCTTCTTCCTGGCAGCTAATTAGGCCCAACATATTGTCCTTCAAGCTTTGGATAGCGTTGAAGCTGACAGGAGCAGGCCACTTTACTCACAATACGTCCGGTAATGCTACACGTAGCACATTTAATACTTGCGAGAGCGAGTTCTGGCTTGGAGCAACTGGGGAACTCTTCTCTGGCACAGCTTTGCCGAGCATGCACTGAAGCAGCTAGGCGTATAGTGCGTACTATCATAACATTACGAAGAATGAATCTCCTAGGTAAGAGCCCTCAGAGTGCCGTCCTAAGCTTGGAGCTGAGATTAAGGCTAAAACCACCAACCTACAGCTATTTTTGGGTTCTTTGACTGCGATGCCATCTTTTCCGCCACGTTTGTCTTGATTCTCACAGCTGTGTTTGACTCTGCTTGTGAAGGCAAAGATAAAATCAACCCATCGCCTGGACTTGGCGAGGCCATGGAGAGTCTGCAATACCTGGCCGACAACCACAACACTACCGCCATTGAACGACTCCAAGAGATCCATGATATTTTGCATCATTTGCCTGAACATTTACGAACAAACGAGGGTACAGCTGTCCCCTCGCGCGATCGCTCGCAACCTGCGTATGACAGTATACGCCAGGTCGCTGATAATAGTCGTCAGAGCCCCATTGTTCATGATCGAACAGAGCCTATTAACGACAACGGCGCAACATATGGTGCAACACAACCAGTGGTCGATCTAGGTCTGTCGAGGCCTGTTCCTGACCTGAACAGCGTTGAACAAGATGGTTTGGGCTTGCGTTTGGACTCCGAACAACATCCGTCAAACTTGAATGAGATGTCACAAGTCTGGATACCTTCAGCAGTTAATACAGGGACTGTGCCAAGCGACAACCTAATCCCTATGGACATACCATTGGATGAGTATTATAGCTACTTTCAGTCGCTGTTGGATAACTCTGATTGGTATCTCACAGGGCAAGACGTGGAAGATTTGGCAGAATTTGGAAGACATGTTGTTAACTTTAGTAGATCTGAATAATCGATGTGGCCGGTCTACTATCGGAGATACTGTTATCGCTGGAGTTGTAACATATAAGACCAAGCGACGACGTCCATTTGGATTGAAGTTGAATTGGACGACGGATTGTACCAGGAAGGCATCTTCTGGCCTTTTTAGCCATGACCTAAGGTCGGTGCCTGAGGCAGAAGGCATACTCTTGCCCTTGCTTCTTCTCTTAGCCCTGGGCAAGTGTCGTTCTAGGTATCCCAAAGTCTTAGTAAGGTTGTCTATGTGCTCCTTATGACAGAGGGTAATATGATAAGACTAAGTCTTGAATAAATGTATAAAAAGATTGATATTAAAATATTTAATGTTTTGCTTACTACTTGCCTATATCAGCATGTGTAAAGAACCCCGAACAAGGGCAGCTATCTCTAGTTTAGACGGAACAAAGATATCGATGGACTTATTAGAGAAATTTAACTGGCAAGAATGGTTTAAGTCTTCTTGAAAGCCGCGGAACCTTTCGCGACACGAAAGAATCACTTGACTTCTCAAGCTCGCTTTCAAGCTTTTTGGGGCAATCGATTGCCTCTAACTTGTTGTATTGTTCTGAAGAGAGGCTTGTTCGAAATGCCTTGACGGCACTGGCCGAGGCGTCATGAAGAGTATCAACGACGGTCTGAAGTGTCGCATGAGGTATATGAGGTGATTTTTCTACTAATTTCTGTGTGGTAATTATAACCTCTCAGCCACAGGCCTCAACTGCAAATAACACATCTAGCTCACTATTGCATCAAATTGCGTTACTTATTATTCTATCCATAGCCGAGAGCGCCAGCACCATCCCCAAAGTTACTAGGAAACTTATCCACAACTAAGATGAGAAAATGAGTTACATACATAAATAAATCTAGAGAAAATGAGATTTTAATAGTAAACTGCCACTAATTGCTTCTATGTAATTTAAACATGTTAGTTCTGTTACTCTCAGGACTAAAAGCTTCTTCAATATACCAACGCTGTTATGTGGACCTTCGTTCCATAGCATCCCAAAACATAAAGCCCACCTCTACTTCTTCGACAGTTGAGATACTATGTCCAACCATTTGAAGAGCCCTGATGAAGACTTCGTAGATATCGCTACCCTTTGACCTCGCAAACTCATATGGCGTTACATCTCTTACAGCGCCACTCTCATCAGCCGCTATCCGTGAAGGTTGATGGGGGTCGACTCCCAGCTCTAGAACAAGCACAATAGCTTCAAGGCCCCCAGATTCAATAGCAACGTGTAGGATCGTCCGCCCCCTGAAATCCGTATGATGAATGAAGTCCGGGGGCATAACCTCGACCAGCCTTTTCAGTGCCGCAGCATTATTCGTACTTGCTGCTCCAAACGCAGGCGTCCATCCAACATCAGTATCCATCAATAACGGCGACGCACCAAGTTGTAGGAGTGCATTCACGTCTCCTATTGTGCCCCATAAAGCAGCTCGATGTAATACCGTGGCTCCATAGCGGTCCTGAACATCGATATCTGTAAAGGAGTAACAAGACAGTAGTTCAAAGAACTCAGGCGGGACTTCTGGAAAGTCTTTCTGGAAGAGTAGCATTACTGGAGTCCAACCGCGGTAGCAGAGATAGTCTAAACAAGCCCCTTGCGTGAGGAAGAAGCGCGCAATTTCGATTTGTCTGGTTCGGAATGCCCATTCTAGAGGGCTCCTATTGGACATCATCGTCAGTAAACTCCACCAAGTAAGAGTACTTATTTATGCTTAAAACTCACGTCTCAAACCGTCCAAACGTCGTGTTAACATCAGTCCCATAGTGACAGAGCAGCTTGACCAGCTCTAAAGAGCCGCTTTCAATAGCGAACTACCAAGCAAGTAGTATGTAAGTAAGTCCTTCAAGACAAGTAATTATATGTTTCTCACCCGTAATGGTCCACAATTTGACATGGTTACATCGTATGGAGATGACCTTCGAGAAACAAACAATCTTTGGACAGTGGTAATGTCCCCTCGCTTGCAAGCCGTGATTATCTCAGAGTCGTCGGGTACGACTGCTTTGACCGAGAGGCCTCCTCTAAGAATGGAGAAGCCCATGTTGGCTAAAGGGAAAATTCGAAGTCCAAGATTGAAAAACACTGCCTTAGCTTGAGGGAATTCCCAGAGTGGTAGTTTTCCCGAGAAGAAGAAAGTGGTATGAAGTGCGTTTCCATATATAGTTAGTGATAATTGAAGTCCAAGCCAAGACAAAACTGAAATGTCCCATGAGCGCCATGAACCGTAGAATGAATTCTGAAGCTGTGGGTTTCTATCGAAAAGAGTATATAGAATTGTATGAGGAAAACGAAAATTGCTATTCATCTGCTGTCCTTGATCAAATAAACCGTCGCCTTGCTTTTCTGCAGGCTTTTGGAGATCCCGCGATGAAGTAACTAACTTGCACGAAAATGCGCTTAAACGACTATGCGGGAGATTATTAACACTTTCATACAGAAAAATGGCGAGTACTCACACGTTTACAAGTAATAGGACGTTCGTAAGACCTGCTTCGGCATGGCCAAGGCTGGTCAACAAGTCTTGAGCTCGGGATTTACTTGTAAGCGCCCATCGAAGCCTAGCTTTCGACCCATAATTCTGAGGCTGTAGGTCATGCAGGCCATTAAGAATATTGGACAGAAGCTCATTTGCGTTGCTTAGTGCTTGCCTGAGTAGGTCGATCTCGGTTGGAAGCAGTAGCAAGTCATCGTTTTGAGAGGCTTTTTGCTCAATGTCGGATAATAGAGACAGCTCACAATGCAAGATGCTCAACTGTTGAGTAAGGCGGGAGAGCTCTCTGGGTGCACCACGGAAGTCCTTGACCAAACTGGAGGCAGCATGGAAGGATTTCAGAGCAATCTCTGCGAGCGTTGCAATCGAAGCAGCCGCTCCAACTGCTTCCATGACTAGCTCAACTTCAGAGGCAAATAATCCAACGAGTGAATGAAACAAAAGGAACTGGAATACCGGTAATCTGAAATCAATATTTCAATTGTCAACCACATGATGCCAATGGGGCTGGGGCTGCATAAGGCGAACAAGGCAGAAAATGGCGCTGCCGATCTGCCTCATCTTCACTGGGATCTGAGAGCCATAGTCTCAGCTTCTAAGCTTGGCTAAACTGCCGATTGGTTGTGATGTGCCGCTGACCACCCTCCCAGAACCGGATAATGCAGCCTGACGTGGCAGGCAGAAAATGGGTTGAAAATAAAATGATTGGTATATGGCGTTGGCTCAATTTCATACAGTTTACAGCTATTTAAAGTGCTTATCTTCCAAATAGTAACTTCTGACCTTAAATCGTTTCCCAAACAACTGTCAACCAGTCTGCATACAAGATGCCCTGCCCAACTTGCGGTAATACTTACTGCACTTGTGGCGATCCCACAGTCTACGTTCTCACTGAAAGCGGGCCAGTGGTGGTGAATGGCCCCCGTACCCAACTACCCTCGAGTGAGTTTTCAAGTCATTCCCAAGTAACTTTACTTAATCTTTAGGGGTTGGTATTTCCAAACGCACACGACCGACCGACCCCATGAAGACACACAACCAAACAGCGGAAAAGCCTGGTAAGCTACCTTATCAAATTGATAGACAGCCAAGGGATATCAGGTTAGCTAATAAGTGATAGAGCATTTTCTTTTATCAGTAGATAGTACAGTGAAAACTCTATAGAAGCTGGTGATTTACTTGCTGCGTGCAATTCAATAAGCGTTTTTGACTACACATTGATATCTGAACATAAGTAACGTGGTGAATCTCGCCGCAGCCAGGTTTTGCAGTAGATCCGTAACTTCTTCGATGGGAAGGACAATGCTATCGCCTTGGACAATCATGCCTGTGAGGGGCTCATGGCAAGTGGGTGCAGACACTGAGGGAGGTCTGCATGCAAAGACCAAGTTCTAGTATAGAGCAATAAAAGCAGGAAAGGATCTCGAATCACGTTTGCTGAGTTTGAATAGTCATCTTGGTACTGCCTAAATCATTGTTACAGTTCCAACTTGCATTATTGGTTTCTCACCAACCTTCAGGCCATTGGCAACATTAAGGGCGGGCAGGCCCAGAGAAATCAGGCTCGACCCTTTGCAAGCCGATAGGTCAACACCACACTCAACAAGCACAACTTCCCGGCTCAGTCTGCCTCTGTGATTGGAAGTCAGTGTGTAGTGCAACACAAAGGCGATTTGTCACTGCACTTTGCCGTGCATATGCCTCGTTTGTATGAAACAGCACCTCTCGCGAAAATCACTGCTAATTGCTAGTTTATTCAGAAAGTAGCAAGCATTAATTACCTCTCTTTTACGCCAAAAAATGCTATGCGACAGTTGGCAATCTGAATAATTGACTGGGTGTTCGGGATGGCATATGAGTTTGGGCCCCACGGCACTGTTTGGCACTGCCAGCTGCAGATAAACATACAACTATTTACAACAAAAAGAATATCATAGAAGCCTGCTCCATCTGTATGACATCATTCACCGTTGTGGTCTTCATTCTTTTCTTCTTTTCCAAAATGTCAACACCATCTTACCATCTTCACACCACACCAACGAGCTTGATTGATCGAACAGAAGACTCTTTGAGATGGCGTCCCAGGCTCATTCCTTTCTCTTGCCATTAGTGGAATCTGGAGGATTCAGTGACTTCACTCTCCTTTGCAAGGACCATGAGTTCAAGCTTCACCAGGTGATCGTCTGCCCTCAGTCGCCTGTTATCACCGCTGCCCTTTGCAGCGGCTTTGAGGTACGTGAATACAACCTCATCCACCGGCTCTCGCTGACTCTTTGAGCAGGAAACAACATCAAAGCTCATCTCTGTGAATGAATTCGATGTCCCGACCGTTCAGAACATGGTCACTTTCCTTTACACCGGAGACTATGAACTCGCATCCGAAACCGAGAAAAAGCCTATTCAGGTCATTGAGCAAGATCACGATGAAGATAGTCAGGGTGATCAGACCGATGGCGAGGAAGACAAAATGTCAGAAGATTCTCCCGCGTCAGAGGAGACGGAAGACAAGACTGCCGAAAACATCCTATCCCACCTTCGCGTCAACGCCATCGCCGACTACTACAACATCGAAAAGTTGGCCACACTTTCGACTTCAAAGATCGAGACCATTCTTCACAATGACTTGAACTTTTTGATCCTTCCTCAGATCATCCAGGAGATGTCTATCTCAAACAGAGATGCGGACCTCCGTTCGCTCATCGCCTCGGTTACGGCCAAGTACATCGAGGAACTCACCTCGTCGCAAGTCCTTCGAACTCTCGATCTTGAACACAATCTCGCGATTGAGATACTTGAGGCCTGTGGTGAAAGGATCCAAAAGCTCATGGAAGACTTGGTGGCTGCGAGAGAATTAGAAAAACTCCAAGCTCGAGTTAAGAATCTCTCTCTCGTGAAGATCAGCACCGTCATCGAGCTGTTGAAGAAAACCCACAGATGCCGTCATTGCAGCAAGGAATTCGGATGCTATATCGAGGAGCCCGCCACCGTTCTTACCGAGGGGTCTTCTTACGTTCTTCGTTGCGGAGGCTGTGGCTGTCGCCATACATGATGTACGTCACCAGAGGTCATGATCCCCGGGCGCGATGGAACAAAACTGGCTAACATAATGAAGTAGCTCATCCATCTCAGGAGGAATCGCCAAGATAAATGTACTTCAAGGGGTTGTTGATAGTAGATGATGAAGGCCAGCGATTGGTATGCGATGTCATGGTGTGGAATGCCTTGTATGGAACCTGTAGTTAGATGAATGCCAATGCAATATCCTCACTCGGTGTATTGTTTATCACGGTAGAGGCAAAAGGCAGACTTCTAATCACTTGTCTCCTTGTTTTCATTCGTAGTTACACTTCGTAGCTGAGAGCAATAAGTGCGATATGAATGCTCTCTTGTTTGTCGAGTCTGAGAATTACCATGACACTTTTGAGTCAGGGCGCTCTATTCTCAAGTTCTCAGACCACTAAGGCTCGCATGAGGTGGTCTGATTCATTCTCTGTTGGCCGTACTTTCATCCCTGTTCACTCGGCTTCGGTGTGCCGAGTCGCAGAGTTATCGAAGTTAAATTCTGCTTCACTGAGAAAAAGACTCAAAGTCTTCTATTCGTGATGATAGGGCGTAAAGCTCATCCAATTCTACCTCAAAGCAATTTCCAACCATCAAACCCGACTGTAAGAGACCTATCCACTGTCCGAGACCTGAATCCCGCTCACATCCTGTTTATCAACTCGAAGGATAACTTCGATGACCTCGTGATGAGTATCGGCACTACTTGTCTTTTTGTAAAATGCCACAGCATCAGCCCATTCGCGCGAAGCCCTTTTCTTATACCTCACTGCTTCCTCCTCAACACTGTCGAGAATCGTGGATCCGTCCTCCAGTTTGCCGTCTACCACATTCCCAAAAATGTGATAGCGTGCCCAGATCGCATCTCCGAGCCTTCCGTCGCGTACGGCATTTACGTACGAGGTAGCCCAGGGCTCAACGGGGCAAAGTCCTGTCCCGACGAGTACCCTTTGCACAGATAAGTCGAGGAACAGGGCCTCTGGGGCCCGAGACTCGTCAATGCTTAGCGCTATGTACATTAAGATTGAGGTACCCTCTTTGAAGAATGCCATGTAAACATACCCATTTCCGTCTGCGAGGATAAGAAGGCAGCAGAATTATGGTCAATTTACAGAGATGGGCGTGATACACAAGATGATAAAGTATGCTGTGAGGAGAAGGGCTGGGTTGGTTCGGCGTCTTAATAGATATGCACGCAGCCCCCAGCAGGCTCCACACTCACAAACAAATGCATTATCCAATGGCCTCCCTGTTATGTCTCACAGTAGATTGTCCTTGCTACACCCAACAGGCAGCCGCCAGTTATTATTGAGTGACTTCAGGCCAAGGCGCAAGGGTAAGACTCGTCTATCATGATCAGCGCAGAGAGCCACTCAACTGTACTGTTTGTTTTCATTGAGTAATGACATTGAGGCGAAAGAGAGGTTCTAGAGGTAGTAAAGAAGTTTTTATTAGAATTACTTGTGCTCGTTGGCACTTCGTTAATGGGACTGCATACTGATAAGTTACGTGAAGATATGAGAGCTTTTTTCGTAATGCCTAAAACTTGTTAAATGATGCTCAATGAAGCCTTAGGGGAGCTAGTGATTCAAAGAGAATGAGGTGAAATGAATTTAATATTTATAATATTCGTCTGTGGCCAAAGGTTCCATGGTCGTTCATAAACCAGTTACAAATCATCGTTAACATGCTTGGCACAGAGAATCATCGCAGCCAATTGAACTTCAGGATCTTATCATATGAACAAGCTAAGTTCACTAAATTCTTACAGAATCTAACTGTAAAGCCAAGCTACCTTTCCTGAGCTATACTAGATCTGGTACAATTCTGCTTACGATCGGAATTTCCGTATAGCGCTTACCCGACCATATAAAAGCTATCGCTGGATGCTTACGCCAAATCCAACTGTCTGAATACTTCCATTACCCCATCTTCATTTCATATCGACAAGATGTCGCAGACCAAGCCTGTCATCGTTATTGTCCCCGGTGGCTTCTGCAGTCCCGAAGTCTATCAGCCCGTCGCCGATATTCTGGAGCAAGATGGTTTCACCGTCACCATCCCAAGATTAACGGTCACTAAAAACCTCACTTCCAAAGATCCTGCAAGCCCAGAGTTCAAAGACTTAGCCAACAAAGGCCTTCTAGATGATGTCAAGGAAATCCACGACCGCCTAGCTTCGGAGTTTGACAAAAGATCTGGAGTTGTCATCTTTGGCCATAGCTACGGAAGTCTCCCCGCATTGCTCGCCATCGAAGGGCACACGATTGAGGAGCGCAAAGCAAAGGGTCTATCAGGTGGTATCAAAGGTTATGTCGCAGTAGCTGGGTTCGCGTATGCCCGGAGAGGGCGGAATGCCAGAGGCGATACGGAGCCAGCACCGCCAATGTCATATTTCGAATATGAGGTATGTCAATCCCTCACCCTGCAGATCCCTTCGCTGATGCTGTTGGCCACAGGATGGAGTCTTCCACATGCAAGAAGACGCAAAGCCTCTCTTCTTCAGTGATCTTGCCCCCGAAAAACAGGACGAAGCTTGGAAACTTGTTCTAGGAAGTCAGAGTCAGAAGAGTCTCGGCCACGTATCCGAGTTTATCAACTCTGACGTCACGATTCCAAAGACATATGTCTTGTGCGAAAAGGATCAAACTATCCCTCCGGAACTCCAGGAGATGCTCGTTCAGGCTGGAGGTTTTGACAAGGTTGAGAGGCTGCCTTCAGGCCATTTCCCTTTTGTGAGCATTCCTGAAGAGACGGCTAAGCTGTTTGCGCAAATCGCTATGCGATGAAATGAATGTCAGGCAATTCAAGAGTGAGATAAGTACAGCGAATACATAAATAGTAGATATCTATGTAGATATAAAGAACCTACCTTGGTCGGCTTTGAAGGAACAGGGTAGCTATTTGAGCGCGCAAATATCCCATAGCGTGTCAGCTGTCTAAAGGTTATTCTTATGGCTTGTAATTCCTCCTATACTATATATATCCTGGTTTAACCCTGCCAATCAGCATTACCTTATCGGGTCACCGACCGTACGGGATGTTCCGTTTCATTTACTAATCCACTTTCTCGTCCGTTGTCCAGACTGGTGAAAACACGGTCTGAACACCATCGTCGTATTTACGGCGCATATCACTCTCGAGTCTCTCTTGTCTTTTCGATACAAAATGGGATGATCAATCTGTATATCTTCCAATGAAGAGTCGCCCTGCATAACTGGATAGGTTAATGTCACTGGCATTTATACGATAGTCGTAACCGTTAGAGCGAAGCTAACGAAATTAAGGGTCGTACAAGGCTACACTGACTTGCTCACTGACGGAAATAATATTCTCCACTGAGGCCGTGCTTTAGACTTAACTGAAACAAGGAGCTAGATAACTTCGCATAGGGCAATTCCTCCGAGGAACATTCCGACAAATCCGAGGACCCTTGTACTTGGGACGACCGTTTGGATGATTGTTTCATATAAGATGAGACTGGTTCCCCAGTCAATCTCTTGCTTGGCAGGCTTCAGCTTCAACACCAACTATCGCCATCATGAAGTTCAGCCTCTGCATCAGCGCGCTCACAGCGCTCTTCTCTTCCGTCACAGCCCAAAAAGTCTCCGGCTCTGCACAAGGTTTCGCCCAAGGCGTCACGGGTGGTGGTTCCGCTGCAGCTGTTACGCCCAAGAACATCCAAGAGCTGGTAACATACCTCACCGACAAGACGCCCCGCGTTATTGTGCTTGATCGAACGTACGACTTTATCGGATCGGAGGGGACTGTTAAAGAGAAGGGATGTGCGCCGTGGAAGACTGGTGCGGGATGTCAGTTGGCTATCAACGCTGCTGGCAATTGGTGCGGTAACAATCCCAAGGTTGATGTTACGTATAGCAAGGCTGGAACGAGTGGGATTAATGTCGCTTCTGATAAGACGATTGTTGGGGTTGGGAATAAGGGTATTATTAAGGGAAAGGGATTGCGGTTTGTTAATGTCAAGAACATCATCGTTCAGAACATCCGTAAGTTCACTGCTGGCCGTTTATATGCTTTATAACTAATGGCGCGATAGATATCACGAACTTGAACCCTCAATATGTCTGGGGTGGTGATGCTTTCACCTTCTCGGGTACCAGCAAGATCTGGGTTGATCACTGCACGGTAAGCTCAGCTGCTCAGATAGCCTGGAGGATTGCTAACATTTCTAGACTTCGCTCCTAGGTCGCCAGCATTACGTCTTTGGTCGCGATAAGAGTACTGGTATCACGCTCTCCAACAACCATATCGATGGCCGAACACAGTGGTCCGCTGGGTGCGACGGTTACCACTACTGGACCATTGAGATGGTCGGCCAAGGCGATCAGATCACCCTCCAAAGTATACTCCCCCTCATTACAAAACCATGTGCCCTACTAATACAGTTTAGACAACCTTATCGAGCACACAGCCGGTCGTGGCCCGGCCCTCTCAGCCACCACATTCCTCCACGCCGTCAACAACGTCTGGCGCGACATCAACGGCCACGCCATCGAAGGCGATACCGCTGGAAAGGGCCTTTTCGAAGGCAACGTCTTCCAAAACGTGAAGCAAGTGGTCGTCCCCGACTTCAAGGGCCAACTCAACAGTTGCCCTGATAACGCCGCTGCTAGCGCTACTCAGCAATACCTCGGTCGCGTGTGCCAGGGTAACATTTTCATTTCTTCCGGTGCTTTTAACAGAAAGGATACTGGCTTCATGTCGGAGTTTAAGGGGTTGCCTATTGCAAGGTCTACGCAGGCTACTACGGCGCGGAGCAAGGTTCCTGGAAATGCTGGCTTTGGAAAGATCTAGGAATGTCGCATCGAGAGGTTGCTGTGAGCGCCACGCTTACGTGAGATTGGGGTCTTGGTGAGCGCGACTACTAAAATATCTCATCATTCTTTTGCAGTATATATCTTCAACTTCGTATTATATCTTTATTCAAGCCACCTGAAAATATGGCTTCTTCAAACTCATCGTCGGACGATATTGCGTATCCCACGCACATGATAGACAACGTGTCGGTCTTGAAGTTCCTCGTGATGGCATGGACCATGCGCTTCAACGATGTCATGGATGCTGACAAACTTCACCAATCGCTATCGGAATTACTTACCATTGGCGACTGGAAGAAACTTGGTGGAAGATTAAGAGCTGGTCATAACAAGAGAGGGGCTCTTGAGGTTCATGTCCCGACTACTTACACAAATGAACGACCCGCCGTGTCTTACTCGCACCAACATTACGATATCAGCATCGAAGAGCACAACGTAGCAAAGCTGTTGCCGCAAGCGACAAGCCGACCGTCGATCTTTCCTGGGGCATCGGGGCCTCGAGACTTTGGTATACCGCCAGGTACACCGACGTCGCTGAAGGATTATACCAGTCGGGATGTCCCCATGATAAGCCTTCACATTATCACATTCCAGGACGCGACACTGGTTACTATTACATGGCCACATGTTATGTTCGATGGCGTTGGGTTCTCTCACCTGATTGAGGCGTGGTCAGCAATACTCGCTGGTCACAAAGAACGTGTCCCAAATCTCATCGGTGCAAAGGAAGACGTTCTCTACAACCTCGGAGATATCACCCATGCTGGACCGCTGTATGCAGCGAGTGAAGCCCGAATTCTTTCAGGTCTAGCGTTCATATTCTTTGTCGTTCGTATGCTCTGGATCATCCTGACTCAACCAACCGTTGAAAGCCGCATTATCTGCCTTCCGAAGGACGTGGTAGACAGACTACATCAGCGAGCGCTAGCAGATATCAAAGATGAGAGCTCAGATCAAGATGATCCATGGGTTAGTCCAAGTGATGCCATCTTGGCGTGGCTCAGTCGTACCTTGGTCCATTCATCGAAAGCTACCCGCACGATTAGCATGACTACTCCGATCGATGCCCGCACCCGATTATCTCAACTTCAAAACGCAGGTGGTGTCTACGTTCAGAACATGATCCTAGGGTCTTTTGTCAACATCGCACCAGATACGCTCCGTGGACGATTGGGAAAGCAAGCCCTTGTGAGTCGCCAGGGCTTAATGCACCAACTGGATGAGTCGAACTTGATAGGCATCCTTCAACTCTTTCGCAAGCGCTGGGATGGCGGCAAAACAAGGGCGCCGATTTTTGCTGCACCTGGGAGTGTACTCTTAGTTACCAACAACAGGCTCAAAATCGATCTCTTTACAGCAGCCGACTTTAGGCCAGCAGTAAGCCAGGCTAGCAACCACAAACACCGGATGAACCGTCCTGGAAGACCCGTTCATCACTATGCTTCGTCGTTGAATGCCGGAATTACAATGAGGAACTTTGTCAACATTCATACGATAGATCTTGATGGTAACTACTGGTTATCTGGGTTCTTCACACCGCGGCAGTGGTCAAGGATTGAGGAAGGGTTTGAAGAGTTGCTGTAAACATGGATGATGATTGTCAAGCTTCATAATGAGTATTTGGCAGGAATAGTAGCTACACAAGACAGAGACATACAAGCGATGCATGGAAGACGCTATTAACGTGAATGATCCCATGTTCAGAATTGAGCGGAAGGACCCGGCCTATCACACAAGACTCTCCTGCGTTTAGTAATGGTGAGAATGCACACAAGCCCCACGAGTCTGCAGACGCTGTACAGATTTCTTACCTTCCTCCGACAAATCCCTCCCTTGAATGCCCCCAACACTCCTCCTCTTCATCATCCTAGAAATAGTATCATTATTCGCAAACTTAGCTTTAACACCATTCTTGAAATCAACCTCATCAGCAATATACACAACCTCACCACCAACCATTGTCAAAAGCGTTTTCTGTCTGGCAATATGCTCCTCGGGGACTTCAAAGTAATTGGCTTTCAGAACAATAGCATCTGCAAGCTTTCCAACTTCAAGTGAACCGATGTAGGCATCAGCTCGCAGGAAGCGAGCGCTCTCGGTCGTGATGGCCCGGATGGCTTGGTCTCGTGTTAGGGTCAAGCCGGGAAGACCGTTGCCGTCGTAGGGTGCGCCTTGTGAGGCTGGGGAGTTGGGGTTTTGGGGATCTCCTGAGCGCGTGACGCTGGCTTTGATGGCGAGCCATTCGTCAAGAGGATCAATCTATGGTCATTATCAGTCTGAATGTTCTTGCAGTTTAGCTTGTGAGTACATACCGGCCAGTCACTACCATAGACAATAGCAGATCCAAACTTGGCAAGCTCTCCAAAAGCCTCCATGTAGTGCGAACGTCTTGGTCCCATGCTCTTGACGCCATTTGGAAGCCAGACTGAACTGGCCTGTGACCATTGAAAACTCATGATAGGATCGGCCTTAAGTTCAGCAAAGCGAGGCCAATCTGACGGGTCAGTTACTTCATTATGAGCGAATCCGACACGGTAATCACGAAGTTTGGGGTTCTTGTTACGGAGTTCCTCAAGTGCATCGAGGGCTGTTCGGACAGCTAGATCTCCATCAACATGAATCTGAGCGTCGATATTGTTCTTGAACAACTTCGTTAGGGTGAGGCTGAGGAGTTCCTTGTCCCAGTACGTCTTTGGTCCGAAGTCTGACTTGGGTGCCCACATGGAGGTGTTAGCCACGGGTTGAAAGTATGGCTCGATGAGGGATCCGGTATTGGCGGGGTATAACAGAACGCCGTCCATAAACATCTTGACGGCGTGCCACTTCATAGAGGGACTGGGGCTCAACTCTTTCTTATCGTTCCACGTTGAAGTAACATTGACCACGTCCTTGACTAGATCGTCAATCCCCTCAGTGTTGTTAGGTGGTTGAACAAGATAGTCGAAAAAGCCACGGGCACTTAAACCTTCCTCTTTCTTGATGGCAGCGAATGCAAGGCCTGTGTCTTCGCTGGACGCAGCTTCTTGGAAGCTTGTGACTCCTTCTTCGCGGAGGAGCTTCAAGGCTGCTCTGGCAGATCGAATATTGTCCTCGGCTGTTGGGGGGGCTGGGCCTGCTAATAAGCTTGTCGCGGAATCTTGCAGAATTCCCGAAAGTTCTTGACTTCCGGGAAGCCGTTCAAATTTACCGTTTTGTGGGTCTTTGGTCTTGGCTGTGAGGGAG